>NC_091222.1:13729914-14329914 GCF_040958095.1 Procambarus clarkii
GATTAAGGCGTCTTGTACATACCAGATGCGTTGCTTCTGGGAGTATGGGTTCGAGTCACTTCTGGGGTGTGAGTTTTCAGTTGCATATGTCCTGGGGACCATTCAGGCTTGTTCGCATTTGTGTTCCTCACGTGTTGCCCCAAAGAATGAGGTGATTTGGTAAAATGCTATGCCCAAGATAACTATCCGAGTGCCGGCGGTGGGGTTGTTCAAATACCCTCGGCTATCACCTCATTATGTCCGGTCGTGATGGTCAAGTGGATTAAGGCGTCTTGTACATACCAGATGCGTTGCTTCTGGGAGTATGGGTTCGAGTCACTTCTGGGGTGTGAGTTTTCAGTTGCATATGTCCTGGGGACCATTCAGGCTTGTTCGCATTTGTGTTCCTCACGTGTTGCCCCAAAGAATGAGGTGATTTGGTAAAATGCTATGCCCAAGATAACTATCCGAGTGCCGGCGGTGGGGTGGTTCAAATAGCCTCGGCTATCACCTCATTATGTCCGGTCGTGATGGTCAAGTGGATTAAGGCGTCTTGTACATACCAGATGCGTTGCTTCTGGGAGTATGGGTTCGAGTCACTTCTGGGGTGTGAGTTTTCAGTTGCATATGTCCTGGGGACCATTCAGGCTTGTTCGCATTTGTGTTCCTCACGTGTTGCCCCAAAGAATGAGGTGATTTGGTAAAATGCTATGCCCAAGATAACTATCCGAGTGCCGGCGGTGGGGTGGTTCAAATAGCCTCGGCTATCACCTCATTATGTCCGGTCGTGATGGTCAAGTGGATTAAGGCGTCTTGTACATACCAGATGCGTTGCTTCTGGGAGTATGGGTTCGAGTCACTTCTGGGGTGTGAGTTTTCAGTTGCATATGTCCTGGGGACCATTCAGGCTTGTTCGCACATGTATATATATATATATATGTCGTACCTAGTAGCCAGAACGCACTTCTCTGCCTACTATGCAAGGCCCGATTTGCCTAATAAGCCAAGTTTTCACGAATTAATGTTTTTTCGACGACCTAACCTACCTAACCTAACCTAACCTATAGAGATAGGTTAGGTTAGGTTAGGTAGGGTTGGTTAGGTTCGATCATATATCTACGTTAATTTTAACTCCAATAAAAACAAAATTGACCTCATACATAATGAAATGGGTAGCTTTATCATTTCATAAGAAAAAAATTAGAGAAAATATATTAATTCAGAAAAACTTGGCTTATTAGGCAAATCGGGCCTTGCATAGTAGGCTGAGAAGTGCGTTCTGGCTACTAGGTACGACATATATATATAAATAAATATATATATATATATATATATATATATATATATATATATATATATATATATTTATATATATATATATATATATATATATATATATATATATATATATATATATATATATATATATATATGTCGTACCTAATAGCCAGAACGCACTTCTCAGCCTACTATTCAAGGCCCGATTTGCCTAATAAGCCAAGTTTTCATGAATTAATGTTTTTTCGTCTACCTAACCTTCCTAACCTAACCTAACCTAGCTTTTTTTGGCTACCTAACCTAACCTTACCTATAAATATAGGTTAGGTTAGGTTAGGTAGGGTTGGTTAGGTTCGGTCATATATCTACGTTAATTTTAACTCCAATAAAAAAAAATTGACCTCATACATAGAGAAAAGGGTTGCTTTATCATTTCATAAGAAAAAAATTATAGTAAATATATTAATTCAGGAAAACTTGGCTTATTAGGCAAATCGGGCCTTGAATAGTAGGCTGAGAAGTGAGTTCTGGCTACTAGGTACGACATATATATATATATATATACATATATATATATATATATTAGCACTAAATATCTACCGAGCAAAAGATTCTGAAAAAAGGACAATGTATTATATCTCTTAAATTTGGGAATCGTGTTTGTTAAATATGATATTAACAACTATAACAAATATGATAGTAAAAACAACAAATTCTCTTTTATTATACTTACTGAAACGTGGTTAAAAGAGGACACTACTCAACTCTTTAAGATGCCTAACTACTCGGCAATTCACAACTGTCGTCAAATTCAGAGAGGTGGTGGTACGGCTCTTTACTACCACCAAGAACTGACATGCTTAAAAGTAATTAGCACTAGAGACTGCTGTGGGGAGTATATCTTCGCCAGTTTCAGAGCCAATGGTGCTGAGTCTGTCCTGTCTGTGGGTGCAGTCTATAGAATTCCTAACACTGATGTGTCCGAATTCAACTCAAACCTTAGAAATCTAATACTAGATAACAGACTGAACAAAAACCATCTTATTATCGCAGGGAACTTTAATATTGACCTTTGCGAGCCTGAACACCCTACTGCTGTTAGCTTCCTCAATTGTATGAATTCCTGCTTCCTCATACCCTTAATCACTAGTCCTACTAGAATCACTGATAGTACTGCCACGACTCTAGATCACATCTGGAACAACATAACCTCTCCGCTTACTTCAGGTATAATCACCGATAGCACTACAGACCATTACCCCACATTTCTCTTATCTAACATTAACAAACCACCTCTAGAGACAAGGGAATTAAGCTTTAGGCTGCACAATGAAACTGCTATAGGCAATTTTATAACTGCTGCTGCTAATGTCAACTGGGAGTCTGAGTTAGGTAACATAGGGGACATCAACCAAGCAGTGCAATCTTTTCTTCAAAAAACTCTCAGCCTTTATAACACCCACTGTCCTATGCTAACGGAACAAGTCACAACCAAAAGGCTAAACAATCCTTGGCTTACAAAGGGAATACTTAAATCCATTAATGAAAAACATGACCTTGAGAAGACGTTTAGGTTAGGAACCGTCTCCAAAGAATTCTCAAAAAATTACTCGTTATTGCTATCTAAAATAATTAGACGAGCCAAAAGTAAATACTACGAAGATAAATTTACCCAAATAAAGAGCAACATTAAAAAAACTTGGAGCACAATTTCACAAATATTAGGATCAAAGAAGATTTTAAATAACAAACCTACACTCCTGTCCAATAACGATGGTCAGCTTTCAGCCTATGACTCTGCTTTTGAGTTCAATAGGTTCTTCTCTTCCATTGGGTCATCCCTTGCAAATGACATTCCATCTTCCAGTACTGATGTTAAGGACTATCTTACAGGTAGCTATCCAGTCTCTATACCTCAAGCCTACAAATTCCACTGATGTTAATGATATAATCCTTTCCCTTAAAACCAAGTCTGGTGCCCTTGAGGAGATACCAACTTTAATTTACAAAAAAACTCCAGATCTTTAGCCCCTGCAATTGCATTGCTCTTCAGTAAGTCATTTGAACTCCAAACCTTTCCAGATATTCTAAAAAAAGCGAGAGTAACCCCTGTCCACAAATGCGGTGATCTCACAGATGTTAACAATTACAGGCCTATATCAATCGTGCCTAACTTGTCAAAAATATTTGAAAAACTAATCTACAAGCAGCTTTACTCTTATCTAGCCAAACACAATATACCTAGCTCTTGTCAATATGGTTTCAGACCCCAAAAAAGCACTAACGATGCACTTATTAGTATGATTAACTTGATTCATGCAGCTCTTGATAAAAATGAGTTCCCTGTTGGTTTATTTGTGTACCTGCGTAAGGCTTTTGACACTGTCAACCACCAAAACCTTTTTCTTAAATTACATCATTATGGAGTCAGAGGACACTCTCTGAAATACCTTAAATCTTACCTTACTGACAGGCTCCAGTATGTTTCTGTGAATAATTCAATTTCTCCAACCCTACCCATCAACATCGGTGTTCCTCAGGGCAGCATACTTGGCCCTCTCCTCTTTCTCATCTACATTAATGACCTTCCAAATGCCTCCCAACACCTCAAATTAATTCTATTTGCTGACGACACAACCTTCATTTACTCCAGTTCTGACCCCCTTGCTCTAAATGCCACAGTGAATAGTGAGCTAAATAAAGTCCATCTTTGGCTAACTGCCAACAAACTCAACCTTAACATTGACAAAACTTTCTATATTATGTTTGGCAATAAATCCTCTAATCAAATAAATCTCAGGATAAACAATACCCAAATTTGTAACAATATAGATGGAAAATTCCTTGGCGTTCTCATTGACCAGAAGCTGAATTTCCAGGGACACATTCTAAATATATCAAAAAAAGTTTCAAAAACTGTTGGCATTCTTTCTAAGATCAGATATTATGTACCTCGCCCTGCCCTGGTGACGCTCTATTTCTCTCTCCTATCCATATCTCATTTCTGGTATTTGTGCTTGGGGTTCTACTACCCAAAATAATTTACGTTCTCTAATTACTCAACACAAAGCTGCTATTAGGACAATATCCAACTCTGGCCCCAGACATCACTCGGTACCCCTACTCAAATCTCTGAATATGTTAGACATAAAGTCACTGCACATTCTCTCATGTGTGTTGTACATATATAAAACGCTGAACTGTAATGCCAATCCTGACCTCAAAAGCTTCATTGAAGGTTGTAACAGAACCCATGAACACCACACCAGAAACAAATACAGTTTTGATATTCCTAGAGTACGCCTTAATCAAATTAGAAATGCTCTACAAATCAAGGGACCCAGAATGTGGAATGACCTTCGCAATCATGTTAAAGACTGTACCTCTCTCAACCAATTTAAGATAAAAACTAAGCACTACCTAATTAATTCCCTGTAACCTACCTTACCCCTATATTGTCAACCCATTTCTGTTTTTTAAAACAACGCTGGTTGTCGACCTAATTGTATTTGTGCTACTTTTTCTGCCATGTTCCCCCCCCCCCTTTTTTTTATTTTTATTTTTAATTGTTCTGAACACATTTTATACTTTAATCTCAATTAGTATTAAGTTTTAGTCTTTAATGTTTTCCTGCCCGAAACGCTTTGCGTAATAGTGGCTTTAGGCATTGTATGTACTAGCTCTATCTATATATTTATCAAATTTTGTAAAACCTCTTGTATGTATGTACCTTACCTGAATAAACATTTATTATTTATTATTATTATTATTATTATTATTATTATTATAGTAAAAAGAAATACATATTTTAAAGTAATGATAAAAAAGAAATACTTGGAACGACCAACCCATCCTTTAAAAGTAATAGAAGCTACAGCATCTGTAGACAGAATAGACGAAATATAGACTCTAATATCCCCCCCAAAAATCTGTTTTTTTTTTTTGCTGTCCGTTCTTAGTGAAAATTAAATAAACCGAGACACCGAACCCCCGTTAAACTAACTGGACAGTTATCGAGATATTTGTGATGATCTGAAAGCATTCTCCCTCCTTCGGTTCAGTAGATTCCCTCTCGGGAATTAGGGGTTCCAATTATTGTATTAAAAATCGTTGTTTTAAAAAATAAAGAGTATAAGCTAAACATGCTTTCATTGAGATGGTCTAAAGAATTAGGTTTTCTGTAGAAAACAATCAAGGGTATACTTAATTAGTTTTCGAATTCCATATTTCACATTTTGGACAATAATATACCATATTATTGTAACCAAACAAAATGAAACTTAACCTAAAAAACCTAACCTTAACCTAACTTAACCCATGGATAGAGTAGATAACCGCACTAATTACGTAGTGATGTTAGCTACACTATCAGGGCATAAGCAAAATTTGAAACAGTGTGTCCCAATCCTAAATAAATAATACTTGGACATTTGATAAAAATATGAAATTTTAAACGTCATTTTGTACATATAAAGTTAACACTTGCCTTTATATAAGGCAAGTGCAATGCTTGCAATATTAATAAAATTGACCGTGGGGAGGTGGAAGTGTGGGGCTTACTGCCGTTACCTACGTCACAATGGCCTCACACTCCTGCTCTAAGGGCGGGGAGGCCGCTAGCTGTCCTGCGAGGAGGGGGCTTCATGCCAGAGCTTCCTGACATTGGAGGGCTCTGCTCGACCCCCACCCACAGCATTCTTAACTTCAGCATGCTCCCTCACTTAACGTGGACGCTCTACATTACACTACACTCATCAAAGCCTTAATAATGTTCCTGTGGCTTATTTTTCTTTTTATAATATATTTAAGTTGAATAACTTACATAATTTTTTACCTGTTGCATTAAATACAGTAAATTAGGTTAATTTCCTAGCAAATAGTTAATAACTGTTATGTATTATTTACGGGTCAAACACTAGCATTTAGTTCAGTTAATTCAATTATAATGCCACTTATTGTAAGCCTTATAATTTCATTATTATCTATTTTCAATTGTATTATAAATTTTTACATCTGTTTATATAAAATAAATATTTAACCGAGCATGAGTATCAATCGCCCTCCCAAAAATTCTCGCAAGAGACTACTATGATAATGAAACATGAAATACCCTAGACCCTATTTTTACAAACAATGGCAACTGGATGTTGTATAATGATTACAAATACATGTTACTCACATCACAATAAATAATAAATACAAGACCTTGCATATGGCGCATAACAATTGTAAGTAAAGTAAATTTTATTCAGGAAAGTACATACATACTTGATTTACAAACATAATGTTGGATTTATAGATAGAGCTAGTACATACAGTACCTACAGCCACTAGCACGCATAGCGTTTCGGGTTTCGTTTTGTGAGAGGATGGTTAGGCACCAGACTAAACTTCCACTGGTTTTACATGCCCGTGGTGTCAGCTGTGCACTAAGCAAAGTGCCACCACTCTGCCTCCATCCTCGGCGCCATGGCACCGCCAGCCAGTCATCTTGAACGGCCATTCTGGGCGGCCATCTTGGAGTCCCCTAGGGCCATGGTACCTCGTCTCTGATTGGTTGAAAAGGGGTAAGCACCTGTATGCGTCCCTTTGATTGGTTCTTTTGAGGAGAACGCGAGAAGTTGTCGGCGTCCCTGCGTCAAGGCGTCATTCTGCCACCAGCCGCCATCTTTGCTTGATGCGTCCTTTGCTCAATTCGGCCAAATTGAGTAAAAAGACGTCGTGGCGGTTGGCTAATTCATATCTCCAGCGACCAGCCATACCGTCGAGGGCCAGTAGAACACAGTAGAATCCAGGAACTCGTCGTATTGGGGGTTAAAGCAAGGGAGTGTGGAAACGAAATCGTGGAAAGTGGGTAAAGTAGCATACGAGCAGCAACGGACTCGTAGGTCTCCATTCCACTGATTAAGTCAAACGTTCTGACTCCTGCTAGTGTTCTATAGCAGTCAAGTGAAAGGGGAAATATCTTGCCAGTGTTCAGGACAGTTTTCCCATAGAAATTCGTGGGAATTTCGTGTCATCGTGTTTCCCACCATCCGTGTACGAACGCATCGCTTCACCAGTCAGGGGTATACGAAGTGAGCCGGGTGTCGTGCAGGAGGTTACGAAAAACGCGCCGAGACATCCCTGTACGAACGCCACCGTGCGAGGCTATAGCAGTTAGCCTTGCCGCCGTGACCAACCACCTACATTCAAGAGGCCTGTGTATGGTGGGACACTTGGGTGTATGGATGTGAGCCGGCTGTGTAAATGAAAGTAAGTACCTTGTGTGTGTTGATTGATAAAGGTTAAGCCCCCCAAGAGGTGGCACGGGCATGAATAGCCCGTAAGTGGTACAATTTTTTTTTCAGTAATTCTTTTCAGTATTCTGAGGTTGCATTTAATCATCAAGCTGTTATCGCGGGGGAGGATACTGCTTCACAGTCTTTATGAAGGTGTCCAGCTGCTGGACACCTTTGTTGACCAGGAGAGTGGCTGTGTTGATGGCTTCAGGGTGGCCACTGCAAGATTCAGGAACTCTTGAAGCTCTTCTAAGGTCGTTGGTTGCTTCACATTCTAGAAGATAGTGAAGTAAAGGCTTTTCTGTGACAGTGTGACAGAAGATGCACTCTCTCTCTGTCGGGGTTCACCAATCTCCCAGTTGCATCTGTAACCTAGACGTAGTCTATATAACCTAACTTTGTGTGCGTTCTGGTGATTATTCTCTTAGCCTGAATTCAAGGCCAGGTGTTCCGTCCCATTGTCCACCAAGCACCCGGAGATGTGAGGAAAAGTGCGGGCGCATGAGATTTTCACCCTTATTGACATTTTTGTCAGTCTCAAAGGGATTTAGCCTGTGTAGACAGGTGTCCCTATATGTGTGTGTGTGGGGGTGTACACACTGCAACAGAATATACATAGATTAGCCAAGGACTGTGAGGGTTGTCCTAGTAATTTATATTCCACTCTGGTAGAATTTTTGGTAATGCATTTTTGATGATTATCTTGTTCCATGTGGTGTAATCTTTTTGCAGGAGTGAGAGTTCGGTACCGGTTATCTTAGTGCACAGGTAAAGAGTGTGTGATACCGGGGGATTCCTGGCATTTGATTATAGTGGAGTACTCCCATAGTGTGGTTATTTCTCATGTTGTGTTCCCACGGCTGTGACAAATGTGGTTATATAGATGTGTGGTTACGTAGCTGACGTGTTAACGTAATTTTGGTAGATTTTTGTGGTGAGTGACGAGGCTGCCTGGAGTAAAAGCTGATTGATCTGTCGAGTAACGTAAATTCTCGGGGGTAATTATCGATCCGTGGGATCGATAATCACTCACCCAAGTTGATTCAGGATTGTGTGTGATCTTCTTAGGGTTCCCATTAACGTTTTGGTAGCCGAAGGCTATACCTGTCAGCAGGTACATAATTATATATAATCGTAGTGTTACGAAGCCAGTGTGTTATTGCTGAAGTTGCAGTATATGGTGTTATTGCAATCGGGTTGCATCGTGTGGGCCCATGTTCTAAGAGGTAATTAGAATACCAGTCGTTATTGCAACCAGACAGTAAGGTGTTGTGCCGTGTTCTAATAGATTGAATTTAGAGCACTTGCCGTGTGTTATTGAAAGGGGTTGCATTGTTGAGCCGTGATTGTAGCAAGTGTTGATCGATGACCGTGTGTGTTATTGCGGTCAGTAAATCATTGTTGGGCCGTGTTCTAGTGGGTTAGAGCATTGAGCGTCATTTACTGTGTTATGCAGTATTTGTAATTGCAATCGGATTTAATAGTAAATCACTGTGATTTGATATTGTAATTTATTATTGTCGTGGGTGAAACTTGGGCATTGAGTCGAATTTTTGGTGTTATATTTCCTGTGTACCTGGTGGACATCGAAGTCCAGTATTCAGTGAGGTGATTGCAAGGCATTTAATGTAACGTAACCAAGCGAACACCCATTACCCATAGAGAAATTGTTCTTTAACAATTTGAGTAATGTAAGATACGTTTGGGTTAATTATTTTCTAGGAACAGCTTTGTTAGTCTCTCAGGGAGCCTAGCCAAAGCCAGACATGAATTGTAGAATTCCGGGAGGGATGAATCCTCCATTTTGAGTATTGTCTGTTGTAATTAGCGGTCAGTGGGCAGACAATTAATGGGGTTCCAGGAAGTCAAAGTAATTAACTTCGATCCGCGTTGATCGACTCACACGAAGGCTCCATTGTTCCATTAACGTAACGTCGGTTATTGAGCTGTCAGAGGACAGGTGATTTCATTGACTCGTGGGAAGAGTAACGTCATTGTAAAATAACGTAGACGTGGTTATTAATTGCTCATATTAGTCACCTGAATCCGTCGTGGTATGGAAGGCCTAGACGGAGTTCATGCCTTCAATGTAAATTGCTGAGCCAGTGTGAAAAGTTACGTATTTGTATTAATTAAATATTGTTCTTCGGAATAGTAATTAATTGGTCGAGGGCAGTCATGAGTGATTGCCGTTCTCTTAGCACTTTGGACATTGTGACGGGAGTAAAATATCAAAGGGGCGATAATTACCGATAACGTAGATAATGTAACTCGTGCAGGGATTAATCATCTGACTAGAAGTACAGGAATTAATGGGGGATTACTCATTGAATGCTCGACGGGTAGAGTGTTTGTGTAATTTCCGAGTTACTTGTGACAGTTGTACAGTTTGCTTTGTCTGTGAGACAAGATTAAGTTAACGTAAATGTTACTGTGATATTAACGTAAATCAATTTGTTATTGATGGTTGATCGTCCGAGGAACGAAGATTTAACATAAGAATTTAATTGAGGAGGATTGCTGGAGTTGCCAGTAACCCCATTAGTCATTGTCATGTCATTGATAGGCTACTAATTTGATTGCATTTAAACCGCCATTGCAGGTGTAAGCTGCAAGAAGCGTAGGAAACTGATAGGAGGTTAGGGGACACGTCCCTCCTAGCCTACCGTGCCATTGTTGCAATAGTTATTATAGATTAGTATGTCTTGCTTGTTTGATTGATTCCTCTGTGGTCACTCAGTATGTTCAAGTTAGTTCATTTTGCAGCCCTCGGGCCTGGTGTCTAGCTGTCAGTGAAAGTGTCACAGGAAGGATTTCGAGTAACGTCATTGATATTTTTGTTGTTGTTGTAGTAGTTAGTACTTTATTGAATAAATTATGTCGTTATGTTTAACACTGTCTTTTCGTTACACCCACACATTTTATTGCATTAGCAAAGTTCTGCCACTCGATTGTTAAATTGAGATTGCTTCATGAGCTTAGAGCTGAATTCATAGCACAACACAACATAAATTCTGTTGTGAGAGCCCAGTACCTACTTGTAAGATTCGCTCAGGCGACTGACGAAGGTCAACGTGGAGGTAAGTGGAGGGGATTTCAAACTTTTGATTTCTCGGTGTTTGCTCGCGCCTAGTCATTGTTCTTATATAGTCCCACAGTGAGGAATGAGCTGCTTACTACACTTGGTGTGTTAGCTAAGCAAGTCCTTCCTCAGGCGACCCATCTAGACTTTCAGGTAAAGTCGACAGATGTAATATTATAATATCACAACAGGAATAAGGGTAAGGATTTATTTTAGAAATTATAAAATTTCACATTGAAAACCATTCGAAATATTTCAAAACTCTCACAACAATACACGTCACAAGTACCAAATTAACAGCATTACTTTGCAACTGATTGATGAAGAAACATTCCATGGAGTCAGACTCCATCATACACTGAAATTTGCATACCAAGTGGCAGTAAAAAAGCTAACCAAACCCAAAAAATAATCAAAAGTACTTTTGACATTAAGGAAAAGAAGGATGTCATTCAATTGTATAAATCTCTCGTGTGTCTCCACCTGAATTATTGCATACAGGCATGGAGACCTCATCTTCAGAAAGAAATAGCTTCATTGGAGAAAGTTCAACATTGGGCAACAAAAACCCATTCCAGAACTAAGTCAACTCTCATACCAGGACAGGTTGAGGGCCACAGGTCTAACAACATTGCAAACCAAGGCTAATAAGGCTAATCTCATCGAAACGTTCAATAAACTGAACAATTTGGAGGAGTTGATCCAGACAACTTTTTCAAAAAGTGAGACGTAAGGCAAACAAAGAGCAACAGTTTCAAGCTCAACAAGCCATAATGTAAAACTGTAAACAGGAGATGCTTTTTCACCACAGGGTTATGAACCTATGGAACCGCCTACCCGACGATGCCGTAAATGTCAAAACTCTGCTGAAGTCTAAAATCCATCTTGAAAAAATCATCATGACAAATGGGGGGGGGGCGTTTGACAAGCCACCGGCTTCCTGTCCTCATTAAAGCCACTAGAATGTTAGTAGCCCTCAGGTAATAAAAGCTCAGACAAGCATGGACAATAGACCCGGGTCTATTGTCATATGGGGTCATACAGGTATCGGGTTAGAATCTCCATGCCCCTATTTAAGAAGAATCGATTTTTGTTACTACTCAAAATACCCTACTACTTGAAGATGTAATTTGGAGACAGGGAGATGAAGATGAAGGGAGGCAGGCAGAGCGACTATCTCCCTTCTTGAAGGTTAGGGTTCAATCCACAACTGTTAAGTGGTTGGACACCATTCCTACCCGCCGTCCTATCACATATTCTTATCTTCATATCCCTTCCATGTGCTGAATAGTTGAAATAGCTTAGTGCTCTCTCCTAATAATTACCCTACGACGCAAAAAGAATCCAATGATTTTTTTAAATTAGGTTTTTTCATAGTTTTTTCGCAGGTTTACAGCTATTCACAACAGTATCATGTAGCTGGTTCCTGACATACCGTGTACTTACCCTAATGTAGTATAGGGGCAAATTTCCTAAATTTCTTAATAAAAAAATGTTCGTAATCTGGTTTGTTCTGAGAGTTATGGAGGAGTGTGGGAGAGAGAGAGAGAGAGAGAGAGAGAGAGAGAGAGAGAGAGAGAGAGAGAGAGAGAGAGAGAGAGAGAGAGAGAGAGAGAAGGAGGGGGGGGGGAGAGAGGTAGAGATACAGCAAGAGAAGGTCAGATAACAGATATGCAATGAAACAGACAGACATAAAGACAAGTAGACAGTCAGAAAGAAGGATGTGTTGACCTAAGATGGTATGCAGTATATGTGTGTGTTTCCATATATTATCATAATTTCTCATATTTTTTTTATTTTGGAAGGATGCTGGGTACCCCATCCACTTTTTAACAATAAATTGATTTTTTGGGAATTATTTGCCTTAATAGCACTAGACATATGCTTAAGTCACATACTACTATGAGAAAAAATATAGAAATAATATGTAAATTGGAACAATAACAATTTTCTCAATAGTCAAAGAAAACAAATTCGAGAATTACTTAAGTGCTCCACTCTCTCATTCGAGAACGACAAGAAAGGTTATGTAGAGAAATATAGGCGCTGGAACTACAGTTGTAAGAATCATATAAAATCCAGGAGGGACAAAGCAAGCAAATTGAAATAAGTGAAATCGAGTTGAACCCAAACTATTTATTCTTCTATCCAAAATATAGAACAAAACCTACATCTAGAATTAGGCCCACGAGCAGAGAAAATGTAATTTTCACTGATGACAAGAAAGAAAAAAGAAAATAATTAAATACTGAGGATACAGTATGACTGTTTGAACTCAGTGAACCTTTAAACACACTAATGGTCACCAGCTCAAACGACTTCTTCATGAACTCATACATCAGATGTCACCCTAACCCTGAGATGCTGGACTCTGAAGTATCCATAGACGGCATGCTCATGCACAACGTCGCAGGCCCAGATTTCTGGAATTCCATATACACTTTAGAATTGAAAACAAACAAACTATCAAATGCCCTTAATATTATTTGGAGACGAAGCCTAGATTCAGGTGTTTTCCCAGTTACACTTAAACAGCAGAGATCGTGCCACTCCACAAAGTGGTGATAAATGAGACAAAAAGTTATAGACTACATCACACTACACCTCTAACATCACACACCATAAAAATCTTCGATAGAATGATCAGAAGAAAATAAACTCATGAAGTCAAAACATTTGCATAACCCTGGACAACACGGGTTCAGAACAGGGCGTGCCTGCCTCTCACAACTGCTACACCACTAAACCTAGCTATACATGCCATGGAAGACAAGCAAACGCTGATTTAATATATACAATCTTTGTGAAAACTTTCGACAAATGTGAAACATTTTCGACAATTGTGTTTTTGCACACAAAATGCACTCAAAAATAATTACTGGCATGGTAGGAAAATGGATATCAAATTTCGTAGCGAACAAAACCCAAAGAGTTATAGTTAGCAAAGTAAAATTATGATCTTCCACCATGAAAAGCTTCATCCCATAGACTATTATGATTCCTCCAGTACGTTTCCTCATTCTCATTTCGGACACAAACTGCAGTGCCGTAGTTCTGTAATTTGTTTTCTTTACCAATAGAGAAAATTCCGTTTTCGTTCCAATTTGCATTTTTTTTTTCGTTTTATTCTTAGCATGTGACTTGAGCATATGTCTAGTGCTGATGTGTCTGTTCTCTTGGGGCATTGGCGAAGAATTTAAGTGTCTTGCTGTTTTAGTCAGCTACTTTATGTGAGGGCATTGTTTTTAGTTCCCAGTTAGTTAGTTTATTATTAAACGTGTGTTTGCAGAATTCCGCCTTTTGCATTTGTGACTGGCTGTTCAGGCTTATTGTTCCCACTTGTCTGAACTTCAATTCAATTGTTATCTGAGGAACATTTGTAACTATATTCCGTATCAGTTCATTATCTATTCCGAAAATAAGGTCTAGGGCATTTTCTATCTGATTGGTTCTTCTGTTTGTTGGTTAACCCTTACACTGCTCAGGGATCCTGGAGACATTTACACCCCTGTGCGCAAGAAAAAAAAAAATTCAAAATTTTTTTTTCGTCTTCCAAACATGTTAATTTGTGTCCCCTGAGCACGGGGAAAAAATCGTAGGTGACATATTTTGGGCGCAATTGACCGAGGAAGTCTGGCAAAAAGTGGGCGTTGACAGAGCGGTCGTCAGACCCGGTCAGTGTCACCCGCGCTGACAGGTGGGAGTTGCCACAAAGATATTATTACCTAGTTGTTTCAATGTCTCAGATTGATTTTTTCTTAGTTTTTTTGCAGTAATATTATTCAATAGTGTGTATTGTAATATATTTATATAATAAAAATGGTGAATTATCGCTATACTCAAAAGTATGATGTGCATATTAGTGATTCAATTATTATGTGTATAAAACAATAAATAAATAGTTTTGCTCCTATTATACTCTATACACAGGTTATATATAAGTATCTGCATGTTTTGTTCACCATAACGAACCACTAAGTTGGTATTGAGAGTCGAAAAGCAACGAGGAGTTACCGCCACACACCAGTCAGCCACTCGCTGCCACTCCCTCTACACACGCACTAAACTTTCTCCCCCAACAATACCATTTGTGGTGTTATTACACTATATACAGACGTTATATATAAGTATGTATATATTTTGTTCACCACAACTGTACAGCTAAGCTGATATAGTTAGTTCAGGCACTAAGAGTCGTCGCTATACACAGATGGCGGCTCCCTCACTCATTCAAGGTCACACGCACTAAACTTTCTCCCCCAACAATACTGTTTGCAGTGTTATTACCCTTTATACACATATTATATATAAGTATCTACATGTTTTATGCACCGTAACTGTACACCTAAGCCTGTAGTGCGCCCAAAGAGCATAGTGGCCACCCTCTAAACAGCTAGACAAATCGTGCAGACGACGTCACCTCCGTCACCCATATGGCTCCTCCCAGCATAATCCTTTTGCTGTTATTACACTAATACACACATTATATATAAGTAACTACATTTGTGTTCACCAGAGAGAACCACTGACCTGGTATGGTGAATGCAAACAATAACAGGTGGCCACACAGTCAGTAAACGATGCTGTCTCCCTCCATCTCTCAGCATCACTCCTCCCACAGCGCTAATTATTACAACAGTCCTGCTATTATCACAACCCTGGTTATTTATATCACAGTCATGGGTCATCTGTAATATTGTCATCGCTAAATTTTAACAATTATATATTTATTTTGACATTTTTCGGCGATGCTGTGGTCACAAGCTGAACAGCAATGCTGTTTGCTCATGCTGCGTGCGCCAGCCTTGGTTGCTCCAACAGTACTGTGCCTCTCACACCTGAGAATTTTGCCGACGATTTTTTTTTAAATGGCATCTGTTTACAAGAGCCCTGAGGAAGCTACTGTGAACCCCGTGTAGCCGCGGGCCATTTGAATCGAGCCTGGCACCCTATGGCGTATATATACGCCATGCGCACCATGGGACATGTTACTCAGGGCGTATATATACTCCATGCACAGTTTAAGGGTTAAGGGTAAATGTGTCACATAATCCTGGAACTCACTATGATTCCATTCACCTGGGCTCTAGGAGACTCGATCCGCGGACCTCCCGTGTATGAGCCTGAAGCTCACTATGACATTACGGTATTTGTCACATATTTTCCAGTTTAAGTGCCTTAAGTTGTGGCCAGCGAGCAAGATGATGTTTGGGGCTAGGTTTCTGAGCTTTTGTTAGCGGTATTTTACTTCTATTAGTTGGTCTTCAAACTGCTAAGACCTTGCATCTGGTGACTAGTATACAAGGACGACAACAACTACATTTAGAACTTCTATCTTGATTATCAGCATTTAATTCAAGCACTGACTGACGCCTTAAAATGTTAAAACTGAAATTCAATCTGATAATAAATCAGGAAATATTGTGAATATCATACTTGCAGAGCCTTGACTTTGATGAGGTCCTTAATGCGGTCGACGATGGCAAAAGACCCTTCCTCATCACAACTGCCGATATCCCCAGAGTGGAGCCACCCTTCACTGTCTATGGTCGCTGATGTGGCATCGGGTTTACGGTAATATCCAGTCATCATCTGTGAGAGAGGAATGAAGACTTTTTAATTCTGGTTGTAATTAGTTTAGAGCTGTTATCAAATATTTAACTTATTTAAATTAATTACCTCTATATGATTTTATGACATTAAAATTACTCCTTTGCAGATTAACATGTCAGTCTGTATGTCTATTTCTTTGTCTGAGGATGGTGACCAGACACCTGGCTCCTGCCCCGCTACCTTTGCAGGGGGGGGTGAGGGTTTGGAGTACGGGACTGTTATTGGCTGGTTGGGGTCAGTAATATTGGTCCTATTAAGAGTGGGGAGGGGAGAGGTGAGACATAATAATTATCTTCTGCAAAGTCAGTGGTTTGTGACTAGCAAACACCCTAGATTTCTTGACTAGAAAATTATGAACATGAATTCTGAATTACTTTTTCTGAGAGAGAGAGAGAGAGAGAGAGAGAGAGAGAGAGAGAGAGAGAGAGAGAGAGAGAGAGAGAGAGAGAGAGAGAGAGAGAGAGAGAGAGAGAGAGAGAGAGAGAGAGAGAAGTAATGATAGGGGTATGTTGGGGCGAAGGAAAGAGAGAGAGAGAAGAAGAGAGGGAGGATAGTGGAGAGGGGACGAGAAGGTGGAAAGGTAAGAACGGGGGGAGGGGGGTGAGAGTTGTAGAGAATACGGGAGAGCTGAGAGATTCAATAAGATTGACAGAAAGGGAGAGACTGGGAGATTGGAAGAGAAGTGTGAGAGGGGGATGTTTGGGGAAAAGGCCGGGAGAGGGTGGAAGAGAGAGGGGGCTATAGGGAAAGAGGGGAAAAGAGAGGGTGAGGGGAAAAGAGAGGGGTAGGGGTGAGTGGAAAAGAGAGGGGTAGGGGTGAGGGGAAAAGAGAGGGATAGAGGTGAGGGGAAAAGAGAGGGGTAAGGATGAGTGGGAGAGAGAATTAGAGAAAGAGAGATGAGAGGGGGAGTTAATTTGGAGAGAGATGGGAGGGGGAGTTAATTTGGAGAGAGATGGGAGGGGAAGTTAATTTGGAGAGAGATGGGAGGGGTGACATGACTGGTGAGAGAGACCCGAGGGCAGCCGGATGCTTCCTCTAGGGTGCAACCTCAGTCGCTTGGCTATCCTCACCCAAACTTGCAGGGAAAATGGCTTGGGGGTAAAGGACGGACATAGGCTGGTCAGGGTAGATATAAATTAAAGGCTTTAAGAAATATCAGCCTGTATCAGACTATCAGCCGGTAAATCAGCCTGTTACTGGAGTGGGAAGATATGGGGGACTTTCCAGACTCACAAACCTGGAAATCCACTCCTACCAATCATCAGCCAGATACCTATGCCCACCGTCAGACTGGCTAAGTGATTTAATTCTTTCCTAACTCCATACTTGCCACGGGCCTGGACTTAAACCTTAAAATTAATTTGTTGACTTATTACAGAGGTCACGGACATCGGGAGGAGTGTCTCCTGGTATTAAGTCACAGTTCACCAATGTCCTAGTGGATGAAATTATTGGAATGGTGATGAACAGAGTTTATCGAAATCCAGCTTGTACTCCCCGTGACATCCCAGAAGGCAAACTTAGTTGGTTACCCGAAACATGTACTAAAGAGGCACCCTTCCTGAGTCCTGATGGGCGCATGCATAAACAAGTAGATGGCATCATTATGGGGTTATCCCCCATGGTGTCCTATTTGATAA
The DNA here is from genome assembly GCF_040958095.1 of Procambarus clarkii. Classification (NCBI taxonomy): domain Eukaryota; kingdom Metazoa; phylum Arthropoda; class Malacostraca; order Decapoda; family Cambaridae; genus Procambarus; species Procambarus clarkii. Next base: position 13,747,788 of record NC_091222.1, read on the forward strand.
TTTGTACTTGAGTTCTATCGCACAGAAAGTCCATGATGACATGAGCCTAAACCTGTGTACGTGCTGTAGATACGTAGATGACATATTCCTGGAGGTACTTGATATTGAGCATTTGTTTCAACTTAAGGATGCATTCCAGCCAAGCTCAGTGAGTTGACACCAGTAATCAATATCCAGAAGAAATCCACTTCGATCATACAGGTATTTTATAGTTCTGCATTGATCCAGACAGAAGATGATAAACCAGGCTGTTACGGACCCCAGTCCATCGTCGGAGCACGGAGCAGTGACGACAACGCCATCTGTGAGTCCGCTCCCGAAAACCCCACAACATGCACAACGCCATCTAGTGGTGACAGGATATGCCGGCAATAGGCGCTGGATTCCTGTCCTAGTCGGCTCGCGAAGTAGCCGCTGCTGACCTCTGGCGAGGTGGCGCTTAGACAGTGAACGCCATCTATGGAGCGAAGAGGTGGACGTTTCTGTCTATGCTAGTAAGTGAAGTTTCCTAGTGGCCCCAGGTAGTGTCCCCAGTACTGATGACATGTCTACTTGCAGAGTCAACCTAGGACGGTTGTGAGGTACGTGGAACCAGTCTACCCAAGGCAGCCAAGGTCTCTTCAACAGTCTGCTTTGTAGAAGCTGTGAGCCACCCCCGGACGAACTCTGCCGAGTGTGTAATTGCCTGCCTGAGGAGTGGCAGTAACGGGATTCGCCATATCCGGGGCTGGCTGGTGGAAGAGACCACCCACTGAGGTGACGACCGAGGAGGGTGATCAGCGAGTCACACGAGGCTCCTGCCTAGGGCTTGCAACCCTAGTATTAGTCGAGGAGTAGCCTGACAGCGAAGCTGACTAGTACCTGCCAGCTACAGGCTGGACCGTGGTTGTAGGCCATCACGACGAGGCACCCAGTGGGATTGTGATTTGGCTGGCCTGTGGCCAGGGTGGATTCATCGTGGGTTCTGGGCCAGGAAAGGCTACCCAGAGTGAGCATCGCCAAGTGTCTAGTGTCTTCAGAGGAAGAAGCTGTATATAATTGTGTAGTAATAATTCCAGTGTGTGAGTTTTTACATATGGTGGTGGGAGTATAAATATATATATAAAGAAATATACATATACATTAGAATACTGGTGTATTTGTGTACCTTCCCCATTGTTTTAACTTGCGTTACGGAAGACACCCCTCGAAAACCTCTACTAACTTGGGGCCGGATACCCAAAACTAATACCATCAGTAAAGAACCGTCCCAGTAGGTTGCGTCCCAGTAGGGCCGTAACACAGGCGGACAACTAGACGAGTCAGACAACAATCGCCTCGCCCCTATTCTTTGGTGCTCCCTACGATTTAGGGGGTTAGGTGAATCATAAAGTAAGGTGTACCCACACTTTGAAATGTCTAGATTTCTCCTTGTAAGCCGAAACCCCCACCAAAACGAATACCAGCTCCCATGCCCACTAAAACCGCGTGGGGTCTACCTATTCAGGAAGAGGGGGCACACGGCCCTTCACCATCTGCCATGGTGAAGGATGAGAAGACAGTACAGGACAAAAAGAAAGACGGAGGACACAAGAATCATGTTCAAAGCAGTCGGCCTCCCATTTCATCCAGCAAGCTTACTGGGGCCAAAAGGAGTAGCAATTCCAGTGTCAAAGTTACCACCGAGAAGGGTCTAAAAGCTACTAGGCCCCAAACCTGCACAACATTAAATAGTGCTCCCACTGAACTGGACGCTCTCTGGCCAATGCTCAAAACTTGGTCACTGAGTTGATCGAAAGTCTGCTGTCTTCACATGGAATCAAGCAAACCACAGAGACTCGGAAGACAATTGAGCACAAGCTCAAAAAATTCGAAGATGTAATATCCACACCGTCAAGACAGCAGGGCAGGAGACACCCCCATAAAAAACAGATAGAGTCCAGCTCGTCGGAAAGCGACATTGATGAGTCAATTTCAGGTCCACTAAGAACCTATACACCAGTTGCAACTTCCGTGGCGTGTTCATCAGACTCCATGGATACCACGGAATTATCAGCAAATTCCAAGAACCTAGAGGTCTAAAGATCCTGCAATGGAATGCGCAAGGACTGCGCACTAAATTGCAACACTTGCAATGCATAGCAGCAACCAAGGGCATAGACATCCTGATACTACAGGAGAGCTTGCTTCGAGCCGGATTAGAACCTAAAATCTCAGGCTATTGAGGCTTCTTCCTTCCATGGATCAATGGGCACTCCAGGGGATGTGCAATCTATGTAAAATGTGACCTGATCTCCAAATCCATAACCAGCCCACCCAATTGTGGAGCAGAGACAGAGGTAATGGGAGTCACCATTGAGCTAAGACACGACAAACTTGAAGTGTTCAATGTGTACAGGTCTCCACAAGCCGAAATGGATCTCTCTGTGTTATTTGGACACGCGACAACAACAAACACAATCATTTGTGGAGATTTTAATGCCCATCATCGATTGGCACTGGGCTCGAACAGAACAAATGAAGCCGGCATGCACATTACACATCTACTGGACCAGCTTCCAGAAATACAAATCCTAAAAAAGAATGTACCTACCCACATCCAAGGAGGCAGATTAGACCTAACCATCGTTTCAGCCTCTCTAAGAGATGCAGCAACATGGTCAGTTGAGCCCACACTCACAAGCGACCAGAATGGGGTTTAAATTGATCTTCAGTTAGACCTACCCACCCCACCTCCGCCTCCATCTGAAGCCTGGAACTTTGCTTTAGCAAACTGGGACCGATTTCAAAACCTCATTTCAGAGTGGCAAAGAAACTATGATCTTCCCGAAGACATTAATCAGGCAGAACAAGAATTTGTCAAAGCGATTCAAAGTGCAGCCAACCACTCAATCCCACTGAAAAAATAGTCCACCGGACACCATAAAGATCATTGGTACTATTGCGAACGTGTCAAAGAACTCAACCATAGACTCAATAGAACAAGAAAGCTATACAAAAAGCAGCCAAGTGACCGCAACAGGATCTTACTTTGTGAGGTCAAGGAACATGTACATCGAGAGACCAGACAAATAAAAGAACAATAGTGGCTGGAATGGTGTTCACACCTGAATGAACACACCTCTCTCGGAGAGATGTGGCAGCAAATTCACCGGGCCAAAGGGAATAAAACACCTAAAGCTCCACACCCCAAGGATCCTCAACAGGAAGCCGAAGTACTGGCAACCAGGTTTGCAGAGAGAGCAGCCAGCAATTAACTTCTACCAGATGTATTAGCAGTACAGACCGGACTAGAGGAAGAAAGGTGGCACAGAATCCTTACAGCATGTGAAGAAGTCTCTGACACTAATGCCCCCTTCACACTGGATGAGCTCAATCGGGCTAAGAAAAACTCCAAGGATACATCCCCTGGAGCCGACAAAATAACCTATAAAATGATTAGAAACCTCGGCCCAGAGGGAGACGCTGCATACCTAAGGTTAATTAATTTAGCCTAGACTTCTCAAACTAGACCTTCTGCTTGGAATAGAGCAGACATAGTGCCGATCCCAAAACCCAAAGATCCAGCTAATCCCAGGCCCATCTCTCTCCAAAGCTGTGCAGCCAAGACGGCTGACAGAATGGCACTCAACAGACTGGAGTGGAAAATTACTAAACTGCACCATGATATGTATGCCTATAGAAGAGGGGTTGGCACAGTGGAATGTATTACAACTCTGTTAGCCCACTTGAATGACAGACCAGGAATGCTGATATTCCTGGACCTCGAAAAAACCTTTGAACTGGCTAGCGCCCCAGCTATTCTCTGCTGCCTCATTGACAAAGAGGTCAGAGGCAACCTGCTCTCCTGGACCAAAAACTGTCTCATAAACAGAGAAGCAAGAGTAAAACTTCATGGCATAGTCTCTGAGTACAAAAGACATGAAAATGGTACACCGCAAGGAGGTATTCTCAGCCCTCTTCTCTTCAACTGTTTAATGGAAAGAATAATGAGGTTGAAACTCCCACATCACTGCAGGCTGCTAAACTACGCGGACGACTTTGTCATCATCATAAAAGGAAGGGATGCGGCGCGCCTTGCACCCAAATGCTTAGACTGCATCAGTAAAGAGGCAAAACAGATTGGGATCAAACTCAACCCCTCAAAGTCAAAGGCCATGCCCATAAAAATAGCGAAGCCCAACATCCAACTCACAGTACAGGGTCAACCAATAGAATGGGTCGACACCTATCAGTATCTAGGAATCATCCTGGACACACACATGAATTTTAATGCTGAGGTCACTTACTTGAGAGAGCGAACTGCGGCCCGGACGGCAATCCTCAGGTCGCTAACCTCCCTTTCTGGAAGAGCCAATCTGCAAGTCCTTCGCATATACTATGTACAGGCAGTCAGATCAGTGATCGATTATGCCGCACCTGCACTCACAAATCTATCACACCAACAGTGGAAAAACCTTGAAGTTGCCCAAAACAATGCTATGAGAGCTGCACTGGGAGCCCCCATGTGGACCAGGCTTGAAACTCTTAGACTGGAGACGGGTTTGCCTTCTCTACAAGAAAGAATATCACAAAGGACAGCTACAATTATCAGTAAGATAATTATTTCTTCTGATCCAATCCCAGTACGGCAGGCCTTGGTGGTTGGACTAGGCCAAAACAATGGAAACTCTTGGGTTGCAAGAGCAGGAAAAGTCCTAAACAGACTACATTTAAAAAACATGATTCTTGATAGAGAGGGTGATCCTTCACACCCAAATTACACTCCTTCCGCGCCGTGGGAAGAGCCTACTTTCAAAATAGTAATAGAAAGTCTCCCAGTAAAAAAAGGCTGCATATGATCCGACAATCCTAAGGCGCATAATAGAAGAGCAAATGTATAGCATAGCTGTAGCAGGAGCCACCCACATCTTCACAGACGGATCGGTGGACACAGAATATGAGAGTGCTGACGCTGCTCTTTGCACGACCAGCGTACAGGCATATTGGAGACTGGGAGGACTAGTATCATCAACCCAAACTGAGGTGTTTGCCTTACAACAGGCATTCGCATATGTGATTGCACAAAACACTCAAAATGCAATCATACACACAGACTCAAAAGCTGCACTTCAAATACTAGGACAAAAACAGTGGAAAGATAATGTGGAAATAATTACCACCATTTTGTATCTTGGAGCAGTCGCTAAAGGCAAAGGACTCAACATAACTTTAAACTGGATCCCATCCCATATTGGAATCCCATTAAATGAAAAAGCTGATGAAATTGTTAAATTGGCAACTCGTCATCCAGTGATACATAAAACAATTCAACCCAGCCTAGAGAACATAAAAAACATCATCACCATAAAACTCTCACATCTCAACAAAGCCTACCTACACCAGAGAATAGCTGAAGGTTCGCCATCTGCAACATGGTATCTTCAGGCAACCAAATTAGAAAGGTTAAATATCCCAAAAGGAATCCACAGGGAAATAGCAGTTAGGTTATATAGACTACGTCTAGGTTACAGATGCAACTGGGAGATTGGTGAACCCCGACAGAGAGAGTGCATCTTCTGCCAAACTGTCACAGAAAAGCCATTACTTCACTATCTTCTGGAATGTAAAGCAACCAATGACCTTAGAAGAGCTTTAAGAGTTCCTGAATCATGCAGTGGCCACCCTGAAGCCATCAACACAGCCACTCTCCTGGTAAACAAAGGTGTCCAGCAGCTGGACACCCTCATAAAGACTGTGAAGCAGTATCCTCCCCCGCGATAACAGCTTGATGGTTAAATGCAACCTCAGAATACTGAGAAAAAAAAATGTACCACTTATGGGCTATTCATGCCCGTGCCACCTCATGGGTGGCTTAATCTTTATCAATCATCAATCTTGTAAGCTCAGTATACCTGTTTCAGTTGAACAGAGTGTATTATGGAAAATTTCACTTACCATACCTATATTTTATTTCAGAATCATATCTACTGATGATTTAAGGATCATCAGTATCTTCATCAGCACCTTCATGACCATTTTATCAAGTACACTATTGAGCTCAATGTCTATATAACATTGTACATATGATCACAAGAATCTAGAAGCTTCCTGAATATCAAAACATTTTGCTGGAACCGAAATAATAGCTTCCAGTGATGTAATTTCAAAATCCTTAATAAAGTACAAAAGGTATTATAAAGTACTGTTAATGATCTTTAAATCCACCTACGTGTTTATCTTGTGATATAACGTTATCACAATAATCAGTCTAAATAAAGAACATAATCATTTTATAATCATTGCGGCACCTCCACCGAGGAGGGGACCCCACCAGCAGACGCCGGAGGGGGCGGGGGGAATCGTCACATCCCTGACCAGGCCTGGTGTTTACATCCAAGGAGTGCAGACGTGTGAACAGGTCGAGACATTTTTCAGCTAGATATTTACACAAAAAATAATTAGAATCGTCAGTGATAGCTCCCTGAATGCTGGAAGAGTTTCTGAATTGTATATAGGGAGGAATTCCTGGTACATTTATTCAGAATAAGAGTTCGGAGGTCCACCAACTAGTGAGAGCCCACCACCACCTCATCTACCAAGTGAGACGCAACAACGTGCACTCCATATCTGATCAAGCTATTCAAATCATTTACAACAATGCTGTGTCATCGAAATCATTATCATCAAGCTGCTAAACGATCATCAAAATACAGAGTCTGGTCTCAGCAAGAGACATCATCTGGCTACTGTCAGATAGACTCCAGCTCTCAATTCAGGATAAGTTATTATTAATTGTTTTAGAACTTAAATTGGCCAATTGAATGCAAAGACATTAATATGCATCCATATATAAATTGAGAGTCGTTAGGCAGCGAGACAACGCCTCATTATCTAGTATGTTCTGACTCTTTTCAGTGATTGAATTTTTTATATTGCTGAATCCATCATATAATTATTTGGTTGGCAATGAAGGGACTAGATCAGCCTTAAGGACCCCTCCCTGCTACAGTTCATTACTAGTATCAAGGACACTGAGGACTGGCCTTACAACCCAGCATAGAAACCTTGCATTCAGCTAAGAGCATATTTGTGTTCCCAAATTTCCTATTTCCACACTTTCTCCATTTTCCCTCTCTTGGCCACATATATGCCTTGACACCTTCGCCCCCCTTCCCATTAACATGGGGAAGGGGGGACTCTCACCCCCCCCCCTTCTCTCAGAAAAAGTATTATTAAGAAGCACTGAAATAACTATATGGGTCTCTAAGAAAAAATATTGCTACAATAACCAAGAACTTTGAGGGAAACACTCGACATATTTCACACGTGACTCCATGAAAATTACATGGGGGTCTTTATAATCGTTAATATTTCCTAAAGCATTTAGCTTAGGCTGACCCCGCCCAGTCAAAGCCCATCCCATACCCCCCAGACCATTCCCCCTGCAAAGTGGAAGTGAAAAATATAGAGAAAACCACATCTGTGAACTAATACCGCTGGAGTTTTAATGCAGATCTCTCCGTTGTGATCTGGGGGCAAGGTTTGGCCAGAGAGTGTGTCCACCACCTTGGCTGACACTCCGGGCAGCAGGTGTCCGCACCTTCCTATGCGCTCCCGACTTTTCATGGTCACGTGGGTGATGAGAGCCTCTGTTAACCCATAAGCTGGTGGAAAACACAACATGTAAGTAATCTGCTTACACTGATATTTAAAGGAAATGTAACTAATTATTTTAAGACACACTTGATAATATTAGTCCAAAAAATAATCAAATTGCCCATTTCCCCTGCCAATAAAGGCAACTTAATGCATGTGATATAAATGCTTGGAGTTTCTCAGGTCTAGAATTAGGGACAGGAGGGACTGATTATATTAAATTTCTAAGCATTCTCTTCATTTAATGCAAAATTAAACAGACTGCAAAAGACATTTATTATGAACATTTTGATTATATAAATCGAAATAATGTTATCATCTTACAACCGCAAACTAATGAACGAAAGTGTGAACCAAATAACCACAAAGAGTGTTAATTTGTCGAAAGGCGAGTTTTACAACAAGAGGACGAAGGGCATTAGTGAGATTTTTGAGTTCAGATATGAAGGGAATGCAGAGCACAGTGTTACTAGTGATGTAGACAAGTTAGGATGAAAGATATTACATATAGCTTAAGAATAGGCACAGTTGAGAAAATGTAAGGATATGCAAAGCGAGAGAAAAACTTGTAAATAAAAGAAATTTCTGGATAAAAAACTGAGGGTCACTGATGCGTAGAGCGCGGAAGAAGAGAGAAGAGAACACTTTTCTTAACAGAAGGAGGATGATGGAGATCACGAGTTTGCAGCCACAAGCCGTCGCGGCCGGACGTCTCTGGCTGCTCCTCACCTCGGCGAGCTGCTAAGTCGCGCTTAGCAGTACTTCCTTCGACCCTATCCTGGAGGGTGGGTCAGCTGTATCGCCTCGACTTAGCCTTCGACTGGTACTCGCCACGAGATACCATGCACTTCATGGTGAAGGCTACTTTCCTGAACGACCATACGTTCAGGTAAGACTGGACTACTGGAAGCCGTTACCAACGTCACGCCAGTCGACTTACGCCAGGAGGGAGAGGGAGTTGCTCTCTTCTACTCCCAGGATGATAACATCGACCATATGGCATTGGATTCCACCAGGAAAGCTCTGCAAGAAGGGCAAATCAGCCTTACATTCTATCGACACTTTCTTGCTGATCGAACAGTGATCGTCAGAAGAGCCAGCACTTGGATCACCGACAATGCAACCGAAGATGTCTTTGAAAGCTTCACAATCGAAAACCCCTCCATGGAACCATCCACACTACGTGTCATTTACTCTGCTAACATCCGCCCAACCTTGAAACTGGCCTTCATCTTGGTAGCTGTAGCGGACCTCGCCTACTCACAGGGACTCACCTACTCACAGGGAGTTTTAGAGTCAAGATTCCACCGGTACAAATCAAGAAATAACGCTTCTGTAACCTCAAGCACTGCTTCAAGTGCTATCAGTATTCACACACCACCAATAAGTGCAATGAACAGAGCATTAAGTGTAGTATTTGCGCAGATCACCTTTACTTCGTCTGCCAGGCTGACTGCGAACGTTGTCTCCTCAGTGATGGTGATCACATTGCTATCTCCCATCGCTGATCTGATCGCTGAACTGGAAGAATTACGGAAGTTGAGGCAACCACCACTCGCCGAGCGCCGAGCTAGACTCGACCTGATATTCACCTTGATTGAGTCAGAAATAAAGGTAGTAAAATTTGAAGCCCCCCCCCCCACATGGGAATGAACAACTATAGCGAATTGATATTTGAGAATCTGGTGAATGTAGGGATAATGATTCTCAGGAAGGGATCGGAAAGGAAAAGGCTAAATTACAGAAGAGGAAAATATGACGAGATGAGGAACTTCCTAAAGGAATCCCATGGGAAACACAACTCAGAAAAAAAGACTGAGCAAGATATGATGGATTATGTCACAAGCACCAGGATGACCAGGATGCTGCAGACAGGTTTATCCTTGGTGTCAAACAATTTTTTTTTAAAAGAAACAGAGTAATCCATGGTTCAGTCAGGAATGTAAGGTAGCGAAGCAATTGAATACAAGAACATGGAGAAACCAAAGGAATAACAGAACACCAGAGAGCAGGGAGAGATGCCTGAGGGCCAGGAATGAGTACCTCGGAAACAAGTTACTAACATAACAATAACAAGTTACTGGAAACAGGAGACCTACTGGAAAGCTGGAACACAACTAATGTAGTCCCAATATACGGAATGGGTGACAGGAAAAAGGCACTGAACTACAGGCCAGTTTCCCTAATTTGCATACCATGCAAGATGATGGAGAAGATCCTGCGGAAAAGCTTCATAGAAAATCTGGAGGGAAAGAGTTTTGTAACACACGAACAGCATGGGTTCAGGGATGGTAAATCGTGCCTCACAGTCGTAATAGAATTTTATGACCATGCGGCAAAAATTAGGCTGGAAAGAGAAGGGTGGGCAGACTGCATTTTCTTGAACTGTCAGAAAGCCTCTGACACAGTACCCCATAAAAGGTTGTTTCAAAAGTTGGAGAAACAGGCAGGAGTTAAAGGTAAGGTGCTTCTCTGGATAAGGGAGTATCTAAGCAACAGGAAACAGTGAGTAACTGTGACGGGGGAGGCATCAGAGTGGCAAGATGTCATCAGTGGTATCTCACAGGGCTCTGTACTTGGACCCATCCTGTTTCTGATATATGTAAATGATATTCCAGAGGGTATAGACTCCTTCCTCTCAATGTTTGCTGATGATGCAAAAATTATGAGAAGAATAAAGACAGATGAAGATAGATAGAGACTGCAGGATGATCTGAACAAACTGGAGGAATGGTCTAGAAATTGGCTACCAAAGTTTAAATGTGAAAAGTATAAAGTAATGAAATTATCTGAAGGGAGCAGGAGGCTGAACACAAAAAACCATCTGGGAAGTGAAATCCAGCAAGAGTCAAATAGAGAGAGAGATCTGGGGTTTGATATCACACCGAACCTGTCCCCAGAAGCTCAAATCAAAAAGATATCATCAGTGACATATGCTAGATTGGCCAACATAAGAAGTGCCTTTAGCAACTTGTGTAAGGAATCGTTCAGGGCCACTTACCACTTATGTCAGACCAATCCTGGAGTATGTAGCTCCAGCCTGCAGTCCCTACCTAGTTAAACACAAGGCAATGTTAGAGAAGATTCAGAGGTATACCACCAAACTATTCCCAGAACTGAGAGGTAGGAGCTACGAGGAAAGGCAATGGGAGCTAAACCTCACGTCCCTGATAGACAGAAGAGTAAGGGGATACATGAGCACCGCCTACAAAATTCTCAGGGGAATTGATAGGGTGGACAAAGACAAGCTATTTAGCATAGATGGACACGATTAAGAGGACTCAGGTGGAAACTTGCCAATCACCGACTCCGCCACGGCAGATGCCGGCTCTCAACACACTGCACAGTACTGTGTACACTTTATCTACTGTGGCTAATAAGATTACCGGCCTCAACTACAGGGTATTCGTGAGGATTCTTAATCTTCTCTTTACTGCAAACGGAACCCCTGACTTTCACATTTCCAGAGGAAGTGTTTACCACCTCTACTCCAGTTTCAAGTTCTACTCTTGCTCCTGACACAGACATCACTGTCAACGCTGGCTCCTGGGTTAGCGAAAAGTAAGCCTTGGTCTCTTCCTAAACCCTTCCCAGTGTGAAGTAGTCTCGTCCAACCCAGACATCATAGCTAGCATAAGATCCATCTTGCCCGGAACCCACGTCACTATAACTGTGAACAGCACGCTCCCTGGAGCCCCCCCCCCCCCCACCCTGGGTCTAATGCCATTGAGGAGATCCTCGTTAAAAAAATCACAGACCTCAGGTGGATGGATGACAGGATACGTGACATCGATGCCCACGATGCTTTTTATCTCCTCACTATAAGTCTACCCCTTCTGAGGCTAACCTACTCTGAGGTGCAACGAGTTTGAAAAGTATGACTTCTTACTCAAGACAATGCTAGAAAAAGTTCTTATATATATATATATATATATATATATATATATATATATATATATATATATATATATATATATATATATATATATATATATATATATATATAAGAAGGGGACAGGGGAAGCAACCTTCCCCTGTTTCTCATCCTCCCTCACTATCCCCCTGTTCCCTGGTCGTCCCCACCATTCTCCATTCCCTTGTCCCCTCGTCCTCCTCCACCATTACCCCCTTCCCTGTCCCCTTCCCCTCCCCACCATTCCACTCCCGTCCCTTCATCCTTCCCACCATTCCCCACTCCCTCGTCTGATTATCAAATGATCTGATGTTCCTATCAGAAAATTGAGAACATCAAATGATCTGGGGCTAGATTCATGAAGAAGTTATGCAAACACTTACGAACCTGAACATCTTTTCTCAATCTTTGGTGTCTTTGTTTACAATTATTAAACAGTTAATGAGCTCCGAAGCATCAGGAGACTGTTTATAACAATAACAACCGTTGATTGGCAAGTTTTCATGCTTGTAAACTTTTTCATTAAATTAATAAATGTAACCAAAGCCATCAAAGATTGAGGAAAGATGTACACGTTCGTAAGTAATTGCGTAACTGCTTCATGAATCTTGCCCCAGATTTTCCCATCACTGAAATATAAGAAACAGTTCAAAAAAGAAATGAAAACAATGACAAAATTAAAAAATAAACTATACTCACGAAATTAACTGTATGGTAAACAACACAATTTTTAATTTCCAACGCAATATCATACAAAATAATTAAATCAAAATGAAAATAAATCGAAATCTATGAAAATTTAATTTATCAATGAAATCGGAAATATTGAATTGGAATCGTAACATAATTAGTATAGTGTGTGTTGGTCTTATGTGCAACAGATGGCGATGTGTTTCAAAAGACGCATGTTTTTACCTGTTACAGGGTATCTACAGGGTGGCATCTATATGGTAGTATATAAAAACACGTGCGTATTTGAATGGAACGTTGTGTCAAAATTTCAAAGCAATTAGTGAAGAACTTTAAAAGATTACAACATGTGTTGCTCTTACGTCCAACAGATGTCTTTAAAAAAAAAAAAAATGTTTTTTCCAGTCACAGGTAAGGCATGTATTTAGTAGGTATATAAAAAGGCACGCCTATTGGAATGCAACATTTTTGTCAAAATTTCAAAGAAATCGGTAAAGAGGTTTCAAAGATTTCCCCTCACATGAAAAACCCATGAAAAACACAGTTTAAAAAAGCATGTTTTTTTTACCGTCACAGATGTGACATCTATATAATATGTATACAAAAACCCGCTCGGATGTGAATGGAACGTTGTGTGAAAATTTCAAAGCAATCGGAGAAGAACTTTCGGAGATTATTGATTATGAACAAACGAACATTTCCATTTATATATATATATGCTAGCTGTACCCGGCCACGCGTTGCTGTGGCTCAGAAACGCATGTGCGTTGCTGAGCAACAGCAACCTTTCCCTGTCTCCCAGTCCTCCCCACCATTCCCCATGCCCCGTCCCCTCATCCTTCCAACCATTCCTCACTCACCCGTTCCCCTCTTCCTTCTAAGCATTCCTCACTCACCCGTCCCCTCTTCCTCCCAACAATTCCCCACTCCCCCTATCCCCACGTCCTCCCCACTATTCCTCCCCTCCCCGTCCCTTTGTCCTCCCCCAACATTCCCCACTCCAGCGTCCGTTCGTCCTTCTAACCATTCCCCAATCTATCGTCCCCTCCTCCTCCCCACCATCTCCCACTCCCCCATCCCCTCATCCTTCCTACCATTCCCCCCTCCCCCGTCCCCTCGTCCTTTCCACTCCTCTGTCTTCTTGTCCTCCCCACCATTCTCCATTCCCCTATCCCCTCATCCCCACCATCCCCAAATGCCCCGTCCGCTCATCCTCCCCACTATTACCCCCCTCCCCTGTCCTCTCGTCCTCCCCAACATTTCCCACTCCCACATTTGATGTATTCCCAAACGATCTGAAAATTAAGAACATCAAGTGATCTGATGTTCCCATCACTGAAATATAAGAAAAACAGATAAAAAAACGAAATGAAAAAAAAAATAAAAAAAATAAACTATACTCGGGAAATGAACGGTATGGTAAACAACACAGCTCAATTTCAATGCAATGTCACACAAAATAAATAAAATAAAAATGAAGATAAATCAAAATTTATGAAAATTAAATTTATCAATGCAATCGGAAACATTGAAATGGAATCGTAAGATATTTAGTATAGTGTGAGTTGCTATTACGTGAAAAAGATAGCACTGTTTAAAAAAAAAAAACTGTTTTTACATGTCACAGATGTGGCATCTATATAGTAGGTATATAAACACACACGTGTATTCGAATGGAATGGTGAATCAAAATTTCAATGCAATCAATGAAGAACATTCGGAGATTTCAGCGTGTGTTGCACCTATGTCCAACAGATGGCGGTTTTTCAAAAAAACATGATTTTTCCTGTCACAGGTGTGGCATACATATAGGAGGTACATAAAAACGCGCCTATTCGAATGCAACGTTGTGTCCAAATTTCAAAGCAATCGGTAAAGAGGTTTCGAAGATGTCCCTCGTATGAAAAACACATGAAAACATACAGTTTAAAAAAAAAACATGTTTTTCCTGTCACAGACGTGACATCTATATAATATATATATATATATATATATATATATATATATATATATATATATATATATATATATATATATATATATATATATATATATATATATATATATATATATATATATATATATATATGTGTGTATATCACGAAAATAAACACGTGATTAAGAATGTGACAATGTCAGACCACGGAGGAAAATGAAACAGGAATTTCCTTAAGTACTTTCGTATATTAAATACATCTTCAGAAGGAATGAATCTTCCTTCTGAAGATGTATTTAATATACGAAAGTACTTAAGGAAATTCCTGTTTCATTTTCCTCCGTGGTCTGACATTGTCATACATATATATATATATATATATATATATATATATATATATATATATATATATATATATATATATATATATATATATATATATATATATATATATATATAAACCCACTCAGATGCGAATGGAACGTTGTGTGAAAATTTTAAAGCAATATATATATATATATATATATATATATATATATATATATATATATATATATATATATATATATATATATATATATATATATATATTACCAGTACCCGGCAATGCATTGGCCAGGTACTGGTAGTATATATTCCTGTCCTCTGGAACCTTCCCTATCCCCCAGTCCCCACCCACAATTCCCCCATCGCCCATCTCCTTAGCCTCCCAACCATTCCCCACTCCACCATCTCCGCTTCCTCCTCTCCATTCCCCACTCACCCATCCCCTCTTCCTTCCCACCATGCACCACTACCCTGTCCCTTTGTCCTACCCCCCCTTCTTAATCCCCCCATCAACTCGTCACCATCATCCCAAACTCCCCCGTCTCCTCATCCTTCCCCAACATTACCCCCTCCCTTATCCCTCTCGTCCTCCCCAGCATCTCTCGATTCCGTCCCCTCGTCATCCCCACCATTCCCCACTCCATCGTTCGATGCCTTCCCAAATGTTCTGATGTTCCAATCAGAAAATTGGGAACATCAAGTGATCTGATGTTCCCATCACTGAAATAAATGAAAAACAGGTAAAAAAGTAAATGAAGATATGAAAAAGTAAAAAAAAATAAACTATACCCGTGAAATGAACAGAATGGTAAACAACACAGCTCAATTCCAACGCAATTTACACAAAATAAATAAATCAAAATGAAAATATTTCAAAATCTATGAAAATTCACTTGATCAATACAATCAGAAACATTGAAATGAAATTGTAACATATTTAGTATAGCATGTGTGTTCCTCTTACATGCAACAGATGGCGCTGTTTTTCAAGAAATGCAGTTTTATCTGTAAGAGGTGTGGCATCTATACTTATACTTACGAAATGAACGGTATAGCAAACAACACAGCTCAATTCCAACACAATGTCACATAAAATATTTCAATAAAAAATAAAATAAATCGAAATCTATGAAAATAAAAATTATCAATGCAATTGGAAACATTCAAATGTAATTCCTTACATATTTAGTATACCGTGCATGTTACTATTATGTACAACAGATGGCGCTGTTTTTCAAAAATGCATGTTTTTACCTGTCACAAACGTGGCATCTATATAGTAGGTATATAAAAAGACGCACATATTCGAATGGAATGTTGTGTCAGAATTTCAAAGCTATCGGTGAAAAACTTTGAAAGATTACAGCGTGTGTTGCTCTTACATCTAACAGACAGCTGATGTTTAAAAAAAAAATATGCTTTCTCCGGTCACAGTTAAGGCATGTATGTAGCGAGTAAATCTTATACTCGCTCCATTATCTCATTATCATAATAGCATAACTACTTAGCACTAATTACAGAAGCTACAATCCTTTCCCCATTTACAGGTAATACTCTTCTCATCTTGTTGGAGGGAGCTGAGGTGTAATCACCATATAAACAAGCGACTTGATGAATAGCAAACACACACATTCAGCACCGTTCCTGTGCCAGGTAAGTTCACCACGGGCTCACCGTAGCCCGTGCTACTGGCCCCGCTCCTGTGTCAGGTAAGTTACGGGCTCACCATAGCCCGTGCTACTGGCCCCGCTCCTGTGTCAGGTAAGTTACAGGCTCACCATAGCCCGTGCTACTGGCCCCGCTCCTGTGTCAGGTAAGTTACGGGCTCACCATAGCCCGTGCTACTTGGAACTTGTTCCGAGTAGCTGAATCTATAACAACAATAGCGAACAGTACAGTTCCCACAGTCAACAATGTAGCACTCGGTGTGTACAGTTCTAATCGATCCAAGACGCTACAGCTACGACACAGAGCAGACTACGACCGCATCGAGCCACCACGCTCTCGCTCCCCGAGTTCAGACACTCACAATTCCCAATTGAGCCGCCACGCTCTCCCATATAGAGCGCCACGACTCTGGCCTCACTCAGCTTTCTGCGCTGCTCCAGGCTTCGTCCCAACGTCTACCATACTGCTGTATTCAGGACTACTAAATAAATATGAAACTCACTAAACACTGTGTATCTAATCAACCCAACAACGTAATATAATCGTACGTTACATGTATATAGTAAGTATATAGAAACGCGCCTATTCGAATGCAACGTCGTGTCAAGATTTCAAAGCAATCGGTAAAGAGTTTTAAAAGATTTCTCTCACATGAAAAACAGTTTAAAAAAAAAAAAATTCCATAACAGACGTGACATCAATATAATATGTATATAAAAGCCTGCTCGGATGCGAATGGATCATTGTGTGAGAATTTCAAAGCAATTGGTGAAGAACTTTCGAAGATTAGCGATTTTGAACAAACGAACATTTCCATTTTTATTTATATAGATATACTAGCAATATCCGGCCACGCATTGCTGTAGCTCAGCAACGCATGGGCATTGCTGAGCCACAGCAACCTTACCTGTTCCTCAGTCCTTCCCACCATTTCCCCCCTCACCCGTCTCCTCGGCCTCCCAACCATTCCGCACTCCACCATCTTCTCGTCCTCCCTACCATTCCCCACTAGACCATCTCCTCTTCCTTCACGCCATGCTGCACTTCCCTGTCACTTTGTCCGCCCTCCCCACCGTCCTCCATTCCCCCATCCCTTCGTCCCAACCATCCCAAACTTTCCCGTCCCGTCGTCCTTCCCCTCCATTACCCCCTCACTTGTTCCCTCGTCCTCCCCACTATCTCTCACTTCCGTCTCCTCGTCATCCTCGTCATTCCCCACTCCCTCGTCCGATGCCTTCCCAAATGGTCTGATGTTCCTATCAGAAAATTGGGAACATCAAGTGATCTGATGTTCCCATCACTGATATATATGAAAAACAGTTAAAAAATTAAATGAAAATATGAAAAAATATAAAAATAAACTATACTCACGAAATGAACGGCCTGGTAAACAACACAGCTCTATTCCAACGCAATTCACACAAAATAATTAAATCAAAATGAAAATAAATCAAAATCAATGAAAATTCAATTTATCAATGCTATCAGAAACATTGAAATGGAATTGTAACATATCTAGTATAGCATGTGTGTGTTGCTCTTACATGCAATAGGTGGTGCTGTTTTTCAAGAAAAGCATAGTTTTACCTGTCACAGGTGTGGCATCTATACTTATACTTACGAAATAAACGGTATGATAAGCAACACAGCTAAATTCCAACAAAATGTCACCATGAGGTTACCTTGAGGTGCTTCCGAGGCTTAGCGTCCCCGCGGTCCGGTCGTCGACCAGGCCTCCTGGTTGCCGGACTGATCAACCAGGCTGTTGGACGCGGCTGCTCGCAGCCTGACGTATGAGTCACAGCCTGGTTGATCAGGTATCTTTTGGAGGTGCTTATCCAGTTCTCTCTTGAACACTGTGAGGGGATTGCCAGTTATGCCCCTTATGTGTAGTGGAAGCTTGTTGAACAGTCAAACAAAATAAATCACTAAAAAAGAAAATAAACCGAAATCTATGAATTAACATTTATCAATGCAATCGGAAACATTGCAATGGAATTCGTGACACATTTAGTATAGCGTGCATGTTGCCATTATGTGCAACAGATGGCGCTGTTTTTCAAAAACGCATGTTTTTACTTCTCACAGGGGTGGCATATATGTAGTAGGTATATAAAAAGACGCTCCTGTTCGAATGCAACGTTGTGTCAAAATTTCAAAGCAATCGGTAAAGAACTTTCGGAGATTACAGTGTGTGTTGCTCTTACGTCCAACAGATGGCGCCGTCTTTCAAAAAACGCATATTTTTTTCTGTCACAGATGAGGCATGTATATTGCGGGTATAGATAAACGCCTATTCGAATACAACGTTGTGTCAAAATTTCAAAGCAATCAGTAAAGAGGTTTCAAAGATTTCCCTCACTTGAAAAACATATGAAAAACACAGTTGTTTTTTTTAAGAGCATGTTTTTTTCCCGTCACAGGCGTGACATCTATATATTATGTATATAAAAATCCGCTCGGAAGTGAATGGAACGTTGTGTGAAAATTTCAAAGCAATTGGTGAAGAACTTTCGGAAATTATTTTGAACAAACGAACATTTACATTTTTATTTATATAGATATATATAAATATATATTTGCAACGAAGCAGTGGCCGACAGGTAGAGACGGCATGGCCTTCTCTGCCAAAGGACAGGAGGATGGCATGCAAGACAAGACACCAGACCACACACTAGAAAATGAAGGGACGACGACGTTTCGGTCCATCCTGGACCATTCTCAAGTCGATTGTGAATGGTCCAGGACGGACCGAAACGTCGTCGTCCCTTCATTTTCTAGTGTGTGGTCTGGTCAACATATTTCATCCACGTTATTGTGACTCATCATCTGCAGGTTAACATCATTATTAAGAGAAACCTTACCACAGCCGGCTGTCCAGCAGAGAGAGTGCCCTGTTACCTAATGCCCCGCAACTCTGATGAACCTGTCGGTCATGCAGACGGGATCACGGTGAACCCCTGGAAGAATGGCAGACAGTTGGTGTGGGACTACACTTGCGTTTCAACTTTAGCCAACACCTACGTTGACTTCAGTGCTGCACAGGCAGGAGATGCTGCCAATCACCGGGAAGCAGCCTAGTCACTAAATATAGAGACCTTGATCACCACTACAGTTTTGTCCCCATTGCCTCAGAGACACGTGGTACCTGGGGTAAAAGTGCTGCTAGTTTTCTGAAGGAGATGGGTTCCGAGCTAATTGAAACAACTAGTGACCCTAGAGCCGCCAGTTTTCTCTTTCAGCGCCTTAGTGTGGCGATCGAGAGAGGAAATGCTCACTGCATCCATGGTTACTGCCCACAATCTGAGGTGCTGGAGGAGCTATACAACTTGTGACAAGTAGCCTTGTACCCTGCATGTAACCAATGTTGTAACCCTTTTTGTGTAATGAAATTTTTAAATAAATTTAGATATATATACACACATATTTTTTTAATATGAATTCCCCTCTAATTAATTCTTAGTCAATGAACTCTCATTACATGCAATGGTTTGGAAGTTTCCCCTGTGGTTCTCCGTTTCCATTCTGAATTAAAGATGTCCCCTGATTCTCAGTAAGTAAACTGAAGAGTTGTTATAAATTGTCCGAAGTAATAATTTCCAAGATTCCTACGTCCTTCGAGAATAATTATTCATTTCTGTCCTTCCCTGGGATATCAGTAATGCAGTCACATTGGTTACAGGGGGTGGTGGCAGAGGCAGGGGAAAGTGTAAATTTTAATTATCATAAAGGAGAGCAACAGACTAGGTTTCTCCTTAAGTATGTCAGTTGACATAGCGGCAGTACATTTGTGGGTCAAGGTGGATTTTGTATGCTGTGTTAAACTGGAGTATAGGTCAGGTAGTAATCTGGTGTTACATCAAAATCGGGGAAGAAAGGGGAAGAGGACAAGGGGAAGAAAGAGGAGCTTATCCAACTCACAGGAACACGTAAAAGTCGACTCAGGGCACTGAAAGCAATGACCTGGAATGGACATGGAGCCTCTATTGCTGTCCTTAAAATGATGTACACAGCCTATGCGCTCCATCATAGACTATGCCGCACCATGTTTTGCACTTATTCCCAAAGCGATATGAAAAAAACTTGAAAGCATACAAAATGAAACCATGACAATCATTCTTGGAGTCCCACGAACTGCCAAAACATCAAATCTACGGGAGGAGTTGTCCCTCCCCAGTGGTAAAAGCCGAATTCAGGAGCTACTTAATCTTGCAATTAAGATTCTGGACTACTTTCAGGGGGAAACAGGAGAAGCAAAAAATGGCATCACATATCAGTCTGATACCTCGAAGAACTTCACAGGCTTGAGCAAGCCCATGAGCTCATGCCTGTAGAGTGATTACCTCCCTGGATATATATATATATATATATATATATATATATATATATATATATATATATATGCAAACAAGCCTGAATGGTCCCCAGGACTATATACAACTGAAAACTCACACCCCAGAAGTGACTCGAACCCATACTCCCACAACTGGTATGTACAGGGACGCCTTAATCCGCTTGACCATCACGACCGGACATAAGGAAGTGATAGCCGAGGCTATTTGAACCACTTCCCCGCCGGCACTCGGATGGTAATCTTGGGCATAGCATTTTATCAAATCACCTCATTCTTTGGGGCACACGTGAGGAACACAAATGCAAACAAGCCTGAATGGTCCCCAGGACTATATACAACTGAAAACTCACACCCCAGAAGTGACTCGAACCCATACTCCCACAACTGGTATGTACAGGGACGCCTTAATCCGCTTGACCATCACGACCGGACATAAGGAAGTGATAGCCGAGGCTATTTGAACCACTTCCCCGCCGGCACTCGGATGGTAATCTTGGGCATAGCATTTTATCATTTTGTCCGGTCGTGATGGTCAAGCGGATTAAGGCGTCCCTGTACATACCAGTTGTGGGAGTATGGGTTCGAGTCACTTCTGGGGTGTGAGTTTTCAGTTGTATATAGTCCTGGGGACCATTCAGGCTTGTTTGCATTTGTGTTCCTCACGTGTGCCCCAAAGAATGAGGTGATTTGATAAAATGCTATGCCCAAGATTACCATCCGAGTGCCGGCGGGGAAGTGGTTCAAATAGCCTCGGCTATCACTTCCTTATGTCCGGTCGTGATGGTCAAGCGGATTAAGGCGTCCCTGTACATACCAGTTGTGGGAGTATGGGTTCGAGTCACTTCTGGGGTGTGAGTTTTCAGTTGTATATAGTCCTGGGGACCATTCAGGCTTGTTTGCATTTGTGTTCCTCACGTGTGCCCCAAAGAATGAGGTGATTTGATAAAATGCTATGCCCAAGATTACCATCCGAGTGCCGGCGGGGAAGTGGTTCAAATAGCCTCGGCTATCACTTCCTTATGTCCGGTCGTGATGGTCAAGCGGATTAAGGCGTCCCTGTACATACCAGTTGTGGGAGTATGGGTTCGAGTCACTTCTGGGGTGTGAGTTTTCAGTTATATATATATATATATATATGTCGTACCTAGTAGCCAGAATGCACTTCTCGACCTACTATGCAAGGCCCGATTAGCCTAACAAGCCAAATTTTCCTGAATTAATATATTTTCTCTAATTTTTTTCTTATGAAATGATAAAGCTACCCATTTCATTTTGTATGAGGTCAATTTTTTTTTATTGGAGTTAAAATTAACGTAGATATATGACCGAACCTAACCAACCCTACCGAACCTAACCTAACCAATTTTTATAGGTTAGGTTAGGTTAGGTAGCCGAAAAAGTTAGGTTAGGTTAGGTTAGGTAGGTTAGGTAGTCGAAAAACAGTTAATTCATGAAAACTTGGCTTATTAGGCAAATTAGGCCTTGCATAGTAGGCTGAGAAGTGCGTTCTGGCTACTAGGTACGACATATACATATATATATATATATATATATATATATATATATATATATATATATATATATATATATATATATATATATATATATATATATATATATATATATATATATATATATATATATATATATATATATATATATATAGGGGGGTACCACCACTGGTGCAATTATAGGGACCCACAGCCTCAGAGAAGGGAACACAGAGCACTCAGGGAAAAACTTGCCATTTAACTCTGAATACGAAAGAGTGTTCACTTCTCCTACCACCCCCCTTTTTTTATTATGATGTACACTTTATTATGCAAGGTTATACAGTTACATATCTGATTTTATAGAAAAAATGAACATTAAGAGGACACAAGAAAAAGTTCGCTTCCTAGAGGCTGTAGATTTCCTCGAACTCCTCCGACGCCGGGCAGGAACCGAGGATGCACCGGGCATTTCCCCTCTGGATCGCGACACTGAGGCGCTGAAAGAGAAAACTTGCTGCTCTAGGGTCTCTTGTGGTGTCAATGAGCTTGGAACCAAGATCTTTAAGAAACCTTCTTGCACTCTCACCCCATGGGCCTAGGGTCTCAGACCCTATTGGAACGAAGTTGTACCTTTGATCGAATTGCCTGTACTTGACTGACTTTTGTTTTTCTCTGTGTGTCGCTGCGGCTCCTGCTGTGCCGGCAAAGAGGGTGATGTATGTCGTTGCCAGGGTGGATACGCAAGTATAGTCCCATGCTAACTGCCTGCCACCCTTCCACGGACGCAGTGTGATTCCGTTTGGTCGGCCGGCAAAGCTAACAGAGTCACGGTTCAGTAGGTTGCGGGGTTCTCTCTCCGCTGAACACTGAGCAGAGGCAAGGCTTCTTTTAATGATGTCGTTGACTTCGTCGTGTCTAGTGTGCCAACCACCCGATTTTCCACAGTGCAGGCCATGCAATCCATATTCGTCAGCATCTGCCTCGCCGCAAATACACCTGTGAACAGTGTGGATAGGGGCAGCAAGGCAGAGAGCGACTGCAATACGGAGCTCCTGCGGATCAAGACGTGTGCCTGTCGCAGACATAGGGACTGCCAGAAGGAAGTCCCAGCTGTGCATGGGGAGCCTGCACAGCTGTGAGGCGTGCACGATCACTGGGGGTTGTTGCTGCCTTCAGCAAAGCTGTGGCTTCTTTGTCTACAATGGGGCTGTCCAACTGGATTGTTTCTTGGCTTTCGGCATGGCTGGTCTGAGTGCTGGGTCTGTCATGGCACCCCATTTCGTGTCGCATTCCGTGTAGTGGGGATCCTGTATCCCCGCTACATCACTCAGGGTGTCAGGTAGAATTTCCTTAACCAGGTCATCTGATGCTGAGGAGGAAGACAGGAAGGCTGGGACAGCAATTTGGGTGGCGGTGCGGACACCCAAGCCACCGAGCCTGACAGGAAGAGTGGCTTGTTTCCACTGGCATTCGTTGAGGGAGAGGTTAACAACTTTTTCCAGCATGGTCTTCAGTAGGAGGTCATACTCGTCAAGCTTTGGGTTGACGTAAGATGGGGCGCACCTCAGAAAGTAGGTTAGCCTCGGAAGGGATAGGCATTTGGTGAGGAGATAAAAAGCATCGTGGGCATCGATGTCACCTATTCTGTCTTCCATCCTCCTAAGGTCTGCGATTTTCTTGTCGAGGATCTCCTCAATGGTGTTAGACCCGAGGGGAGCTCCAAGGAGGGTGCTGTTCTCGGCCCTAATGACATGGGCTCCAGGGAAGGCAGACCTTATTCTAGCTACGATGTCTGGATTGGAGGAGACTACTTCACACTTGGAAGGGTTCAGGACGAGACCCAGGCTTACTTCTTGCTCCCTTATTTTCCTGATATCTGACAAGAGGTGATCTACGATATCTGATCAAGAGGTGATGAGGTGATCACTATCTCAGCTATAGTGCCATCATCCAAAAACCAGATGTTGAACTCGCTGGACAAGCTTTCGGTGATTTCTTTTAAGACTAAGCAGAGAAGAAGGGGAGCAAGAGGATCACCTTGCTGAACACCTTCACATGATCTGATTTCATGTTCACCAAAGAGCAGTTTTGACTCGCCACTGTAGCACGATAGTATGAACAGGTAGAGGGGCCGGAAATGGCGATGTATGGCACAAAGTACTGCATCATTTCTTACCATGTTGAAGGCATTCTTAAAGTCCAGTTTGAGCAGGGCCTTTTCATCAGAAATGTTGGTGATGTATGCTCGTGCTGCATGGGCAGCCGCTTCACAGCCTTGGGGGATTCCAAATCCTAACTGGATTGGTTTCAGCAATTCAGCCGCTTGCTGGCTGACAACCCTCGTAGCAGCCTTGGCAATCAGGCGTCGGAGAGTGTTGCCAACAGCGATTGGCCAGATTCCTTCGTCCTTCTTTTTGAGAGCACAGAGGGAGGCACCAAAAAAGAGAGGCCTGATGGCCTCAGGTATCTCACCAGTCAGACACATGTTGACGAACCTTGTGAGTTCCATAAGAAGCTCTTGTGCAGCATCACCAACCGCAGGATTTAACATTTGCTTGATATGTTGAGGTTTTAACCCTGTAAAGCCGCCTGCTGACCCAGGTGGAAAAGAAAGGGCTGCTTTGTAGACCTCAGATTCACCAACGGTTAATGGGTCTGAAATGGTGTCGGCTGATGGCGGAACGATGTTGTCGCCTTGAGGGGCTCTGGGAGGGTGCTTGCTTTGCAGCACCCACTATATATATATATATATATATATATATATATAGTGTATATATATATATATATATATATATATATATATATATATATATATATATATATATATATATTGTGACGATAATCTCCTTTAAGAGAGATTGAGCCTGCTCTTCCCTCCAAAGTTCGTCGCTACACATCCCTATACAACTAATATGGAAGAAATATCCAACAAATACAACTCCAAGGTTTGCCAGAGAGCAAACGTATTCAGCACCAGGCTCCACCTCGAACAGCCAAACTACCTGTCCGTCGCCTGCTCATCGCTGATTGGCTGCGTGTCCAGTTGCACCTGCCCTCCACCCACCACACTACCTGATGTCTGGGGCCACACGACCTACAGACCTCAGAATATCCAGTGCTTTCAACAAGTTAACACGTCTCGTTGGTAGACTAAGCTCTGGCTTACGTGTACTAAGAGAGGTGGCAGCTTAAAGCCAATATTCCTGCACCAACATTTTGCATTGTTTATTGTTCACCTGTTATTACTCACTTGTCTTAACGTAACTTTTCATTTTGTCATTTGATTATTCTTATTATTTTGATTGATTGATTTTATGTTCCAATTTGTATGTCCATTTCATTCATGTTTTGCTTTTCTAACGTAATTAAAATCTCATTGTTAAATTTACTTGTGTTTTGTGTGTCTTCCCATTACCTTACCACAGACGAAGTTCCAGATTTTCTCTTTTTGTTTCTATATGTGACGAGGCCATACCCCTAGCTTTTGAAACAGCCGAACACCAACGCGTTACCGTCACATAGTAAGTGGGGGCCTGTCCTAGGAGCTTCACTCAGGCACTGGTGCCAAGTAGTAATTTATGGTAAGCGTATTTAACTTTGTTAACGTAGCTTTTACTATTTTTCATATTCAATTTCATTTTCTATATGGTGCGGAGTGTATTGTGCATTACGAGAGTAGCATATAGTGAAGGTGAGACAACTTTGGATTACGTGGTGACTGTAGGCCTCAGTCATACTCTTAATTGGTCATCTCTCCCTCCGTGTTATTACTCGTGTTTACCATCTTTTGTCCCTTGGATATTTCTCATTTTTGACAGATCATCATACTGGTACCCTGGTACTGTGGTCTGCCCCGGGTCAAGTGCACCTAATCTTCTGCAATCTGACTGTAGGAGGACAAAGAGGGCCATAGTTCCTCTAGCTCGAACTTTAGTTGCTGAATTGGGACCTCAGCAGCAGTTCTCGTCACCAGTTGACACCTCGCACCCCTACACGTCAGTCAGAGATGATGATACATACAACGGTAGGGAATTAGCTTACTTTTTCAGAGCACAAAAGTTCGCTAATTCTGTAAGTATCATATTAATTTCAGTAGGAAAACTTGCTTATGTCCTATAGAGACTCTGCAAGGTATGCCTACATCCTTGGACTACCAATTTTACTTTTGAGGCAATTAACTGTTTCATTTGTTTTCGAAACTCTGTTTCATTTGTTTAGTAGGATTTTCTTGCCCTTATCCTCTTACATGAGTATCGGGTACAAGATTTCCTGCGCCTTTGATTTAAATTAATCATTTAACATCTTGTACTTAACTTTAATTGTTAAAGATCCCACAGGATAGGTACCAGTTGCCACGTTGTCCTGTTTCTGACATTCACCATATAACGGTATATTCGTTATACATTTATTTGCTAATTTCACCATGTTTCGTCTCCAAGCTTTCCGTGCAGATCCAGCAGATGAAATAGGGACTTTAAGTCGTGCCAAGAGGACTGAATTACAAACTCTTGCACATGAGTATCAACTAGAAGTTCCCTACCAAGCCAACAAAAATGACATACACAACCTGTTGCTGGATCACTATATAGAGCAAGGTAAGATAGACTATGAAACTCATGAAACTTACTATATTGCAGATGAAACTGATTTGGCAACGATGAAACTCAAACTAGAGCTGGCCAAGATTGAACGTGAGCAGCAAAGAGAAGCAGCTGCCATACGAAGGGAAGAACAAGAACGTGAGGCTGCTTTAAGGAGAGAAGAACAAGAACGTAAAGCTGCTTTGAGGAGAGAAGAACACGAACGTGGAATCGCCCTCCAGGAACGTGAGGTTGCACTACTCCAGGAGCGGGAACGAGTACAGCTTAAAACCAAACAACGCGAGTTGGAGATGCAACGCGAACATGACAAGCAACAAGCGACTCTGGCTCTAGAGTGTCGTCAACGCGAAATCGCGTTGGAAACTTCACACTTCGCTCAACGCCAGCCAGCTACTGCCAATCTTCCCGTCAGTTTTAATATATCACATGCAAGTAAGTTAATGCCATCCTTTGTAGAAGCAGAAGTTGATGTCTTTTTCACCACCTTTGAAACCCTTGCTAATCAACTCCGTTGGCCTGTCGACCAATGGGCCACACTTCTCAGAGTCCATCTTACAGGTAGAGCTGCAGTCACACTCAGTACTTTGGCGTCTGAGAATGACTACCAGACTCTGAAACAAGCAGTGTTGGACGCCTACCTCCTCTCCACAGAAAGTTATCGAAGGAAATTCCGTGACCACCTGAAGGCAAGTACCACTACCTTCCTCGAGTTTGCTAACACAAAACGGAGATATTTTATGAAATGGCTGGAAGCAGCACATGTCTCTACTTTTACAGAACTCGTCAACCTGATGCTAGTTGAAGAATTCTTGAGGCGTGTGCCGCCTCCTGTCCGTCTATACTTAGCAGATAAAGAAGAAACCGACTACCTGAAGTGTGCTAAGTCGGCTGACACTTACAGCCTCATCCACCGGCTGACACCCGAACCATCCTCCAGTAAGAAGTCGTGGTACAGTTACGAGAAAGTGAGCACCGAACAAGCTGGCTCGCAATTGTACTGCAAGTATTGTAGACTCTATGGACATACCATAGACAAGTGTGGTAAGTCTCAATACAAAGGAACCACTGACACACAGAAACCCAAACCAACTCCTCCTAAGTCCGGTAAGCCTGTGATGAATGTTGGTGTTAATGTTAATGATCTTTCTCTTTTCAGTAACCACCTGTATACTGGAACTGTCTCTGCCAACGGTTCAAATCCGGAGGGACGTTTCAAATTGAAGATCTTGAGGGACACAGCGGCTCTTCAATCGATCATCTTGAAGTCGGCTGTGCCCAACATCGCCTACACCGGAGAAACTGTCTTCATCACTGACCTCACTGCTACCACTCCTTACCCTCTCGCCAGAGTCCACCTGGATTGTCCCTACGTGAACGGAGAAGTCCAAGTCGCCGTCAGGGAAAAGCCTTTTCCCATGCCTGGAGTGCAACTTCTCCTAGGCAACGACTTGGCAGAAGACCTGCAACCGACCAACCTGATCGTCATGGACAAACCCCAGGTGTGTACCTCTGTGCCAATTAACCCTATACTAGAATATGTTCCAGCAGAGGTTCAAGAAAGTGATGAAGTTTCTCCTCCGGTTCTAGTGACCACCCGTGCACAAGCCGCACGTCCACAGCCAGCTGACTCTACTGCTACCGCTGTCCCTCAAGACCCTCAGAAACTACCCCCGAATCTGACCAAGTTGGAGTTCCGTAAGTTGCAGAGGGAAGATCTTACTTTAACACCATTGTTTTTCCAGGCTGAGACTCAACCCGACAGTATTCCTGGGTTCTTCCTAGAGAACGACTTGCTCTACCGCAGATATAGACCCAGTAAACTGAAGGAGGAGGACGATTGGGCCAACATCGAACAACTTGTGATTCCTACCAGCCTGCGGCCCACTATTCTACACCTGGCCCACGGAGCACTCTCCCACTACGGATTCAACAAGACTTACCATGGAATTCGTCAAGACTACTACTGGCCAGGCATGGTAAATAGCGTCAAACAGTACGTAAAACAGTGTCATACATGTCAGATGGCAGGCAAACCGAACATCTCCATTCCCAGAGCGCCACTGATTCCCATACAGGTGCCTGCGGAACCTTTCCACAGACTTATAATAGACTGTGTTGGTCCTTTACCTCGGACCAGTTCAGGTAACGCCTATATCTTAACCATCCTGTGTCCTACCACCAGATTTCCCATAGCAGTTCCAGTGAAGAACATCACGGCTGCTACGGTTGTAAAGCATCTATTGAAGATCTTCACTCAATACGGATTTCCCTGGGAGATTCAGAGCGACTGTGGTACCAACTTCACCAGTGATCTCTTCAAAAGGACACTGGAGGAGTTCAACATCAAACAGGTATTGTCCAGCCCCTATCATCCTGCTTCACAGGGTTCTCTTGAGCGTAGTCATCAGACTATCAAAGCACTCCTGAAAAAGTTTTGTAGTGAAACCTCTAAGGATTGGGATAAGCAAATCGACCTTATAATGTGTATTTACAGAAGTCTTCCCAATGAGTCCCTAAGAGTATCACCTTATGAGATGCTCTACGGCCGTAAGTGCCGTACTCCCCTTAAGGCTTTCAAAGACTCTCTCCGAGATGCCACCTTCAGTGAGCATCAGAATGTGCCCCAGTTTCTTCAAAACCTTCAACACATTCTAGAGAGAGTCCACCGTTTTGCCTATGATAATCTATTGAAAGCCCAGGAGAGGATGAAGACTCATTACGACCAGACCAGCAAAGTAAGAAAATTTAAGCCGGGAGACTTCGTACTAGCATACTTTCCTATCCCAGGTTCTCCTTTACAAAACAGGTTTTCAGGACCCTACCGCATCAAGGAGTGCCGAAACAACAACAACTACGTTCTCGAGACTCCAGATAGGCCGCGGAAGACCCAGCTGTGCCACGTCAACCTCCTGAAGCAATATAATGGTACTCCTCTCACTGTCATGATCAACTATTCTACCTTTACAGAACCCTACATCCACAGTGAGACCTTCCCTGCTTCTCCTCCCGAAAGCACTGAAAAGGAGTCAGCGCTTTCTAATTCAAAAATCCATATTGATATTCCCAACCATTTTCAGGACCCTAATAGTGCTCCTTTGCCATATTCTAATTCCACTCTCACCTCGTCAGATAAGCCCTTCATCCTCCATGTCGACACCAGTGGTACCGGCGTTGGTGGTGTCGTGATGCAGCAACGAGGCGAGGAGAATACGCCTATCAGCGACTACTGCAACAAGGACCTACTGAACAATTGGCAAGGAGCTACTCTTCATCATCCTGAAGCTCCAGCACTTCACTCCACACCTGAAAAGTGCTCGGTCTACCATCAACACGGACCACACCATCCTACACCTCCTGCAGCACGCCCACTTCTCATCTCAACGTCTTCTACTATGGGCTTGATAACTGCAGAAATTCAACCTGGAGACCCGCTATACCAAGGTTCCGACAACATCTTAGCCGATGATCTCTCCAGAGTTTATGAAGTAGAAGCGACTCCATCTATTACTCCACCACATAACGACGTACTTCTTCCAGAACCGCAGGCTTCGGGGGAGAGTTGTGATGATAATCTCCTTCAAG
Organism: Procambarus clarkii; assembly: GCF_040958095.1. Taxonomy (NCBI): domain Eukaryota; kingdom Metazoa; phylum Arthropoda; class Malacostraca; order Decapoda; family Cambaridae; genus Procambarus; species Procambarus clarkii. Next base: position 13,777,969 of record NC_091222.1, read on the forward strand.
AGAGATTGAGCCTGCTCTTCCCTCCAAAGTTCGTCGCTACACATCCCTATACAACTAATATGGAAGAAATATCCAACAAATACAACTCCAAGGTTTGCCAGAGAGCAAACGTATTCAGCACCAGGCTCCACCTCGAACAGCCAAACTACCTGTCCGTCGCCTGCTCATCGCTGATTGGCTGCGTGTCCAGTTGCACCTGCCCTCCACCCACCACACTACCTGATGTCTGGGGCCACACGACCTACAGACCTCAGAATATCCAGTGCTTTCAACAAGTTAACACGTCTCGTTGGTAGACTAAGCTCTGGCTTACGTGTACTAAGAGAGGTGGCAGCTTAAAGCCAATATTCCTGCACCAACATTTTACATTGTTTATTGTTAACCTGTTATTACTCACTTGTCTTAACGTAACTTTTCATTTTGTCATTTGATTATTCGTATTATTTTGATTGATTGATTTTATGTTCCAATTTGTATGTCCATTTTATTCATGTTTTGCTTTTCTAACGTAATTAAAATCTCATTGTTAAATTTACTTGTGTTTTGTGTGTCTTCCCATTACCTTACCACAGACGAAGTTCCAGATTTTCTCTTTTTGTTTCTATATGTGACGAGGCCATACCCCTAGCTTTTGAAACAGCCGAACACCAACGCGTTACCGTCACAATATATATATATATATATATATAAATATATATATATATATATATATATATATATATATATATATATATATATATATATATATATATTGTGACGGTAACGCGTTGGTGTTCGGCTGTTTCAAAAGCTAGGGGTATGGCCTCGTCACATATAGAAACAAAAAGAGAAAATCTGGAACTTCGTCTGTGGTAAGGTAATGAGAAGACACACAAAACACAAGTAAATTTAACAATGAAATTTTATTTAACAATGAACATCAGGACCTGACCCCCTCTTGGGGGTCAGGTCCTGATGTTCTCTGAAGATCTTGACAAGAGGTGCACTATGATTATCCTAAAAGTATTTGGGAAGATCATTAAGGATTTCGGAATTAGAAAGCGCTGACTCCTTGTCAGTGCTTTCGGGAGGAGAAGCTGGGAAGGTCTCACTGTGGATGTAGGGTTCTGTGAAGGTAGAATAATTGATCATGACAGTGGGAGGAGTACCATTATATTGCTTCAGGAGGTTGACGTGGCACAGCTGGGTCTTCCGCCGCCTATCTGGAGTCTCGATAACGTAGTTATGGTTGTTTCTGCACTCCTTGACACGGTAGGGTCCTGAAAACCTGTTTTGTAAAGGAGAACCTGGGATAGGAAAGTATGCTAGTATGAAGTCTCCCGGCTTAAATTTTCTTACTTTGCTGGTCTGGTCGTAATGAGTCTTCATCCTCTCCTGGGCTTTCAATAGATTATCATGGGCAAAACGGTGGACTCTCTCTAGAATGTGTTGAAGGTTTTGAAGAAACTGGGGCACATTCTGATGCTCACTGAAGGTGGCATCTCGGAGAGAGTCTTTGAAAGCCTTAAGGGGAGTATGGCACTTACGGCCGTAGAGCATCTCATAAGGAGATACTCCTAGGGACTCATTGGGAAGACTTCTGTAAATGCACATTATCATGTCAATTTGCTTATCCCAATCCTTAGAGGTTTCACTACAAAACTTTTTCAAGAGTGCTTTGATAGTCTGATGACTATGCTCAAGAGAACCCTGTGAAGTAGGATGATAGCGGCTGGACAATACCTGTTTGATGTTGAACTCCTCCAGTGTCCTTTTGAAGAGATCACTGGTGAAGTTGGTACCACAGTCGCTCTGAATCTCCCTGGGAAATCCGTATTGAGTGAAGATCTTCAATAGATGCTTTACAACCGTAGCAGCCGTGATGTTCTTCACTGGAACTGCTATGATAAATCTGGTGGTAGGACAAAGGATGGTTAAGATATAGGCGTTACCCGAACTGGTCCGAGGTAAAGGACCAACACAGACTATTATAAGTCTGTGGAAAGGTTCCGCAGGCACCTGTATGGGAATCAATGGCGCTCTGGGAATGGAGATGTTCGGTTTGCCTGCCATCTGACATGTATGACACTGTTTTACATACTGTTTGACGCTATTTACCATACCTGGCCAGTAGTAGTCTTGACGAATTCCATGGTAAGTCTTGTTGAATCCGTAGTGAGAGAGTGCTCCGTGGGCCAGGTGTAGAATAGTGGGCCGCAGGCTGGTAGGAATCACAAGTTGTTCGATGTTGGCCCAATCGTCCTCCTCCTTCAGTTTACTGGGTCTATATCTGCGGTAGAGCAAGTCGTTCTCTAGGAAGAACCCAGGAATACTGTCGGGTTGAGTCTCAGCCTGGAAAAACAATGGTGTTAAAGTAAGATCTTCCCTCTGCAACTTACGGAACTCCAACTTGGTCAGATGCGGGGGTAGTTTCTGAGGGTCTTGAGGGACAGCGGTAGCAGTAGAGTCAGCTGGCTGTGGACGTGCGGCTTGTGCACGGGTGGTCACTAGAACCGGAGGAGAAACTTCATCACTCTCTTGAACCTCTGCTGGAACATACTTTAGTATAGGGTTAATTGGCACAGGGGTACACACCTGGGGTTTGTCCATGACGATCAGGTTGGTCGGTTGCAGGTCTTCTGCCAAGTCGTTGCCTAGGAGAAGTTGCATTCCAGGCATGGGAAAAGGCTTTTCCCTGACGGCGACTTCTCCGTTCACGTAGGGACAATCCAGGTGGACTCTGGCGAGAGGGTAAGGAGTGGTAGCAGTGAGGTCAGTGATGAAGACAGTTTCTCCGGTGTAGGCGATGTTGGGCACAGCCGACTTCAAGATGATCGATTGAAGAGCCGCTGTGTCCCTCAAGATCTTCAATTTGAAACGTCCGTCCGGATTTGAATCGTTGGCAGAGACAGTTCCAGTATACAGGTGGTTACTGAAAAGAGAAAGATCATTAACATTAACACCAACATTCATCACAGGCTTACCGGACTTAGGAGGAGTTGGTTTGGGTTTCTGTGTGTCAGTGGTTCCTTTGTATTGAGACTTACCACACTTGTCTATGGTATGTCCATAGAGTCTACAATACTTGCAGTACAATTGCGAGCCAGCTTGATCGGTGCTCACTTTCTCCTAACTGTACCACGACTTCTTACTGGAGGATGGTTCTGGTGTCAGCCGGTGGATGAGGCTGTAAGTGTCAGCCGACTTAGCACACTTCAGGTAGTCGGTTTCTTCTTTATCTGCTAAGTATAGACGGACAGGAGGCGGCACACGCCTCAAGAATTCTTCAACAAGCATCAGGTTGACGAGTTCTGTAAAAGTAGAGACATGTGCTGCTTCCAGCCATTTCATAAAATATCTCCGTTTTGTGTTAGCAAACTCGAGGAAGGTACTGGTACTTGCCTGCAGGTGGTCACGGAATTCCTTCGATAACTTTCTGTGGAGAGGAGGTAGGCGTCCAACACTGCTTGTTTCAGAGTCTGGTAGTCATTCTCAGACGCCAAAGTACTGAGTGTGACTGCAGCTCTACCTGTAAGATGGACTCTGAGAAGTGTGGCCCATTGGTCGACAGGCAAACCGAGTTGATTAGCAAGGGTTTCAAAGGTGGTAAAAAACACATCAACTTCTGCTTCTACAAAGGATGGCATTAACTTACTTGCATGTGATATATTAAAACTGACGGGAAGATTGGCAGTAGCTTGCTGGCGTTGAGCGAGGTGTGAAGTTTCCAACGCGAATTCTTGTTGACGACACTCTAGAGCCAGAGTCGCTTGTTACTTCTCATGTTCGCGTTGCATCTCCAACTCGCGTTGTTTGGTTTCAAGCTGTACTCGTTCCCGCTCCTGGAGCATTGCAACCTCACGTTCCTGGAGGGCGAGTTCACGTTCCTTGAGGGCGATTTCTCGTTCGTGTTCTTCCTTCCTCAAGGCAGCCTCACGTTCTTCTTCTTCCCTCCTCAAGGCAATTTCACGTTCCTTGAGGGCGATTTCTCGTTCGTGTTCTTCCCTTCGTATGGCAGCTGCTCGTTCTTGTTGTTCGAGGGCTTCCCTTTGCTGCTCGCGTTCAATCTTGGCCAGCTCTATTTTCAGTTTCATCGTTGCCAAATCAGTTTTATCTGCAATATAATAAGTTTCATGAGTTTCAGAGTCTATCTTACCTTGCTCTAAGAAATGATCCAGTAACAGGTTGTGCATTTCACTTTTGTTGGCTTGGTAGGGAACTGTTAGTTGATACTCATGTGCAAGAGTTTGTAATTCAGCTCTCTTGGCATGACTTAAAGTCCCTATTGCACCTGCTGGATCTGCACGGAAAGCTTGGAGACGAAACATGGTGAAATTAGCAAATAAATGTACAATGAATATACCGTTATATGGTGAATGTCAGAAACAGGACAACGTGGCAACTGGTACCTATCCTGTGAGATCTTTAACAATTAAAGTTAAGTACAAGATGTTAAATGATTAATTTAAATCAAGGGCGCACGAAATCTTGTACCTGGTACTCATGTAAGAGGATAAGGGCAAGAAAATCCTACTAAACAAATGAAACTGAGTTTCAAAAACAAATGAAACAGTTAATTGCCTCAAAAGTGAAATTGGTAGTCCAAGGATGTAGGCATACCTTGCAGAGTCTCTATAGGACATAAGCAAGTTTTTCCTACTGAAATTAATATGATACTTAGCGAATTAGCGAACTTTTGTGCTCTGAAAAAGTAAGCTAATTCCCTACCGTTGTATGTATCATCATCTCTGACTGACGTGTAGGGGTGCGAGGTGTCAACTGGTGACGAGAACTGTTGCTGAGGTCCCAATTCAGCAACTAAAGATCGAGCTAGAGGAACTATGGCCCTCTTTGTCCTCCTACAGTCAGATTGCAGAAGATTAGGTGCACTTGACCCGGGGCAGACCACAGTACCAGGGTACCAATATGATGATCTGTCAAAAATGAGAAATATCCAAGGGACAAAAGATGGTAAACACGAGTAATAACACGGAGGGAGAGATGACCAATTAAGAGTATGACTGCGGCCTACAGTCACCACGTAATCCAAAGTTGTCTCACCTTCACTATATGCTACTCTCGTAATGCACAATACACTCCGCACCATATAGAAATGAAATTGAATATGAAAAATAGTAAAAGCTACGTTACCAAAGTTAAATACGCTTACCATAAATTACTACTTGGCACCAGTACCTGAGTGAAGCTCCACGGGACAGGCCCCCACTTAATATGTGACGGTAACGCGTTGGTGTTCGGCTGTTTCAAAAGCTAGGGGTATGGCCTCGTCACATATAGAAACAAAAAGAGAAAATCTGGAACTTCGTCTGTGGTAAGGTAATGAGAAGACACACAAAACACAAGTAAATTTAACAATGAAATTTTAATTACGTTAGAAAAGCAAAACATGAATAAAATGGACATAAAATTCGTATCATAAAATCAATCAATCAAAATTATAAGAATAATCAAATGACAAAATGAAAAGTTACGTTAAGACAAGTGAGTAATAACAAGTGAACAATATACAATCAGATAATAGGTGCAGGAATATTGGCTTTAAGCTGCCACCTCTCTTAGTACACGTAAGCCAGAGCTTAGTCTACCAACAAGACGTGTTAACTTGTTGAAAGCACTGGATATTCTGAGGTCTGTAGGTCGTGTGGCCCCAGACATCAGGTAGTGTGGCGGGTGGAGCGCAGGTGTGACTTGACACGCAGCCAATCAGCGATGAGCAGGCGACGGACAGGTAGTTTGGTGGTTCGAGGTGGAGTAGGTGTTTCCGGAGCTGAATACGTTTGCTCTCTGGCAAACCTTGGTGTTGTGTTTGTTGGATATTTCTTCCATATTAGTTGTATATAGCGACGAACTTTGGAGGGAAGAGCAGGCTCAATCTCTTGAAGGAGATTATCGTCACAATATATAAATATATATATATATATATATATATATATATATATATATATATATATATATATATATATATATATATATATATATATATATATATATATATATATATTCGACTTCGAGGTCGAAGGCCTTCGACCTCGTCAGCAGGGATGGCCTGTTCAAGATCCTCCCCAAGATCGGATGCCCACCCAGGCTCCTCAGCATCATCAGATCTTTCCATGAGAACATGAGGGGCACCGTGGTCTTTGATGGCCTAACATCAGGTGCCTTTGACATCCGAAGTGGAGTAAAGCAGGGCTGCATACTGGCTCCAACCCTATTCGGGATTTTCTTCGCAGTTATGCTGCGGCACGCCTTCGGATCTGTCACGGAAGGCATTTACCTCCGGACCAGGTCAGATGGAAAGCTCTTTAACCTCGCCAGGCTGAGAGCCAAGACAAAGGTTCGGCTGAGGTGTTTGCGCGACTTCCTCTTTGCCGACGACGCAGCAGTGACTGCCCACTCAGCTGAAGACCTCCAACGGCTCATAACCCGCTTCAGCGAGGCCTCTCAGGCTTTCGGACTCACCATCAGTCTGAAGAAAACACAAGTCATGGGACAAGGAGTGGACTCCCCACCTGACATCGGCATCTCTGATTCCAAACTGGAAGTTGTTCACGACTTCGTGTACCTGGGCTCCACAATCTCTGACTCCCTCTCTATTGATACGGAGCTAAACAAACGCGTCGGTAAGGCATCTACTACCATGTCCAAACTGACAAAGAGAGTGTGGGCCAACAATAGGCTAACTGAGTATACTAAGATTCAGGTTTACAGATCCTGTGTCCTGAGCACTCTCCTTTATGGCAGTGAGTCTTGGACACTCCGCGCCCGTCAGGAAAGACGGCTGAATGCCTACCACATGCGCTGCCTTAGACACATCTTGGACATCACCTGGCAGGACAAGGTGACAAACAACAACGTCTTGGGGAGAGCAAGAATCACCAGTATGTACACAATGCTGAAACAGAGACGAATGCGCTGGCTCGGGCACGTTGTGCGAATGGGCGACGGCAGGATCCCCAAGGATCTCCTGTATGGAGAGCTGAGGCAGGGAAAGCGTCCAGTAGGCAAGCCCCAGCTACGGTACAAAGACGTATGCAAAAGGGACCTGAAAGCCATGGACGTCGATCTTGCTATATGGAAGACACTGGCTGCAGACCGTTCAGCCTGGAGGCAGTCTGTTCAACGAGGTCTCTCCAAGTTCGAGGAGTCACTTGCCAAGGAATCGGAGGCAAAGAGACAGAGAAGGAAAGCCGGTAACCAGGAAGACAGACCAGAATCGGACTTCGTTTGTGCTCGGTGTGGGATGGACTGCCACTCTCGGATTGGCCTCATCAGTCACACCAGACGCTGCACCAGGATTGACAACTAGGGCGCAACTCCATAGTCTCCCGAGACTGAAGGATGCCTACTATATATATATATATATATATATATATATATATATATATATATATATATATATATATATATATATATATATATATATATATATATATATATATATATATATATATATATATATATATATATATATATATATATATATATATATATATATATATATATATATATATATATATATATTAAATATGACCGAAAAAGTAAGATTAATAATTCTAACACGAATTTTCTCAAACTTTCATACATTTCTTTTCACCGTTGGTGGTAATTCAAAAATCAATTCTCCAAAATTCATTTTTATTTCTAGTCTGACGCGACACTTGAGCGCGTTTCGTAAAACTTATTACATTTTCAAAGACTTTAGTTTAAACATACACAACTGAATAGAACTTACACATCTCCGATTTGTTTATATCTACATTTGAGTGAGGTGGATGGGGTGAGGTGGTATTCAATAAGGTATTAATTTCATCAACACAAGACAGAACACGAAACAATGGGTATTGAATAGAAGTGATTGTAGAAAGCCTTTTGGTCCATATTTCTTGATGCTTCTGTATTGGAGCGGAGTCTTGAGGTGGGTAGAATATAGTTGTGCATTAATTGGCTGTTGATTGCTGGTGATGACTTCTTGATGTGTAGTGCCTCGCAAACGTCAAGCTGCCAGCTATCGCTGTATCTATCGATGATTTCTGTGTTGTTTACTAGGATTTCTCTGGCGATGGTTTGGTTGTGGGAAGAGATTATATGTTCCTTAATGGAGCCCTGTTGCTTATGCATCGTTAAACGCCTAGAAAGAGATGTTGTTGTCTTGCCTATATACTGGGTTTTTTGGAGCTTACAGTCCCCAAGAGGGCATTTGAAGGCATAGACGACGTTGGTCTCCTTTAAAGCGTTCTGTTTTGTGTCTGGAGAGTTTCTCATGAGTAGGCTGGCCGTTTTTCTGGTTTTATAGTAAATCGTCAGTTGTATCCTCTGATTTTTGTCTGTAGGGATAACGTTTCTATTAACAACATCTTTCAGAACCCTTTCCTCCGTTTTATGAGCTGTGAAAAAGAAGTTCCTATAAAATAGTCTAATAGGGGGTATAGGTGTTGTGTTAGTTGTCTCTTCAGAGGTTGCATGGCGTTTCACTTTCCTTCTTATGATGTCTTCGACGAAACCATTGGAAAAGCGGTTGTTGACTAGGACCTGCCTTACCCTACAGAGTTCTTCGTCGACTTGCTTCCATTCTGAGCTGTTCTGAGAGCTCGGTCGACATATGCGTTAACAACACTCTTCTTGTACCTGTCTGGGCAGTCGCTGTTGGCATTTAGGCACATTCGTATGTTCGTTTCCTTAGTGTAGACTGCAGTGTGGAAACCTCCGCTCTTTTTCATGACTGTTACATCTAGAAAGGGCAGCTTCCCATCCTTTTCCATCTCGTAAGTGAAACACAGCACGGAACTCTGCTCAAACGCCTCCTTCAGCTCCTGCAGATGTTTGACATCAGGTACCTGTGTAAAAATGTCGTCAACATACCTGCAGTATATGGCCGGTTTCAAGTTCATGTCGACTAAGACTTTTTGCTCGATGGTACCCATGTAGAAGTTTGCAAACAGGACACCTAGGGGAGAACCCATGGCGACCCCATCTACTTGCTTATACATGTGCCCATCCGGGCTCAAGAAGGGTGCCTCTTTAGTACAAGCTTGGAGTAGTTTCCTTAGGATATTTTCTGGTATGTCAAGAGGAATACAGGCTGGATCACGATACACTCTGTCGGCTATCATGCCGATTGTCTCGTCCACAGGTACGTTGGTGAACAGTGATTCTACGTCCAACGAGGCTCTTATCCCTGTGGCCCGTGTGCCCCACAGTAAGTCAACAAATTCCTTTGGGGACTTCAGGCTGAAGGCGCAAGGGACATAAGGAGTCAGCAGGCCGTTGAGTCGCTTCGCCAGTCTGTACGTGGGTGTGGGTATCTGGCTAATGATTGGCCGAAGTGGGTTTCCAGGCTTGTGTGTCTTGACATTTCCATATGCATATCCAGGTTTATATCCCCCAATAATCTTTGGCAGGTGGAGTTCGGATTTCTTGGCGTTCACAGTTTCGATCAGTTTGTTGACCTTTGCTTTTAATTCGGCTGTAGTGTCCTTCGTTACCCTTTGGAATTTAGTTTGGTCAGAGAGTATGAGGTTCATTTTCGCCAGATATTCGTCTTTTTTAAGAATGACGTATATTGGCGACTTGTCGCCTCTCCTGACAACTATCTCCTTGTTCTCACGAAGGCTTTTATCTGCCGCTTTGAGCTCGGGGGACAGTATGGTGCTTCTGTAATTGCCTCGATTCTTTCCTCCTTCCGCAATAAGTTCTGCTTGTAAGGTATCTTTGGTAGTGACCTTCTTTTGTGTCTCGAGGTCGAATATGTCGTCCAACAGGATTTCCAACTCCACTTTCCGGGCCATCTCACTCAGGTCTGGACATAACGTGACAGTTTATACCCAGATTTAGGAGAGTGATTTGGTCCTCAGTGAGGTTAATTCCTGCAAGGTTCAGGAAGCAATCTCTTGGTCGTGGAATTGCCATAGGTCTTCCTTTCCTCCATATGTCTACAGGAAAGACTGCTACCAAAATATATATATATATATATATATATATATATATATATATATATATATATATATATATATATATATATATATATATATATATATATATATATATACATATATATATATATATATATATATATATTAGTATATTTTGGTAGCAGTCTTTCCTGTAGACATATATTATTAAATATGACCGAAAAAGTAAGATTAATAATTCTAACACGAATTTTCTCAATCTTTCGTACATTACGCTTCACTGTTGGAGGTAAATCAAAAATCACTTCTCCAAAATTCATTTTTATTTCTAGTCTGACGCGACACGGGCGCGTTTCGTAAAACTTATTACATTTTCAAAGACTTCACAAATACACAACTGATTAGAACTTACGTATCTCTGATTTTATATCTACATTTGAGTGAGGTGGGAGGGGTGATGTGGCATTAACACAAGACAGAACAAGAGGGGATATTAATAGGGTATTAAAAGTATCAACACAAGACAGAACAGAAACAATGGGTATTGAATAGAAGTGTTTGTAGAAAGCCTATTGGTCCATATTTCTTGATGCTTCTATATTGGAGCGGAGTCTTGAGGTGGGTAGAATATAGTTGTGCAATAATTGGCTGTTGATTGCTGGTGTTGACTTCTTGATGTGTAGTGCCTCGCAAACGTCAAGCCGCCTGCTATCGCTGTATCTATCGATGATTTCTGTGTTGTTTACTAGGATTTCTCTTGCGATGGTTTGGTTATGGGAAGAGATTATATGTTCCTTAATGGAGCCCTGTTGCTTATGCATCGTTAAACGCCTAGAAAGAGATGTTGTTGTCTTGCCTATATACTGGGTTTTTTGGAGCTTACAGTCCCCAAGTGGGCATTTGAAGGCATAGACGACGTTAGTCTCTTTTAAAGCGTTCTGTTTTGTGTCTGGAGAGTTTCTCATGAGTAGGCTGGCCGTTTTTCTGGTTTTATAGTAAATCGTCAGTTGTATCCTCTGATTTTTGTCTGTAGGGATAACGTTTCTATTAACAATATCTTTCAGGACCCTTTCCTCCGTTTTATGAGCTGTGGAAAAGAAGTTCCTGTAAAATAGTCTAATAGGGGGTATAGGTGTTGTGTTAGTTGTCTCTTCAGAGGTTGCATGGCTTTTCACTTTCCTTCTTATGATGTCTTCGATGAAACCATTGGAGAAGCCGTTATTGACTAGGACCTGCCTTACCCTACAGAGTTCTTCGTCGACTTGCTTCCATTCTGAGCTGTGGCTGAGAGCACGGTCGACGTATGCGTTAACAACACTCCTCTTGTACCTGTCAGGACAGTCGCTGTTGGCATTTAGGCACATTCCTATGTTGGTTTCCTTAGTGTAGACTGCAGTGTGGAAACCTCCGCCCTTTTCCATGACTGTTACATCTAGAAAAGGCAGCTTCCCATCCTTTTCCGTCTCGTAAGTGAAACGCAGCACGGAACTCTGCTCAAATGCCTCCTTCAGCTCCTGCAGATGTCTGACATCAGGTACCTGTGTAAAAATGTCGTCAACATACCTGCAGTATATGGCCGGTTTCAAGTTCATGTCGACTAAGACTTTTTGCTCAATGGTACCCATGTAGAAGTTTGCAAACAGGACACCTAGGGGAGAACCCATGGCGACCCCATCTACTTGCTTATACATGTGCCCATCCGGGCTCAAGAAGGGTGCCTCTTTAGTACAAGCTTGGAGTAGTTTCCTCAGAATACTTTCTGGCATGTCAAGAGGAGTACAGGCTGGATCACGATACACTCTCTCGGCTATCATTCCGATTGTCTCGTCCACAGGTACGTTGGTAAACAGCGATTCTACGTCCAACGAGGCTCTTATCCCTGTGGTCCGTGTGCCCCGCAGTAAGTCCACAAATTCCTTTGGAGACTTCAGGCTGAAGGCGCAAGGAACATAAGGAGTCAGCAGGCCGTTGAGTCGCTTCGCCAGTCTGTACGTGGGTGTGGGTATCTGGCTAATGATTGGCCGAAGTGGGTTTCCAGGCTTGTGCGTCTTGACATTTCCATACGCATATCCAGGTTTATATTCCCCAATGATCTTTGGCAGGTGGAGTCCGGATTTCTTGGCGTTCACAGTTTCGATCAGTTTGTTGACCTTTGCTTTTAATTCAGCTGTAGTGTCCTTCGTTACCCTTTGGAACTTAGTTTGGTCAGAGAGTATGATGTTCATTTTCGCCAGATATTCGTCTTTTTTAAGAATGACATATATTGGCGACTTGTCACCTCTCCTGACAACTATCTCCTTGTTCTCACGAAGGCTTTTAGCTGCCGCTTTAAGCTCGGGGGACAGTATGGTGCTTCTGTAGTTGCCTCGATTCTTTCCTCCTTCTGCAATAAGTTCTGCTTGTAAGGTATCTTTGGTAGTGACCTTCTTTTGTGTCTCGAGGTCGAATATGTCGTCCAACAGAATTTCCAACTCTACTTTCCGGGCCATTTCACTCGGTCTGGACATAACATGACAGTTTATGCCCAGATTTAGGAGAGTGACTTGGTCCTCAGTGAGGTTAATTCCTGCAAGGTTCAGGAAGCCATCTCTTGGTCGTGGAATTGCCATAGGTCCTCCATATAATGTTGTTAGTTTCTTGATAATCCTTGTTTCAGTGCTGAGGTGATGTTGGTCTGGATATGCGTATGGAAATGTCAAGACGCACAAGCCTGGAAACCCACTTCGGCCAATCATTAGCCAGATACCCACACCCACGTACAGACTGGCGAAGCGACTCAACGGCCTGCTGACTCCTTATGTTCCTTGCGCCTTCAGCCTGAAGTCTCCAAAGGAATTTGTGGACTTACTGCGGGGCACACGGGCCACAGGGATAAGAGCCTCGTTGGACGTAGAATCGCTGTTTACCAACGTACCTGTGGACGAGACAATCGGAATGATAGCCGAGAGAGTGTATCGTGATCCAGCCTGTACTCCTCTTGACATGCCAGAAAGTATTCTGAGGAAACTACTTCAAGCTTGTACTAAAGAGGCACCCTTCTTGAGCCCGGATGGGCACATGTATAAGCAAGTAGATGGGGTCGCCATGGGTTCTCCCCTAGGTGTCCTGTTTGCAAACTTCTACATGGGTACCATCGAGCAAAAAGTCTTAGTCGACATGAACTTGAAACCGGCCATATACTGCAGGTATGTTGACGACATTTTTACACAGGTACCTGATGTCAGACATCTGCAGGAGCTGAAGGAGGCATTTGAGCAGAGTTCCGTGCTGCGTTTCACTTACGAGACGGAAAAGGATGGGAAGCTGCCTTTTCTAGATGTAACAGTCATGGAAAAGGGCGGAGGTTTCCACACTGCAGTCTACACTAAGGAAACCAACATAGGAATGTGCCTAAATGCCAACAGCGACTGTCCTGACAGGTACAAGAGGAGTGTTGTTAACGCATACGTCGACCGTGCTCTCAGCCACAGCTCAGAATGGAAGCAAGTCGACGAAGAACTCTGTAGGGTAAGGCAGGTCCTAGTCAATAACGGCTTCTCCAATGGTTTCATCGAAGACATCATAAGAAGGAAAGTGAAAGCCATGCAACCTCTGAAGAGACAACTAACACAACACCTATACCCCCTATTAGACTATTTTACAGGAACTTCTTTTCCACAGCTCATAAAACGGAGGAAAGGGTCCTGAAAGATATTGTTAATAGAAACGTTATCCCTACAGACAAAAATCAGAGGATACAACTGACGATTTACTATAAAACCAGAAAAACGGCCAGCCTACTCATGAGAAACTCTCCAGACACAAAACAGAACGCTTTAAAAGAGACTAACGTCGTCTATGCCTTCAAATGCCCACTTGGGGACTGTAAGCTCCAAAAAACCCAGTATATAGGCAAGACAACAACATCTCTTTCTAGGCGTTTAACGATGCATAAGCAACAGGGCTCCATTAAGGAACATATAATCTCTTCCCATAACCAAACCATCGCCAGAGAAATCCTAGTAAACAACACAGAAATCATCGATAGATACAGCGATAGCAGGCGGCTTGACGTTTGCGAGGCACTACACATCAAGAAGTCAACACCAGCAATCAACAGCCAATTATTGCACAACTATATTCTACCCACCTCAAGACTCCGCTCCAATATAGAAGCATCAAGAAATATGGACCAATAGGCTTTCTACAAACACTTCTATTCAATACCCATTGTTTCTGTTCTGTCTTGTGTTGATACTTTTAATACCCTATTAATATCCCCTCTTGTTCTGTCTTGTGTTAATGCCACATCACCCCTCCCACCTCACTCAAATGTAGATATAAAATCAGAGATACGTAAGTTCTAATCAGTTGTGTATTTGTGAAGTCTTTGAAAATGTAATAAGTTTTACGAAACGCGCCCGTGTCGCGTCAGACTAGAAATAAAAATGAATTTTGGAGAAGTGATTTTTGATTTACCTCCAACAGTGAAGCGTAATGTACGAAAGATTGAGAAAATTCGTGTTAGAATTATTAATCTTACTTTTTCGGTCATATTTAATAATATATATATATATATATGTATATATATATATATATATATATATATATATATATATATATATATATATATATATATATATATATATATATATATATATATATATATATCCTTTCTCTGGCCTCTAAATTAGATCTCGTATGTGGAATAACTCTCAGATAGGTAGACTCGTTCTTCAGGCTAGTTGGGGTCATAATAGTACTAACCAATCAAGGAAGAGTCGTCAAATTTCTGTGGAAGCTGAAGAAGATCACATTGAGTACTTCATACCCAAGACTACGTTACAAATTAGAGGTACCATCAGGCAGTATCACCGTGACAAGGTTACTGAGGAAAGAAGGACAGAAGAACAAATCTGTGAATCTGTACGCTGGTATAACATGGGTTGCAGCTGGCAATCCCAATCATTAAAGACTAAGAGGAGGTGGCCGCGGGAGAGAATCAGTTATAGCAAGAATCCTTCTTGGATACAAATATCCTTGGAGATTCGGAATGGAAACAACAGTTGAACAGAGGAGTTACAGAATCTGCTGTGAGAGTGATAGACACCGCATTGTCCACTACCTGAGAGAGTGTGGATATATAAGAGTCATTAGAAATATGTGAAGAATAATAAACCCCACAATGTTTGAGTTATAAAAACACTATATGTTAAATATAGACACTGTTTTTAAAAGATCCCCCCATTTTGCACCCGCAAGATAAAGTACGATTTAAAGGGTTGACGAATGTTAATCTTTTTGTTTGAGAAGCTGCTGACTTGAGACAGTTAAGCAAGTCCCAGCTGTGTCTGAGTACAAGTGACAGGATGAACAACTCAGCAGGTTTTCTTCCTATCGGGGAGTGTTGTACATCATGTTATGGCGATATGGCCACTCACAGGATAAATGACTTTGCCCATAAACTCGCCCCTTGGGGCAAAATTTAAATTAAAGATCGGGATTTCAGGATTCGGGGCTTGGGTTCGAATCTCTGACAGGACAAAACATGTTGCGTGTATTTCCTATCACCAAATGGACCTGTTCACTTAGCAGTAAATTTGTTCCCAAGAGTTAATGAGCTTGTCGTAGGGTCGCATCCTGGGGTGAAAGGGTCAGTAATTCGACATTAAGGGGGACCTCAATTTAAGCCTAACATGTATATATTATCTAGCTGGCTGTCCCCTGACACAATAAATTATTAATCATTTTTAAATTATTAATTTTCACTCACTTTCCATGCCAATTTTGTATTTTATGAGTGACCAACCATTGTATGTGAGACGGGAATATTAGGGGAACTTATGGCAAGCAATTAACCTTCGCTCTTAAAACTATTATTACCATCTTGATGTGCTCAATACATTTAAATAAATTTAATTCCCCTTCAATATTTTTAAAGTTTATAAATTTTGTTTACCTTCTTGGAAGAATAAAGGTTTTTTAATTCTCTCCTTGAATGCTTGTACGTCGGTGACAAGAACAGGGGCAGCGCCACATAAAGTGGTGTGCAGTGACGCCAGTGCTTCAGGGGTAACTGTCGGAGACTGGTTCAAGAAGTTAAGCACTGGTGGAACCAAGTGAAGAGTTCCCACCTGAGGGTTGAAAGAAAATTTTGTAAAAAAAAAAAAATCAGATTTTAAAATAATTACACAAATACCAGATGACCGCAATGTCTCAATCAATATAGTATGAAGCTGCCTACATTGTATTAGTTTAGGTGTACTTTTTGTTTCTTATAAATTACTACAAAATTTCAATCTATGTCTTAAATGTTTAGTTAGCTTTAGGCTGACCTGAAGTCAGTGTTAGTGGCTAATGGATGGATGGATAGATAAATGGACTGGTTGGAGATAGAGAGGTCTGGTCAACGCCGGTACCCGTTCTCCTAGTATAAATATAAAAGCAAATATCTGTGCAAGATTGAAGGCCAGACGCTCAGAGCTAGGCTCAATAACCTTGCAGGGGTGGAGGCCAAACGCTCGGACCTAAGCTCAATAGTCTTGCAGGGTGGAGGCCAAACGCTCGGACCTAGGCTCAATAGCCTTGCAGAGTGGAGGCCAAACGCTCGAAGTTAGTCTCAGTAGCCTTGCAGGGTGACTTCGCTGAAGAAAGGCGTTCTATTAAGAGCTATATCTCTAAGAAGCAACCAGACATCAGTGTATCAAGATCCAGGCGTGTAGCATCTCCTCATGACTCAGTTGATCAAGTCCTAGTGTTCAAAATTTCGCAGCCACACACACTAATTCACATTACACACTGTTCAATATTATCCACTTCTCGCATCATACTTGAGAATAACATCCACTTTTCTCATTACACACTCTTCATTACATCCACTTCTCACATCACACACTGTTCAATACCACCCATTTCTATCACATTACACACTTCAATAAGCCACGTCTCACACTACATAATGTGTATAACGCCCACTTCTCACATCACTCACTATTCAATAATATCAACTTCTCACATAACTGGTCAATGACAGATTGTATATTCCTAAACTTAATACCCATGAAAGTAAAAGTAAAATTTTGATTAACAGGTGCGACAACATTCCCGTGTATAGCACTGGTAGTCAAACCAGTACTATATATATATATATATATATATATATATATATATATATATATATATATATATATATATATATATATATATATATATATATATATATATATATATATATATATATATATATATATATATATATATATATATATATATATATATATATATATATATATATATATATATATATATATATATATATATATATATATATATATATATATATATATATATATATATATATATATATATATATATATATATATATATATATATATATATATATATATATATATATATATATATATATATATATATATATATATATATATATATATATATATATATATATATATATATATATATATATATATATATATATATATATATATATATATATATATATATATATATATATATATATATATATATATATATATATATATATATATATATATATATATATATATATATATATATATATATATATATATATATATATATATATATATATATATATATATATATATATATATATATATATATATATATATATATATATATATATATATATATATATATATATATATACATATATATATATATATATATATATATATATATATATATATATATATATATATATATATATATATATATATATATATATATATATATATATATATATATATATATATATATATATATATATATATATATATATATATATATATATATATATATATATATATATATATATATATATATATATATATATATATATATATATATATATATATATATATATATATATATATATATATATATATATATATATATATATATATATATATATATATATATATATATATATATATATATATATATATATATATATATATATGCGGATTTTATATGCGGAAAATCCACAAAGAAATATGAAATGAGGTGAACGTGTCTGGTGTTGACAAAGGCTTTAACAGAGCCGAAACGTTCACCTCATTTCATATTTCTTTGTGGATTTTCCGCATAAAATGATCGATACATATTATGTAAATCAGTGTTTTGATCGTGTCTGAACGGTGAACGTGTCTGGTGTTGACAAAGGCTTTAACAGAGCCGAAACGTTCACCTCATTTCATATTTCTTTGTGGATTTTCCGCATAAAATGATCGATTACACACATAAGGGATAAACATAGGGGCTGCAGAAGGCGTATTGGCCCATACGAGGCATCTCCTATCTAAACACAAATATTAATCCAGTGTAATTGGCCTGTTATGTTGGACATTGTCTTCTGTGTTGGCATCGATATGTTCTTGTCTTGTCCTTACTCTCATGGTGGGTAGAGTAAATAGTTCCGTGATTTGGGTGTTCATGGTAGGTCGCTCTATTCTTATGTGAATTGCCTCAAGAATTTGTAATCTTCTTGAAAGAAGAAGATTACAAATTCTTACAAATAATCTTCTTGAATCTTGGGTTTTGTCTATTATGCAAGTATTCTTGTTCAACATTTCTCTTGTTAGAGTAATGTCATGGGCTTGTCTCATGTGATTCCTAGGGGCACCAGATTGAAGATGGCATGTCAAACGCCTCGTCAGCTTGGTCGACGTCATACCTATGTACTTACATTGAAGGTTACATCCTTCGTAGGGGCAAGTGTACATGTATACAACGCTTGACTGCTGTAGAGGGTTCTCCGTCGGCTTCGGGCTGTTTTTGATAAGGAGTTCGGAAGTCTTCTTGGTTTTGTAGAATATTATCAGGAATATTTATTTATATGTAGAATATTTATTATCAATAATAAAGCGTACTTGTTATGGCAGCTACTGGAAGGTAGTTGTGCTTTCTGGGTTCGAGTCCCACTGGTGGGTGTTGTCCAAAGATTGTATATATATATATATATATATATATATATATATATATATATATATATATATATATATATATATATATATATGTCGTACCTAGTAGCCAGAACGCCCTTTTCAGCCTACTATGCAAAGCCCGATTTGCCTAATATGCCAAGTTTTCATGAATTAATTGTTTTTCGACTACCTAACCTACCTAACCTAACCTAACCTAACTTTTTCGGCTACCTAACCTAACTTAACCTATAAAGATAGGTTACGTTAGGTTAGGTAGGGTTGGTTAGGTTCGGTCATATATCTACGTTAATTTTAACTACAATAAAAAAAATTGACCTCATACATAATGAAATGGGCAGCTTCATCATTTCATAAGAAAAAAAATTGAGAAAATATATTAATTCAGGAAAACTTGGCTTATTAGGCAAATCGGGCCTTGCATAGTAGGCTGAGAAGTGCGTTCTGGCTACTAGGTACGACATATATATATATATATATATATATATATATATATATATATATATATATATATATATATATATATATATATATATATATATATATATATATATATGTCGTACCTAGTAGCCAGAACGCACTTCTCAGCCTACTATGCAAGGCCCGATTTGCCTAATAAGTCAAGTTTTCATGAATTAATATATTTTCTCTAATTTTTTTCTTATGAAATGATAAAGCTACCCATTTCATTATGTATGAGGTCAATTTTTTTTATTGGAGTTAAAATTAACGTAGATATATGACCGAACCTAACCAACCCTACCTAACCTAACCTAACCTATCTTTATAGATTAGGTTAGGTTAGGTAGCCGAAAAAGTTAGGTTAGGTTAGGTTAGGTAGGTTAGGTAGTCGAAAAAACATTAATTCATGAAAACTTGGCCTATTAGGCAAATCGGGCCTTGCATAGTAGGCTGAGAAGTGTGTTCTGGCTACTAGGTACGACATATATATATATATATATATATATATATATATATATATATATATATATATATATATATATATATATATATATATATATATATATATATATAACCTATATATATATATATATAACTATACTATAACCTAACTTTTTCGGCTACCTAACCAAACCTATAAAGATAGGTTAGGTTAGGTTAGGTAGGGTTGGTTAGGTTCGGTCATATATCTATGTTACTTTTACCTCCAATAAAAAAAATTACCACATACATAATGAAATGGGTAGCTTTATCAATTCATAAGAAAAAAATTAGAGAAAATATATTAATTCAGGAAAACTTGGCTTATTAGGCAAATCGGGCCTTGCATAGTAGGCTGAGAAGTGCGTTCTGGCTACTAGGTACGACATATATATATATATATATATATATATATATATATATATATATATATATATATATATATATATATATATATATATATATATATATATATATGACAATGTCAGACCACGGAGGAAAAATGAAACAGGAAATTTCCTTAAGTACTTTCGTATATTAAATACATCTTCAGAAGGTCTGAAGATGTATATTACAGAATTAATATATTTGGACCTTCTGAAGATGTATTTAATATACGAAAGTACTTAAGGAAATTTCCTGTTTCATTTTTCCTCCGTGGTCTGACATTGTCACATTCTTAATCACGTGTTTATTTTCGTGATATACACACACACACACACATATATATATATATATATATATATATATATATATATATATATATATATATATATATATATATATATATATATATGTCGTACCTAGTAGCCAGAACGCACTTCTCGGCCTACTATGCAAGGCCCGATTTGCCTAATATGCCAATTTTTCTTGAATTAATATATTTTCTCTAATTTTTTTCTTATGAAATGATAAAGCTACCCATTTCATTATGTATGAGGTCAATTTTTTTTTATTGCAGTTAAAATTAACGTAGATATATGACCGAACCTAATCAACCCTACCTAACCTAACCTAACCTATCTTTATAGATAAGGTTAGGTTAGGTAGCCGAAAAAGTTATGTTAGGTTAGGTTAGGTAGGTTAGGTAACTCGTGTCCATGATATAGCATGGACACGAGTTCTCTCACATTGACAGTGGCTTGATGAAAAACTCAGACTAACCTCACACTTATCTGGTGCCCTCGGGAAGTGGAGATATTTGAGATGTATATATATCTCGAAGTCTCTACTTCTTTTGTAGGGGTCTGATGGTGTAGTGGGTTAAAGCGTACTTGTTATGGCAGCTACTGGAAGGTAGTTGTGCTTTCTGGGTTCGAGTCCCACTGGTGGGTGTTGTCCAAAGATTGTATATATATATATATATATATATATATATATATATATATATATATATATATATATATATATATGGCACAACTCTCCTAAACACGAGAGTTAAGTATACAACTTTAGAACACTTTCCCACCAGGAGACTCGAACCCTAGCCAGCACAGAAGCCTTCCAGCAACTGGCATAACAGGTACGCCTTAACCCTCTGCACCACCGCTCAGACCCTTAAAAGAGATGGTAATTTCGGAGTATTTAAATCCCCCAAAGATACACACCTCCCAAGAGCACCAGAGCAAGTGAGGGGTTATTTAGACGTTAATTTCATCAAGTCCCTGTTAATATGGGAAGACACAGTGTCTCTGCTTAAGGCACAACTCTCCTAAACACGAGAGTTAAGTATACAACTTTAGAACACTTTCCCACCAGGAGACTCGAACCCTAGCCAGCACAGAAGCCTTCCAGCAACTGGCATAACAGGTACGCCTTAACCCTCTGCACCACCGCTCAGACCCTTAAAAGAGATGGTAATTTCGGAGTATTTAAATCCCCCAAAGATACACACCTCCCAAGAGCACCAGAGCAAGTGAGGGGTTATTTAGACGTTAATTTCATCAAGTCCCTGTTAATATGGGAAGACACAGTGTCTCTGCTTAAGGCACAACTCTCCTAAACACGAGAGTTAAGTATACAACTTTAGAACACTTTCCCACCAGGAGACTCGAACCCTAGCCAGCACAGAAGCCTTCCAGCAACTGGCATAACAGGTACGCCTTAACCCTCTGCACCACCGCTCAGACCCTTAAAAGAGATGGTAATTTCGGAGTATTTAAATCCCCCAAAGATACACACCTCCCAAGAGCACCAGAGCAAGTGAGGGGTTATTTAGACGTTAATTTCATCAAGTCCCTGTTAATATGGGAAGACACAGAGGCACAACTCTCCTAAACACGAGAGTTAAGTATACAACTTTAGAACACTTTCCCACCAGGAGACTCGAACCCTAGCCAGCACAGAAGCCTTCCAGCAACTGGCATAACAGGTACGCCTTAACCCTCTGCACCACCGCTCAGACCCTTAAAAGAGATGGTAATTTCGGAGTATTTAAATCCCCCAAAGATACACACCTCCCAAGAGCACCAGAGCAAGTGAGGGGTTATTTAGACGTTAATTTCATCAAGTCCCTGTTAATATGGGAAGACACAGTGTCTCTGCTTAAGGCACAACTCTCCTAAACACGAGAGTTAAGTATACAACTTTAGAACACTTTCCCACCAGGAGACTCGAACCCTAGCCAGCACAGAAGCCTTCCAGCAACTGGCATAACAGGTACGCCTTAACCCTCTGCACCACCGCTCAGACCCTTAAAAGAGATGGTAATTTCGGAGTATTTAAATCCCCCAAAGATACACACCTCCCAAGAGCACCAGAGCAAGTGAGGGGTTATTTAGACGTTAATTTCATCAAGTCCCTGTTAATATGGGAAGACACAGTGTCTCTGCTTAAGGCACAACTGTGTCTTAAGCAGAGACTTAACTGTGTCTGTGACTGTGTCTTCCCATATTAACAGGGACTTGATGAAATTAACGTCTAAATAACCCCTCACTTGCTCTGGTGCTCTTGGGAGGTGTGTATCTTTGGGGGATTTAAATACTCCGAAATTACCATCTCTTTTAAGGGTCTGAGCGGTGGTGCAGAGGGTTAAGGCGTACCTGTTATGCCAGTTGCTGGAAGGCTTCTGTGCTGGCAAGGGTTCGAGTCTCCTGGTGGGAAAGTGTTCTAAAGTTGTATACTTAACTCTCGTGTTTAGGAGAGTTGTGCCTCTGTGTCTTCCCATATTAACAGGGACTTGATGAAATTAACGTCTAAATAACCCCTCACTTGCTCTGGTGCTCTTGGGAGGTGTGTATCTTTGGGGGATTTAAATACTCCGAAATTACCATCTCTTTTAAGGGTCTGAGCGGTGGTGCAGAGGGTTAAGGCGTACCTGTTATGCCAGTTGCTGGAAGGCTTCTGTGCTGGCTAGGGTTCGAGTCTCCTGGTGGGAAAGTGTTCTAAAGTTGTATACTTAACTCTCGTGTTTAGGAGAGTTGTGCCTTAAGCAGAGACACTGTGTCTTCCCATATTAACAGGGACTTGATGAAATTAACGTCTAAATAACCCCTCACTTGCTCTGGTGCTCTTGGGAGGTGTGTATCTTTGGGGGATTTAAATACTCCGAAATTACCATCTCTTTTAAGGGTCTGAGCGGTGGTGCAGAGGGTTAAGGCGTACCTGTTATGCCAGTTGCTGGAAGGCTTCTGTGCTGGCTAGGGTTCGAGTCTCCTGGTGAGAAAGTGTTCTAAAGTTGTATACTTAACTCTCGTGTTTAGGAGAGTTGTGCCTTAAGCAGAGACACTGTGTCTTCCCATATTAACAGGGACTTGATGAAATTAACGTCTAAATAACCCCTCACTTGCTCTGGTGCTCTTGGGAGGTGTGTATCTTTGGGGGATTTAAATACTCCGAAATTACCATCTCTTTTAAGGGTCTGAGCGGTGGTGCAGAGGGTTAAGGCGTACCTGTTATGCCAGTTGCTGGAAGGCTTCTGTGCTGGCTAGGGTTCGAGTCTCCTGGTGGGAAAGTGTTCTAAAGTTGTATATATATATATATATATATATATATATATATATATATATATATATATATATATATATATATCTATATATATATATATATATATATATATATATATATATAAATATATATATATATATATATATATATATATATATATATATATATATATATATATATATATATATGTCGTACCTAGTAGCCAGAACGCCCTTTTCAGCCTACTATGCAAAGCCCGATTTGCCTAATATGCCAAGTTTTCATGAATTAATTGTTTTTCGACTACCTAACCTAACTTTTTCGGCTACCTAACCTAACTTAACCTATAAAGATAGGTTACGTTAGGTTAGGTAGGGTTGGTTAGGTTCGGTCATATATCTACGTTAATTTTAACTACAATAAAAAAAAATTGACCTCATACATAATGAAATGGGCAGCTTCATCATTTCATAAGAAAAAAAATTGAGAAAATATATTAATTCAGGAAAACTTGGCTTATTAGGCAAATCGGGCCTTGCATAGTAGGCTGAGAAGTGCGTTCTGGCTACTAGGTACGACATATATATATATATATATATATATATATATATATATATATATATATATATATATATATATATATATATATATATATATATATATATATATATATATATATTTATATATATGTCGTACCTAGTAGCCAGAACGCACTTCTCAGCCTACTATGCAGGGCCCGATTTGCCTAATAAGCCAAGTTTTCATGAATTAATGTTTTTTCGACTACCTAACCTAATCTATCCTAACTTTTTCGGCTACCTAACCTAACATAAGCTATAAAGATAGGTTAGGTTAGGTTAGGTAGGGTTGGTTAGGTTCGGTCATATATCTGCGTTAATTTTAACTCCAATAAAAAAAATGACTTCATACATAATGAAATGGGTAGCTTCATCATTTCGTAAGAAAAAAATTGAGAAAATATATTAATTCAGGAAAACTTGGCTTATTAGGCAAATCGGGCCTTGCATAGTAGGCTGAGAATGGCGTTCTGGCTACTGGATACGACATATATATATATACATACATATATATATATATATATATATATATATATATATATATATATATATATATATATATATATATATATATATATGTCGTACCTAGTAGCCAGAATGCACTTCTCAGCCTATTATGCAAGGCCCGATTTGCCTAATAAACCAAGTTTTCCTGAATTAATATATTTTCTTTAATTTTTTTCTTATGAAATGATAAAGCTACCCATTTCATTAAATATGAGATCAATTTTTTTTATTGGAGTTAAAATTAACGTAGATATATGACCAAACCTAACCAACCCTGCCTAACCTAACCTAACCTATCTTTATAGGTTAGGTTAGGTTAGGTAGCAGAAAAAGTTAGGTTAGGATAGGTAGGTGAGGTAGTCGAAAAACAAATAATTCATGAAAACTTGGCTTATTAGGTAAATCGGGCCATGCATAGTAGGCTGAGAAGTGCGTTCTGGCTACTAGGTACGACATATATATATATATATATATATATATATATATATATATATATATATATATATATATATATATATATATATATATATATATATATATATATATATATATTATTAAATATGACCGAAAAGTAAGATTAATAATTCTAACACGAATTTTCTCAATCTTTCGTACATTTCGTTTCACTGTTGGAGGTAAATCAAAAATCAATTCTCCAAAATTCATTTTTATTTCTAGTCTGAAGCGACACGAGCGCGTTTCGTAAAACTTATTACATTTTCAAAGACTTTAGTTCACAAATACACAACTGAATAGAACTTACGCATCTCCGATTTTATATCTACATTTGAGTGAGGTGGAAGGGGTGATGTGGCATTAACACAAGACAGAACAAGATGTGGTATTAATAGGGTATTAATTTCATCAACACAAGACAGAACAAGAGTATTAATAGGGTATTAATTTCATCAACACAAGACAGAACACGAAACAATGGATATTGAATAGAAGTGTTTGTAGAAAGCCTATTGGTCCATATTTCTTGATGCTTCTATATTTGAGCGGAGTCTTGAGGTGGGTAGAATATAGTTGTGCAATAATTGGCTGTTGATTGCTGGTGTTGACATCTTGATGTGTAGTGCCTCGCAAACGTCAAGCCGCCTGCTATCGCTGTATCTATCGATGATTTCTGTGCTGTTTACTAGGATTTCTCTGGCGATGGTTTGGTTGTGGGAAGAGATTATATGTTCCTTAATGGAGCCCTGTTGCTTATGCATCGTTAAACGCCTAGAAAGAGATGTTGTTGTCTTGCCTATATACTGGGTTTTTTGGAGCTTACAGTCCCCAAGAGGGCATTTGAAGGCATAGACGACGTTAGTCTCTTTTAAAGCGTTCTGTTTTGTGTCTGGAGAGTTTCTCATGAGTAGGCTGGCCGTTTTTCTGGTTTTATAGTAAATCGTCAGTTGTATCCTCTGATTTTTGTCTGTAGGGATAACGTTTCTATTAACAATATCTTTCAGGACCCTTTCCTCCGTTTTATGAGCTGTGGAAAAGAAGTTCCTGTAAAATAGTCTAATAGGGGGTATAGGTGTTGTGTTAGTTGTCTCTTCAGAGGTTGCATGGCTTTTCACTTTCCTTCTTATGATGTCTTCGACGAAACCATTGGAGAAGCCGTTATTGACTAGGACCTGCCTTACCCTATAGAGTTCTTCGTCGACTTGCTTCCATTCTGAGCTGTGGCTGAGAGCACGGTCGACATATGCGTTAACAATATATATATATATATATATATATATATATATATATATATATATATATATATATATATATATATATATATATATATATATATATATATATATATAATCTCTTTCAAGAGAGATTGAGCCTGCTCTACTCTACATAAAGTTACTTATATACATACAACAATAAGATGCTACCTTCAAGATACGTCTACCAGTAGCACAAAACGTTTTGACCAGGAGGCAAACGTACCCAAAACTCCCCCCTACTCCACACTCCCTCCTGCCGGCACCGTCATCAACCAGCAAACTACCATTCCCTGCCTGCCTGCTTCTGATTGGTGACCTGCCGACTGTACACCTGCACCTCTGCACTTCAGCGCCCTCTACTTAGTCGATGTCTGGGCTGGAACCAGTCATTGAAATTAGAATATCTCGTGCTCTCAAACTGTGAACAACTAACTGATATACGCTCTGTCTATCAGGTGGATGTTTCTCAGCTAGCGCTTTATCCTCAGCACCTGTTTAATCACTTTTCTGTCTTTATATTATAGAGTAACGTCATTCCTGTTCTTAATTTTTATGTTATATTTTTTATTTATTTATTTATTTATTTATTTATTTATTTATTTATTTATTTATGCATATACAAGAATGTACATAAGGAATGTGAGGATACAAATATGGTAATTACAGTCTTGTAAAGCCACTAGCACGCGCAGCGTTTCGGGCAGGTCCTTAATCTAAGAAAATTTTAAGGAGGTAAATACTTGCAAAAATTATAGACAAAAAAATGATAACAGATTACATGAAATGAAAAAAAAAAGATGATAGAAAATTGTAGGTACAGTATATTAAAGCACATATGTAGCTAAGATTGATTGCAATGACAGCTTGAATGGTAGTTGACAAAAAAATTGGTAGGCACAATACAGCAGAAACAATATAAGATTGATTGCAATGACAGCTTGAATGGTAGTTGACAAAAATTGGTAGTCACAATACAGCATATGGCTAGCACATAAAAGAAGACAGCAATGAACACAATGATAAGGTTGTTTGATATTACATAAAAATTAGGAGATTGGGTAACACTAGGTACAGAGCAAATTTAAAGCTCAGTGTAGGAAACTAAGAAAATGAAGTTAGGTACTTTTTGGTTTTGCTTTTAAATAAGGCAAAAGTTTTACAGTTTTTCAATTCACTAGGGAGTGAGTTCCATAGACTAGGTCCCTTAATTTGCATAGAGTGTTTACACAGATTAAGTTTGACCCTGGGGATATCAAAGAGATATTTATTTCTGGTGTGGTGATAATGGGTCCTATTACATCTGTCCAGGGAGAGTTTCAGAGCATGGTTTGCATTTAAGAACAGGGTTTTGTAAATGTAGTTGACACAAGAGAATGTGTGGAGGGAGTTAATATTTAGCAAGTTTAGGGATTTATACAAGGGAGCTGAGTGTTGTCTGAAAGCAGAGTTAGTTATTATTCTGATAGCAGATTTTTGCTGTGTGATGATGGGCTTAAGGTGGTTTGCAGTGGTAGACCCCCATGCACAGATACCATAATTAAGATAGGGGTAGATTAGTGCATAATATAGTGAGAGGAGAGCAGAGTTAGGAACATAATATCTGATTTTGGAGAGTATACCAACTGTCTTAGAGACTTTCTTAGTTATGTGTTGAATGTGGGTGCTGAAGTTGAGTCTCTTGTCTAGGAATAGGCCAAGAAACTTGCCATCATTTTCATTACTGATGTTAATGTTGTCTATCTGTAGCTGAATTGCATTTGATGATTTGCTTCCAAATAAGATGTAGTAAGTCTTTTCGATGTTTAATGTTAGTTTGTTCGTTGACATCCATAAGTGGACTTTTTTTATTTCATTATCCACAACATTATTTGGTGTATGTGGGTTGAGGTTTGAATAGATAAGCGTAGTATCGTCAGCAAACAATATAGGTTTGAGAATATTAGAGACATTAGGCAGATCGTTTATATATATAAGAAATAGAAGAGGTCCTAAGATGCTGCCCTGTGGCACTCCAACGGTAATTGGTAGAGTGGAAGAAGTTGTATCATTGATGGTTACATATTCGTGTCTGTCACTAAGATAGTATCGGATGTAGTCAAGGGCAAGGCCTCGGATTCCATAATGCTGGAGTTTAAGTAAGAGGTAGTTGTGATTAACAGTATCGAAGGCTTTTCGTAGGTCAATGAAGAGTCCAATCGGAAACTCATTTTTTTCAAGGGCTGAGTAGATAACGTCAAGGAGACTAATGATTGCATCGTTGGTGCTCTTTTGGGACCGGAAGCCAAACTGGCAGGGGCTGAGTATGTCGAATTTTACGAGGTAGGAATAGAGCTGTTTGTAAATAATTTTTTTCAAATATTTTTGATAGAATGGGTAGATTTGATATTGGTCTATAATTGTTTATGTCCGCCGGATTGCCTCCTTTATGGACTGGCGTTACTCTTGCTTTTTTGAGGATATCAGGGAAGGTGTGACACTCTATAGATTTGTTGAACAGTAGTGCTATGGGTGGGGCAAGGGCATGGGAGGCTCTCTTGTACACAATGGACGGAATTTCACTGGTGTTCCCTGCCTTGGTTTTTAGAGAGTGTATGATGGACACAACATCTGCCGGGCTGATTGGTGAAAGGAGAAGAGAGTTTGGATATCTGCCTGAGAGATATGTGTTAATATGTGTCTGAGTCTGTGGGATTTTACTGGCAAGATTAGCACCAACCGATGAAAAGAAACTATTAAATTCATTTGCCATTCCTAAATCAGTTGACGGTATATCCCCATCCTTGTAGAGTTTTATTTGGTTATGTGAGTGTTGTTTAGTTCCTAGGATACTAGAGATAGTTTTCCAAGTGCTTTTCATGTTGCCTTTTGCTTCATTGAATCTATTCACATAATATGCAAGTTTTGCCTTTCTTATGATACTGGTAAGCATTGATGAGAACCTTTTAGCTACTTCCTTTGAAACTAGGCCAATCCTAACTTTCTTTTCATATTCATGTTTCTTGTTGATTGAGTTGAGAATGCCACTTGTGAGCCATGGATTGTTTAATCTTTTGTCAGTTACTTGCTTGGTAAGAAGGTGACAATGAAGGTTGTAGAGGCTTAGAGTTTTGGAGAGGAAGAGGTTAGCTAATGAATTTATATCATGGGTATTATTGAATTCAGAATCCCAGTTAATATTGTGAAGTGCCTCTGTAAGATTGTCTAAAGCTGATTCACTGTGTAGCCTAAATGGAAGTTTCTTGCTTTTTGGTGGTGTTATGTCCATGTTCGCTATGAGAAAGGTAGGATAGTGGTCAGTTGTTCTGTCGTAGATTATACCAGATACAAGGGGAGCTGTTATGTTTGTCCATATGTGGTCCAAGGTAGTGGCTGATGTTTGAGTGACTCGGGTAGGTTTGGTGATTGTGGGGATTAGCATACAGGAGTTCATGCTGTTAAGGAAATAGTCAACTTGAGAGCAATTATGTTGACCCAGGTCAATATTAAAGTCTCCTCCCAGAATGATGTGGTTTTTGTTGAGATTGTTGTTTATAATAAGATTCCTTAGGTTGTCTGAGAAAGAAGCTATGTTAGTATTGGGAAATCTATAGATGGCTCCAATAGTCAAAGAGGATTTAAGGGATTTAATTGTAAACTGAGCAAAAGTATATTCACAGTAGTCATCTCTGTCACTAATAACACTGTTGCAGATAAATGTATCTCGGTAATATATAGCTGTGCCACCACCTTTTTATTAGGCCTACAGTTATGAATGGCTTTATAACCAACTAAGTTGTAGAGTTGGGTATAGTCTTTATTTAGCCAAGTTTCTGTTAAAATAATGAACAATAGGTTCATTATTTTAACAATAGTACCTAGTGTTGTGAGTAGTGCATTTAAATCGTCAAAATGTTTACCAAGTGATCTAACATTTTGGTTATAAACTGATAGATAGGTGCTATTTTGAAGTTTGTTTTTAGCCTGGTGTGCTGTGAAATACTTGCAATAATGATGATCAATGTGCTGGTTGGTGTAGATATGAGACAGAAGATTTTGATCAGGATCAATATCAGTGTGCATAGAGATGCAGAGGGATCACGATACAAGATACACGATAAAGCAAAAACACAAGAATAAAAGCAAATACAATAAAATAGTAACAATTTAGAAGTAAAATAAAGATCCAATAGATAGCCAGGGAGGACACAGAAGTTACATAAAATAAAAAACAAAAAATCAGTAGAGACTGACAATATAAATGTAAAATAAAAAATAATAAGAAAAATAATAATCATAAAAAAATGATCTTGAAGATAATTAGCTTAGTAATGGTTAATTAACAGGGTAATAAAAAGCCCTAGGTTTAGTGACAAGGGGATTAAATAAGAACAAATAATTAAGAGTATAAAACAGGCAAAGATGACAGACAAAAAAATAAAATAAAAATAAAAATAAACACCTTTGGAAAGGAAAGGCAGAGCTTAAGTACACTTTGGTTGTATGTGAGACTACAAATTATGTTCTGGTTATTCAGCTGATATCCCACAGTCATCCAGGAAAGAAGTGAGGTGTGCCTCAGTGGTTATGACATAAGTTTTTCCAGAGTCAGTCTTCCTAGCTATTATTTTACCATCGCGCACAAAACAATGTTTAATAGCAGGGGATCTTTTGCAAATTCCACGTAGTTTAAATAAGAGATTTTGTCTGAATCTGGTTAGACATTCGTTCACATAAACATTGGATTTCCTAGCGACTGCAGCAGTGATAAGGTCTGACTTGCGGGAGCAGCTATCTAACTTCACGCGTATCCTTCTGTTGTTTGTACCAGATGATTTGGTACCCACTCTATAAGCTGACTTAATGTCTCTTGCTTCGATTGAATAATTCAACTTAGTACGCAATTCCTGGATCACGATGGAAGTACAGTCTTCTCTGTCAGTTTCATGGGGAAAATCCTGTGATGAGATGATGACAGAATCAAGGAGCTTAAGTTGGTCTGATTCGTCTTGGGTTGTAGTGTGTTGCTGTTGTAGGGAGTTAAAGTGGTTCTCTAACTTTTGTAACATCTCTTTTGACTTGTTTGTTTGCACTGTACATAGCCAAGGGATTCTTTTTGTTCATAATTTGTTTTCACAGTTAATTAAAGTTCCATTGTTCATACTATGTGTTTTGCATGTCTTCCCTTAATTTATCACAGACAACAGTCAAGCAATCTATCTTTTTTTTTGTATGTGTGACTAGGCATTGACACCAGCCATTAGGAGGACTGCCGAACATCTACACTCCTACACTTTCCCGTCACATTTAATGGGGGCCTGTCCGGGAGCCTCACTCAGGTACTAGTACTAGAACATCAATATGTGGTAACTGTACTTGGCTTTGATACAGTTGCTTTTCAATATTTTCATTACTTTTAATATTTATATAGTGCTGTGTGTATTGTGCATTTCGAGAGTAGCATATTGTGAGTGTTGGATAACTTTGGAATACGTGGTGACTGGAGGCCTCAGTCATTCTCTTAATTGGTCATCCCTCCCTCCGTGTTATTACTCGTGTTTTCCACCTTTTGTCCCTAGGATATTTCTCAATTTCAGACAGATCATCATTTTGGTACCCTGGTACTTTGGTTTGTCTTCGGGTCAAAGCACCCTATATTCTGCAATCCGACCGACAGAGGATACAGAGGGCCATAGTTTCTCTAGCACGGACTACGTTGCTGAGTTGGGACCTCAACAGCAGTTCTCGTCACCAGTAGACACTCGCACCCCTGCACGTCGGTCAGAGATGATGATATTTACTCAGGTAGGGAATTAACATTCTTTTTTCAGAGCACAAAGTTCGCTAATTCTGTAAATATCATATTTCATTTAGTGGGAAAACCCTTGCTTCTGTCCTATAGAGACTCGGCAAGGTATGCCTACATTCTTGGACTACCTTATCCACTTTCGAAACAATTAAATGTTTCATTTGTTTTAGAAACTATCAGTTTCATTTATTTAGTAGGATTTTCTTGCCCTTATTCTCTTACATTGAGTACTGGGTAAAAGATTTCCTGCGCTTTTGATTGACTAATCATTTTCCCTACTAAAATTAACGTTAATTGTTAACGATTAAAATTCCACAGGATAGTTACCAGTTGCCACATTATCCTGTTACTGACACTTACCATATCGCAAGTATTCGTTGTACATTTATTTGCTATCTTTCAACAGGTTTCGTCTCCAAGCTTTTCGTAATGATCCAGCAGGTGAAATAGGGAACTTAATTCGTGCCAAGAAGACCGAATTACAAACTCTTGCACACGAGTATCAACTAGATGTTCCCCATGGAGCCAACAAAAATGACTTGCACAATTTATTATTGGATCACCTCTTAGATGAAGGGAAGATTGACTCTGAAACTCACGAAAATTATTCTATTGCAGATAGACATGCTCTGACAACTATGAAACTAAAGCTCGAACTTGCAAAGATCGAGCGGGAACAACAAAAAGAAGCTCTACAAATGAGGGAAAGAGAGGCGGCCCTAAGGAAAGAAGAACAAGAAAGAGAGGCGGCCCTAAGGAAAGAAGAACAAGAAAGAGAGGCGGCCTTAAGGAAAGAAGAAGCGGCTCTAAAAGAACGCGAGATGGCCCTAAAGAAAGAACAACAAGAACGCGAGGTGGCCCTAAAAGAACGAGAGGCGGCCCTAAGGAAAGAGGAACAAGAACGTGAGGCGGCCCTAAAGAAAGAACAACAAGAATGCGAGGTGGCCCTAAAGGAACGCGAGATGGCCCTAAAGAAAGAAGAGACGGCCCTACTCCAAGAGCGTGAGCGAGTACAGCTTGAAGCAAGACAACGTCACCTGGAGATGCAACGCGAGTATGATAAGAAGCAAGACGATATGGCTATAGTATGTCGTTAACAAGAACTCGCGTTGGAAACTACACACCTCACTCAGCGCCAACAAGCTACCGCCAGTCTTCCTATAAGTTTCAATGTCTCCCATACAAGTAAGTTAATGCCACCATTCGTTGAGACAGAGATCGATGTCTTTTTCACCACTTTTGAGACCCTAGCTAAAAAACTTAGCTGGCCTGCAGATCAATGGTCTACCCTTCTCAGAGTGCATCTCACAGGTAGAACTGCAGTTACTCTCAGTACCTTAGCGTCTGAGAATGACTACCAGACCCTGAAGCAAGCAGTTTTGGACGCCTACCTTCTCTCCACCGAAAGCTACAGACGAAAATTCCGTGATTATCTAAATGCAAGTACAACCACCTTTCTAGAATTTGCCAATACAAAGAAAAGATATTTCATGAAATGGCTGGAAGCAGCACATGTCTCTACGTTTTCAGAACTCGTCAACCTCATGCTAGTTGAGGAATTCTTGAGACATGTTCCCCCTTCCGTCCTTTTATATTTAGCAGACAAAGAAGAAACATCTTCTTCTTTCGCACAAGACTTCGCACATCTGACTACATCAGATGTGCGAAGTCAGCTGACACCTACAGCCTCATCCACCGGCTTACACCAGAACCACCTTCCAGTAAGAAGTCTTGGTATAGTTATGATAAAGTGAGTACCGATCAAGCGAGCTCTCAATTGTATTGTAAGTATTGCAAACTCTATGGACATACCATAGATAAATGTGGGAAGGCTCAATACAAAGGCAATGAAACTCCTAAACCCAAACCGACTCCTCCTAAGTCAAGTAAACCTGTGATGAATGTTGGTGTTCCTGTTAATGATCTTTCTTCAGCAAACACCTGTATCCTGGAACTGTCTCTGCCAGCAGTACAGATTCGGAGGAACGTTTCAAAATGAAGATCTTGAGGGACACAGCGGCTCTTCAGTCAATAATATTGAAATCAGCTGTGCCTAACATCACCAACACCGGGGAAACCGTCCTTATCACTGACCTCACTGCTACCACTCCGTATCCACTCGCCAGAGTCCACCTGGATTGTCCTTTTGTGACCGGTGAAGTCCAAGTCGCCATCAAGGAAAAGCCTTTTCCCATGTCTGGAGTGCAACGACTTGGCAGAAGATCTGCAACCGTCCAACCTGATCATCATGGACAAACCCCAAGTGTGTAACTCTGTAGTGGACAATCCTATCTTTAAGTATGTTTCAACAGAGGTCCAAGAAAGTGATGTTCTCCGGTTTTGGTGACCACTCGTGCACAAGCTGCACGCCCGCAACCAGCTGACTCTACTGCAACCGCTGTCCCTCAAGACCTTCAGAATCTACCACCGAATCTTACCAGTTTGGAGTTCCGTAAGTTACAGAGGGACGATCCATCATTAACACCATTATTCTTCCAGGCTGAGACTCAACCTGACCATATCCCTGGGTTTTTCCTAGAGAATCAGTTGCTCTACCGCAGGTACAGACCCAGTAAGCTGAAGGAGGATGACGATTGGGCTAATGTCGAACAACTAGTGGTTCCCACCAGCCTACAGCCCTATATTCTACACCTGGCCCACGGAGCACTATGGTTTTAACAAAACCTATCACGGAATCAGACAAGACTAATACTGGCCAGGTATGGTTAAAGACGTCAAACGTTACGTGCAACAGTGCCATACATGTCAGATGGCAGGTAAACCTAACATCTCTATTCCTAAGGCACCGTTGAATCCTATCCCAGTGCCTTCGGAACCTTTCCACAGGCTCATCATAGACTTGGTTGGTCCTTTACCCCGGACCAGTTCTGGCAACGCCTATATACTAACTATCCTGTGTCCTACCACCAGATTCCCCATAGCAGTTCCAGTAAAGAACATTACGGCTGCTACTGTAGTGAAACAACTATTGAAGATCTTCACCCAGTATGGATTTCCAAGAGAGGTTCAAAGTGACTGTGGCACCAACTTCACCAGTGATCATATGAAGAAGACACTGAAAGAGTTCAACATCACACAGGTATTGTCCAGCCCCTATCATCCTGCTTCACAGGGTTCTCTTGAACGTAGTCATCAGACTATTACAGCACTCCTAAAGAAATTCTGCAATGAAACCTTGAAGGACTGGGATAAACAACTTGACCTCATTATGTGCATTTTCAGAAGTCTCCCCAATGAGTCTCTAGGAGTATCTCCTTATGAGATGCTCTAGGGACGTAAGTGCCGTACTCCTCTCAAAGCTTTTAAAGACTCTCTACGTAATGCCACCTTCAGTGACCATCAGAATGTGCCCCAGTTTGTTCAAAACTTAAAACACATTCTAGAGAGAGTACGTAAATTTGCTAATGACAATCTATTGAAAGCTCCGGAGAGGATGAAGACTCATTTTGACCAAAGCAGCAAACTAAGGAAATTTAAACCAGGAGACTTCGTGTTGGCATATTTTCCTATCCCAGGTTCTCCATTGCAAAACAAGTTTTCAGGACCTTACCGCATCAAGGAGTGCAGAAACAACCACAACTACGTTCTTGAGACTCCAGATAGGCGGCGGAAGACCCAGTTGTGCCACGTCAACCTCCTGAAGCAGTATCAAGGTACTCCCCCCACTGTGT
The DNA here is from genome assembly GCF_040958095.1 of Procambarus clarkii. Taxonomy (NCBI): domain Eukaryota; kingdom Metazoa; phylum Arthropoda; class Malacostraca; order Decapoda; family Cambaridae; genus Procambarus; species Procambarus clarkii. The sequence goes on from NC_091222.1 coordinate 13,813,998, forward strand.
TGGTATCATTATCCACATTTAAAGGTCCATACCTCCACAGTGAGACCTTCCCTGCTTCTCCTCCCGAAAGCACTAACACTGAGTCAGTGCCTTCCAACTCGGAAATCCTTAATGATCTTCATACCTATTTGCAGGAGAGTAAAAGTGCTCCTCTCATCAGAATCTTCAAGGAACATCAGAAGATGTTCAGCGATGATCCACAGGAGTGTAATGTGGTTCAGTACGACATCCAGCTACTCCCTGACACCCGGCCGATTCGTCAAACTTTCTACCGAATCAGCCCGAGCAAAAAGGAAGTTATGCGTGCTGAAATACAGTACCTCCTGGATCATGGGCTGGCCACCCCTTGTGAGTCCCCTTGGGCTTCACCCTGCATCTTGGTGCCGAAACCGCACATTAAAGTGAGGCTGTGTACCGATTCCTGGAAATTGAATCTTGTGACAGTCAAGGATGCTTACCCATTACCTAGAATAGATGACATCCTTGACGCCATTGGTAATACTCGGTATTTATCCAAATTAGACTTACTCAAGGGATGCTACCAAGTGTGTTTGACAGAGCGAGCTAAGGAAATGTAAGGAAGTTCTAAGGAAGAACTACAGCACTTCGCCGCTCCTTTTGGCCTTTTCAGATACGAACGCCTTCCATTTGGACTATGTAATGCCCCGGTAACCTTCCAACGAGCTGTCAACCACGTCATCCAGGGTTTAGATCACACCTACGCCTACTTGGATGATATCGTTGTGGCAACTAACACCTGGAGCGAACATCTGCTCCAGCTGCAACGATTGTCTGCCAAGCTTCTGACAGCCGGCCTCACCATCAACTTGGGCAAGTCCACCTTTGCTAAAGGTAAAGTGCGTTATCTTGGTCATGAGATAGGGAGTGGCAGCCTAGCTCCATTAAACATACACACTCAAGCCATCCAGCATTACCCACAGCCTACCACCAGGAAGCAGCTCCTGCGCTTCCTTGGTTTTGCCTCCTACTACCGTAGGTTTGTGAAGAATTTTAGTACAGTTGCGACACCATTGATCACTTTAACCAGCCCCAAGCAATGATATCATTGGACCATTCAGCAAACCATTGCTTTTGAACAACTTAAATCCCTGCTCTGTTCTATTTCTATTCTCGCCTCGCCAGATATCACGAAGCCTTTCATCCTCCATGTCGACGCCAGTGGTACCGGCATCGGGGGCGTCCTGATGCAACAACGAGGCGAGGAGGTTCTACCTGTCAGCTACTACAGCTACAAGTTAAAACCTTACCAGAAGAACTACAGCACTATCGAAAAGGAACTTCTCTCCATCGTCCTGAACTTACAGCACTTTGAATCGTACCTACAAAGTGCTCGGTCTACCACCATCTACTCGGACCACAATCCCCTACGCTTCCTGCAGCAAGCAATATTCAACAATCAACGACTTCAACGATGGGCTTTGTATCTGCAGAATTTCAACCTGGAGATCTTCTACATCAAGGGTTCTGACAACATCATAGCACACGCCCTCTCCAGAGTCTATGAGGTAGAGGCAGCTCCACCTACCACTCTACCATCTGAAGACTTAACTTCATCCATTAGAGCAGGCTTCAGGGGAGAGTTGTGACGATAATCTCTTTCAAGAGAGATTGAGCCTGCTCTTCTCTACATAAAGTTATTTATATACATACAACAATAAGATGCTACCTTCAAGATACGTCTTCCAGTAGCACAAAACGTTTTGACCAGGAGGCAAACGTACCCAAAACTCCTCCCCCTACTCCACACTCCCTCCTGCCGGCTCTGTCATCAACCAGCAAACTACCATTCCCAGCCTGCCTACTTCTGATTGGTGACCCGCCGACTGCACACCTGCACCTCTGCACTTCAGCGCCCTCTACTTAGTCGATGTCTGGGCTGGAACCAGTCATTGAAGTTAGAATATCTCGTGCTCTCAAACTGTGAACAACTAACTGATATACACTCTGAATACCAGGTGGATTTTTCTCAGCTAGCTCTTTATTCTCAGCACCTGTTTAATCACTTTTCTGTCTTTATATTATAGAGTAACGTCATTCCTGTTCTTAATTTTTATGTTATATTTTTTGACTTGTTTGTTTGCACTGTACATAGCCAAGGGATTCTTTTGTTCATAATTTGTTTTCAAAGTTAATTAAAGTTTCATTGTTCATACTATGTGTTTTGCGGGTCTTCCCTTAATTTACCACAGACAAAAGTCAAGCATTCTATCTTTTTTTTTGTAAATGTGACTAGGCATTGACACCAGCCATTAGGAGGACTGTCGAACATCTACACTCCTACACATTCCGTCACAATATATATATATAATATATATATATATATATATATATATATATATATATATATATATATATATATATATATATATGTCAGGGTTCACCCCCTTCCACCCTGTGGTTGGGGTCGTCCCACAGGTCTTAGCCCCTCAGTACTGGGCGCCACTGCTCACCCTTGGGCTTCCCCAGTCAACTAAGGGCTGGCCTTATACACCCCTAGCGAGTGGGGAGGTTCAAGCTTCTTATAACTCACTCAAACCTGCCTGTCCTGACACTGGAACGCTTTCTTCTTGCATCTGTCCTGAGGTCGCCAGCCGGGTGTTTATACTCGTGTCCCAGCAACACGTCAGTGGTCTCATTAATTATCTTGGCTAAGGATGCAATGGCACGTGCAGTGCAAGGTGTCACGAATGGTCTCATAAATATCTAATATATCTAGCCCTAGAGACTGGAGGCTCACTTAAACTCCTCAGTTGGTTTAAAAGTTTACTAAATAAAACATATATACATTTACAAATGGCATAAAGAAATGTCTATGTTGGAATCATCCGCTGGCGGCCGCGTTTCTCGATGACATGTCTCTGGCATCACGGTCACCAAATTGGATCCACTCCCCCCGCACGGGCCCACACCTCGCGCCTCTGGCAGCATGATCAGCTGACGGCTCTAGCTGTCAGACGTCATAATTTCCCACGCCTCCAGCGATGCGATCAGCTGTGCGTTTCAGAGTACGTTGGTGGCTCCTTGCACATCAACTTCCCTTCCAGGATCACTAACATCACCATGTTAATGTTCACGCACACCAACTCATGCCTAAATGAGTTTTTGGCTCCTAGCCTAACGTCCTGTCACTTGTACAACAAAATGAGAAATGTTCACAACATATAGAATACTTTAACTCGCCTAGCTCAAAAAGGGGTAAGGGAGGGACAATTATCTACCTTATTTTGCTCCAACCACGAAGCTGACTCGTCCTCTGTTGAGGGATGTTGAAGTTCCTGGTTCTGGCTCCTGGTCTCCTGATGAACAGTTCCCACACACACACAGGTTCCTTCGTCGCCTTCATGGTAACGTGTCCTCGCCGTGTTCACATCCAACAGGTACTGCCTTCCTCCTCCTATTCTCTGGGGTATTGGAGACAGGTACCTCCGTCGTCGTCCTCCACACTCACTGGCACTGTCGACTCTTCACAGTCCAGCACAGCTCCCCCTCGTCTTAACTGCCAGTAGATTTGGGCCCGGCCCTAGCTTCTCACTTGATGTGTAAGACGTGGTCCTCTAGTCGGCGTCCCAGACGTCACCAGCCCAACGTTCCCTCTGCTGCAGACTCTTGATACGGCTCTTTGCTCTTCAATCCGGTCCGTCCCTGCCTCCGGGCACTCCACGGAAGTTGGATGGCTTCCCAGACTGTCTGCAGAATCGAAGCGAAGCTTAAATCTATTGGTAAGGGCTCTCTAGGTCTGAAGCTCGCTCGAGCGCCTCTTCCCTCTCTGACGACTCGTGACGTACTGTCTTCCCGCGCCAGGCGCCAGTCGCCCCTCGCCCCTTCGCCTCATGACGTCACACCGCCTGAGGTCTCTCGTCATTGATCACTTCCGGCACGTGACCTCACTTAGCCAATCAGGTGCCGGGAAGGGTCAGAACGTCTTGGCGGGAAACAGGATGGCTCATCACTGTCCTGTGCTTCAAAAGGCCCCTTGCATTTTCAAACTTAGCTGGCCACTTTTCAGCCAGCTACATCACGCTTCACGCTTTCCCATACATGAAAATGTTCCCTGAACATTAGAGAACACTTAGGCTACGGAGATATGACTCTTCTAAGCTGGGAAGGAAGAAATACAGGGGTGGACACCGTCACATACCCCTCCCCTTAAAATTAGAGTCATATCAAATGAGCAGCATTGGAGAGGGCAACTATGCTCTTGCTCCCTCCATTCCTGAAGTGTTACTCCTCCCGTTTGTGTCGTGGCTCGTACCACCTCGCCAGTCACATGTGTTTCTACCCTTCCACTTCGCACCGTACCAGGTGGAGTGGGCGTTCCCTGAACACCTATAAGGGATCCTCCTTCCGTGTCCACGAGTGCGTTCCAACGACTCGTTAGCACTGCAAGGTTCAGTGCATGTAGAGCCTCCACTGCGTCGTGCACTCTGAGGTACCCTTGCACTTCCCCCACGTCCTACAGGTACTTCATGCTTCCTCTCAGGATCTCCTCTTCGCCTTTCTTCTCTCTTCTCGGTTTCTCTTCTCCCGTAAGTGCGCTGTCTCCTTACAGCCACACCTGTTACCTGTCCTCCACCCATCAACTTCATCTTTTCTACACTAAGCTTTTACGATGGCCCAATGCCCCTGTGACTAGGCCGGTGCCTACCCTGGGTATACCTGTCCCCTGCTTTCTTCCAATTACCTTTCCTATGCCATTCGTTCCTTCGTTCCCGACGAACATCTTCACTCCTCCATGAGATTCTCTTCCTTGTAGACGTCTTCTTTGGTTCGTGGTTGGGCTCGTCCACCTCCCTGTGGCTCACCTCACCCTGGTGGTTCATCTTGCACCTACCACTATTCATTCGGCTGTTATAGGGTGCACTGCGTCGTGGCTCCTCCACTCTGCCCCTCACCGCCGTTTGCTCATGCACTGAGCTCACCCTTTCTGGTGGAGGGAGTGCGGTCTGCAGAAACTTCACCGCCCCAGGCGCTTGTACAGCTACTCCTCGCCACTCCTCCACACGCATCATTAGGCTTAACCGCAGGTCCTCGTCGGGGTTATCCATGACCTCTCTGTCTTTTCATCTTTGTCGTTGTCGTCCCGGACGACGTTATCATTGATGCGGTTGGCAACCTCACCACAGCCTGGGTCAACCAACACCTCACCTGGCAGGGTCGCACCGCTGCCTGACACATAGGCACTCCTGGCCCAATCGGGTTGTAGCCTTCCCCCACCGAGGTCGTTACCCAGCACCATCTGCACGTGCTCTAAGGGTAACTTAGGGGCTACAGCTATGATAGCCTTCTCGACTCCATAGTCGGCAATCAGCTGTGCTTCGTGAAGTGGCAACCTGTATTCCTCACCCACACTATGTATCCTCACCACTCCCACAGGTGAATCACTATATTCGTTGGGAAGAATACCCTTGGTTACCATGCTTATGTCAGTACCCGTATCACGAAGAACTGCAATCTCCACTGGGTCTGACTTCCCAAACTTCACTGTGGCCCCGAAAACGAAGGGGTGTGCACCCAACCTCATTTCCCAACCATTAACATTGAGTCCACTATGATATGGAGTATGAACAAATACTCTCTCCTTTTCCAACATCAATCCCATATTCCTTCGGTTCTCGTCGCACTCACGGGCGAAATGTCCGCGCCCGCCACAATTAAAACACCTGACTCTCCTGGGAGGCGACTCTCCACCTGTCACTCGGGCAACGCCCCCGGAAACCGTTGTCCCCTGGGTCCTCGTCGCGCCCCCGGTCGTCGTCTCCCTGGCAGCGTTCCTCGCTCCAGCACCAGTCCCGGTGTTCCCTCCTTGGGGTTTCCTCACCGGTTCCCCTGAACTCTTGGACCGACTCACCTCACTGTGTGCACTATCCTTGGGAGAGTCTCCACCCGTCCTCGCCCCTTCTGAACTCTTGACGATCCCCATAAACCTTGGGTAAGGCGAGTGCCTAGGTGGTCCCTCCATCCCGAGATGTAGTGCCTCTTCCAGTAGGTCGACTCTGTCTGCAGCGGCCTTGATCCTGACCCTAGGTTCTGGATGGAGCATTGACACGAATCTTTCCAATACCATCAATTGCTTCAGCTCCTCCATCGTCTCCACCTCTTAAGCCTTCAGCCATCGCAGAAACTTGTGCTCCATGTCCCGAGCAGTTTCAGCATACGACCTTCCGGAAGCTCTTGTGCACTCACGGAAGCGTTTCCTGTAAACCTCCGGGGTTAGTCAATATGATTGGAGCACAGCTTTCTTGATTATGTCGTAAACGGCACATTCCTCAAGGTCCAACATGTTATAGGCTTCCCTGGCCTTGCCAGTCAACTTACTCTGCACTAACGCAGCCCAATCCTCTTCCGGCCATTCCTTCAATGTCGCTATCCTCTCAAAATGGTTGAAGAAAGCGTTTACCTCTAGAGGGTCAAAGGTTGGTAGGTCGCGCTCCCGGACCTTGGGGTCATCCCGCCGAGCCGACACTGAGGGCAGCCTGCGCTCCGCCCGACGCATCTCAACCTCCTTCTTCACTTTTATTTCTTCCCGTCGCAGTTGCCTTTCTCCTTCTTCTCGTTGTAGTTGGGCTTCGCGCTCCTCATGCTTCAGCTGAACCTCGCACTCACGCTCCTCTCGCTTCAGCTGGGCTTCGCACTCACACTCCTCTCGCTTCAGCTGGGCATCGCGCTCCTCTCGCTTCAGCTGGGCTTCGCGCTCCTCTTGCTTCAGCTGGGTTTAACGCTCCTCTCGCTTCAGCTGAGCTTCACGCTCCTCATGCTTCAGCTGAGCTTCGCGCTCCTCACGCTTCAACTGAGCTTCGCGCTCCTCACACTTCAACTGAGCGTCGCGCTCCTCATGCTTCAGCTGAGCTTCAAGTTGCATTTTCATCATCTCTAGCTTCATGCTTCTCCTGCTACTACCGCTGGATCCCCTACTGCTACCTTCGTCACTCTGGTTCCCACCAACACTGGCAGGTACCTGGGGCGGTCCTTCCTCGGAAGCCTCCTCTTGGGCCTTGAGCTGAGCCATGATCTCAATCCGACGCTCTGCCACCCTGGAGGACCTCAATCTCAACCCAAAATGGTCCGCCACTAGCTGCAGCTGAGCCTTGGTGCACTCGTCCAACTCCTGCGCGTCCCTCGACTCAATAAACTTCTTTACTCTGGCATCCTCCATCTCTAGGCTATTGAGTAACTGTATACAGGGAATACACTAGCGAGCAGTGTAAACCGAGACCAATATCGACCTTAATACACCTGCCCTGCACTTGCAATCCTTTGTCCACAGTTGTTCGATGGATCCTGGCGAGGTCGCCACTGTCAGGGTTCACCCCCTACCACCCTGTGGTTGGGGTCGTCTCACAGGTCTTAGCCCCTCAGTACCGGGCGCCACTGCTCGCCCTTGGGCTACCCCAGTCAACTAAGGGCTTTCCTTATACACCCTAGCGAGTGGGGAGGTTCAAGCTTCTTATAACTCACTCAAACCTGCCTGTCCTGACACTGGAACGCTTTCTTCTTGCATCTGTCCTGAGGTCGCCAGCCGGGTGTTTATACTCGTGTCCCAGCAACACGTCAGTGGTCTCATTAATTATCTTGGCTCAGGATGCAATGTCACATGCAGTGCAAGGTGTCACGAATGGTCTCATAAATATCTAATATATCTAGCCCTAGAGACTGGAGGCTCACTTAAACTCCTCAGTTGGTTTAAAAGTTTACTAAATAAAACATATATACATTTACAAATGGCATAAAGAAATGTCTATGTTGGAATCATCCGCTGGCGACCGCGTTTCTCGTTGACATGTCTCTGGCATCACGGTACGCAAATTGGATCCACTCCCCCCGCACGGGCCCACACCTCGCGCCTCTGGCAGCACAATCAGCTGACGGCTCTAGCTGTCAGACGTCATAATTTCCCACGCCTCCAGTGATGCGATCAGCTGTGCGTTTCAGAGTACGTTGGTGGCTCCTTGCACATCAACTTCCCTTCCAGGATCACTAACATCACCATGTTAATGTTCACGCACACCAACTCATGCCTAAATGAGTTTTTGGCTCCTAGCCTAACGTCCTGTCACATGTACAACAAAATGAGAAGAAATGTTCACAACATATAAAATACTTTAACTCGCCTAGCTCAAAAAGGGGTAAGGGAGGGACAATTATCTACCTTATTTTGCTCCAACCACGAAGCTGACTCGTCCTCTGTTGAGGGATGTTGAAGTTCCTGGTTCTGGCTTCTGGTCTCCTGATGAACAGTTCCCACACACACACAGGTTCCGTCATCGCCTTCATGGTAACTTGTCCTCGCCCTGCTCACATCCAACAGGTACTGCCTTCCTCCTCCTATTCTCTGGGGTATTGGAGACAGGTAGCTCTGTCGTCGTCCTCCACACTCACTGGCACTGTCGACTCTTCACAGTCCAGCACAGCTCCCTCTCGTCTTAACTGCCAGTAGATTTGGGCCCGGCCCTAGCTTCTCGCTTGATGTGTAAGACGTGGTCCTCTAGTCGGCGTCCCAGACGTCACCAGCCCAACGTTCCCTCTGCTGCAGACTCTTGATACGGCTCTTTGCTCTTCAATCCGGTCCGTCCTTGCCTCCGGGCACTCCACGGAAGTTGGATGGCTTCCCAGACTGTCTGCAGAATCGAAGCGAAGCTTAAATCTATTGGTAAGGGCTCTCTAGGTCTGAAGCTGGCTCGAGCGCCTCTTCCCTCTCTGACGACTCGTGACGTACTGTCTTCCCGCGCCAGGCGCCAGCCGCCCCTCGCCCCTTCGCCTCATGACGTCACACCGCCTGAGGGCTCTCGTCATTGATCACTTCCGGCACGTGACCTCACTTAGACAATCAGGTGCCGGGAAGGGTCAGAACGTCTTGGCGGGAAACAGGATGGCTCATCACTGTCCTGTGCTTCAAAAGGCCCCTTGCATTTTCAAACTTAGCTGGCCACTTTTCAGCCAGCTACATCACGCTTCACGCTTTCCCATACATGAAAATGTTCCCTGAACATTAGAGAACACTTAGGCTACGGAGATATGACTCTTCTAAGCTGGGAAGGAAGAAATACAGGGGTGGACACCGTCACATACCCCTCCCCTTAAAATTAGAGTCATATCAAATGAGCAGCATTGGAGAGGGCAACTATGCTCTTGCTCCCTCCATTCCTGAAGTGTTACTCCTCCCGTTTGTGTCGTTGCTCGTACCACCTCGCCAGTCACATGTGTTTCTACCTTTCTACTTCACACCGTACCGGGTGGAGTGGGCGTTCCCTGAACACCTATAAGAGACCCTCCTTCCGTGTCCACGAGTGCGTTCCAACGACTCGTTAGTGTTACGTACCTCTAATAAGCTACGTAATTAAATAAATTAATATGTACCTTTATAATTGTGTGTAAATTACAAGTATGTATATTGATATACTTATATGTTATATGTGAAGTAATTTCATGTTACATTGTTGGCGTTAGGCCCAACGTATCGTGGGAATGATTGTTTTATTTCTTTGTGTGCTCAGTTTCCCACGGGAACTAATGATTTATATGTGATCATATGTAGGTAACAGAGGTGAATAATAATTGAGTGAACTGTATCTGGCAAATTGTCGTGGGATCGTCCGTTGCTGGGTGAGCATGCCATTATTCCCCTCTGTATGTGTATTTTAATTACTATGTAAAGAAATAATTACCTTATTTTTGTATATCAATATGTATTAATTATTCATTAAGTTAGTTTAAGATTACTCTTGTCACGATGTATTGCTCCATTGTAGAAATAATAAATAGTGTAACTTTGGCAAATTGTTCGCGGGGCAAAGCAATGTTTTTGAATCCCGCGTTATTGTTATTCAGTAGCTGATACGGGCCAAGGGAGATCACACCTTTTTAGAGTTAAGTCTGTACATTCATGTTGTGCCATATTTTTATTATATTATATTATAAGAGAGACAATATTTTCTGTTTGTGTATAAGTTAACTTTACCATCTGTGTTTTTATATTATACTGTTTTGAATATATATATTATAAGTTATATGTATAATTTTTCAGTCCTAAAGGAAGATTTTTTAATAAAGTGCTCATTACTTATCAAGGGGTTATACTGGTGACCCGCTCTTGTGAACAGCAGTTTTTTAGTAACCCTAGACCTTTTTGTTGTTAGCTGTTTCAGGGTCACGAGCCTTAACGTACGGTAGGTAACAAAGAGTTATGGGAGCCTGTGCCGGGAAATATTGTTCCCATTTAAACTTAACTGTGCTAATCTAACCTTGCCTTCCTAGGTACCAGTGTGTCAAGTGTCTGTGTGTTTCTTAAGAACTATTCCATGTGCCAAGCAAGCCTTCCTGTGTGTCAAGTAACAACGTTTCACGATTTTGAGGTAAGTCATCCTATATATTTTGTTGTGCAGTGAGGCCAAGCGAATTTTCAGTGTGGTGACAATTTTACAGTGAAGTGTAGTGCAGTGCCATTGTTTTAATTATTGTTGTGAATCAAGTGCCAAGTGTTAGTAACGATGGAGGAGAAAGTTGCATCGTTGTTGGCTCACCCAGACTTTGAAGGGATTCAGAACCTTAAAAAGACTGAGTTAATACAAATGGCAAATCATTTGGATTTGACCGCCAACAATAGAATGGTTAAAGCCCAAATATTGAAAGTCATTGTGACGCATTTTGTTGAGAATGGGGAGTTAGAGGAAGAATGTCTAGAGGAGTTAAGAGAGGAGTCGAGTGATCAGATGACGTTAAAGCGTCTTGAGTTAGAAGCGCAAATAGCATATGCTAAGCTTGATGCTCAAAAGGAACAGAAAAGGTTAGAGGTTGAAGCTCAGCAGAGGGAGTTTGAGACTAGGCGTTTAGAACTTGAGGCACAAAATAGAAGATGTTTAATTGAGTTGCAACTAGAAGCCACAAAAAAGCAACAATTAGAGATTCAACAACAAATGGCTGACACTAACTTCAGGCTTGAATCACAGTGTATGGCAGCTGGACATGGAAATACTAGTAATGTTTCAACAAATAGTGATCATAATCCCATCAGGACGCATAAGTATATAGAATTACCCAAGTTCAATGAGGAGGATCCTGAGGTTTTCTTTGCCCATTTTTATAAAATTGCCATCAGTATGAACTGGTCAAGGGATCAGTGGGTAGCCATTATGCAATCTCAATTTAAGGGGCGTAGTCAGGAGGTTTTTACATCCCTACCTGACGCTCATAGTTTTGATTACGAATTTGTAAAGAAAAGCATCTTAAATGCGTATCAGTTAAATCCAGAGGCACACAGGCAGAAGTTTCGGAACCTAAGGAGGGTAAGTGATCAGACAATAGCAGATTTTACTCGTCAGAAGACGAATTTTTGCAACAGATGGTTAAAGTCACTTTTAGTCACTGAGTTTGATGCTCTAAAGAATCTCCTTATCATGGAAGAAGTATTGTCATGTCTCCCAGACAAATTGTCTACTTTTATGGCAGAACAAAAGAATGTAACAGACATTTATGAGCTGTCAAAGCTCGCGGATGAGCATGAGTTGTTGACTAAGGCTCAGTTTACGGCCACTTCACCTAAGTTTAGTCGTAAAGTAAATTATAATGCTCACCGAACTCCTTATCAGAATCCATCCAGTCCTAGTGCTCCAGTTACTCCCATGAGCTCTTTTACAAAACCTAACCCTGCTACTTCATTGTCAGGAATGTCAAATAATAATAAGGTTATTTCAAAACCTACAGTTGGTTCTACCAGTGTGTCCACTGTAAGGTCCTGTTCCCATTGTAAGAGAAAAGGTCATGGAATTAATTCCTGTTTTATATTGCACCCTGAGTTACGACCAACTGGTCTCATTTATTGCAGAGGTGTGCAAAATAAACTTACTAATAAACATGTAACTGTAAACCCCAATTGGGTGAAACAGTATTCACCATATATGTCTTCAGGTGAAGTTTTGTGTATTAATGGGAAGTGGAAGCCAGTTGTTATTCTTCGTGATACAGGTGCTTCCCAAACCATAATTTCATCCAGTATTCTTTCTGATGTTGAACAGAGAGAGACTGGAAAGTTTGTTGTTCTTCAGAGTGTTGCAGGATGTAAAACTGTACCTCTAATAGACATTAATTTCAGATCCACCATTACACCACGTTTATGCACTGTGGGTGTTAGTACACAGTTGCCCATCCCAGGTGTGGATGTTATATTGGGTAATGATGTGGCCATAAATCATGTTGTGGATGAGATTGATCCCCGTTTGTGTAAACAGCCAGTTGCAGACCATGTTTATTCTGCCTGTGCTGAAGTTAGTTCTATGAATGAACAACCTGTTGTAGAAGATGGTTTTGTCCATTCTACCTGTGCTGATGTCAGTACTAATATAAATCCAGTTGTCAGTTCTGATGTTGTTACTCAAGCATTTGTTCCAGTAACCAGTACCCCTTCAGTGGAGAAGTGGGATGTGGTTGTTCCAGATTCCTGTGTGGCCGATTTAGTTGTTGAGAGTAAGCCTGATACTATGACTCTGCTTTATTCCAATAAATTGGGAAAGGATGTCCATGTACTATTGTCTTGCCCGCTCACTACGAACGTTGTGCCAGGAGTTGAGAGAAACTTAAAAGCCATGACTCTGTATTCCAGCCAAGTGAATGGTTTAGGACAAGATGTCGGGTTGGCAGAAGTATTCCCGCTCACTCCAAGTTTAGAATCAGTTGTCGAGAGTAAGTCTGTTGTAGAGGCCCCGCCTCACCCTAGTCAAGGTGATATAATAGGGGAGGAGGTCAAACTACCTGTTACTTGCCCGCTCGTTTCAGATTCCCTTAATTTATGTGCATTGAGTAGAACTGACCCTAAGATTTCAGAGAGAAGCAAGGAGACAGTCTGTACTGTAGATCCAGTTTTGGAGAGTGTGGGAAAGCAGCCAGAGGATCAGCTTCTGTTGAGTAGATGGAGACCCATTGAGCCTCCCTCTTCAGTTGTCTGTGAGGATGTGACCCAGCTTGGTAGTGATATTATTGATTGTGAGCAGACAGTACTCCAAGCAGCTCCAGAAGTCATGGGAGAAAATTTTGGTAAGATCATTGAGAGTGGTAAAGTAGCATTTGGATCTAAGTTGCGGAGTTGTGATTCTTATTCTATGTGGAGTAAGTATTTCTCATTGGGTACATTGAGTCAGAGTGTGTGTAGGATGTTGAAATCTACTTTTATTCTGCTGGAGCCATTTTCTTGTGAAGTGATGGACTGTGGGACATCTTTGTCAAGCCTTGTGGTTGAGCAGAGAGAGTTTACTCAAGTAGGTTGTGCAACCAGCAGTTCTGAGGAAGTGGTGAGTTATGCTAGAGCAGTGTCTCTATATTCAGATCCAGTTAATTTTAATGCACGAGTGATGAAAGTGTATGTTCCACTCCAGTGTGGTGTTGACTTTCAGAGTCATATTGTGGGTGAAGGATTAAATCATACTGGGGAGCAGATGTTTGAGGCTCCAGGTGTGTATTTCAAGTTGGGGGATAAGGTTATCCTACCTAGTGTTAATAATTGTGAAGGGTTTCAGATTGTCCTTGGGCGTTTCTTAGGTAATCTGCTGTTCATCTTCAAGATGTTAAGACCCTTAAACCTCTTGGTTGATTGGTTGTCATCAGACGTAAATCACTTGGGAAGTGATGGTATGGGTTGTCAAGTTTTTGGCATGTTTTATTTAGTCTTTTGGCAGACTAGCCGGTTGATGAAAGAGTGTGTTGTGTTCAAGTTCACCATCAGGGGGTGTGAACTTGTCTTCGGAGTTATGATTGAGATATGGTGCCTAGGCATATGCCTGTTTTCTTTCACTGATCGTTATGACAGAGTTATGAGGCAATTGATTCCGGTGTTCCTTATGGATCATCTGAGTCAGTTCGATCAGGTAGTCTTTGCACTTATCTTGGGTTGTATTTCTTGGTTTGAAGGTCAACGGTTTGCTAAGTCGGTGTCTTGTGTTTCGGAAGGTTCTATGAATGGGAAAGTCTTATGCATAATTGTGAGGTTTAATGCTAATTTCTCTAATTTTAGTATCCATTGGGCGAGAGTATGTGTTCCACAGAGGATCAAGAGTGATGAAGAGCAGATGTCTGTGTCAGAGCATACCCAGGAGAAGTCCCAAATCTACTCAACATCCAGTCAGCTTCAATTAAGCAGTTCAGTTCCAGAAAAGGGGAGTAATGGAAAATGGAGGCTGTCTTGGAAAAATTCACCATGTGGAAAAGGAATCACATGGAAATATGGGACTGATCTTAGAGAAAGAGTAGAAACAAATAGAAAGATAAATTGCCATGATAACTGTGTGAAAGCAGCTACCTTTATTGACAATTATATTCATGCTACTAATGATACTGTTGTAGATAGGCGTATGAAATATGATCTGAAACAAAGTGAAATAAATGAGATAGTACCTTGGAGAGATAAATTTGCATGCTCCAGTAACACATATGTAAAACATAGTCATAAGACTGAAATTTCTGAGTTTCCTGTAAGACTATATTTGAAGTGTTTTCATTTTTGTCCAGAGATGTGTTCTTATTACTTTTACATGTTTGGTGTAATTAATACCATAAATCTCAAGTGTCATACATTTTACTTTGAAAAAATGCCATTGATCTTCAATCTATTGCATTTTTTTCCTTGGTGGTGAAAGTGTTACGTACCTCTAATAAGCTACGTAATTTAATAAATTAATATGTACCTTTATGATTGTGTGTAAATTACAAGTATGTATATTGATATACTTATATGTTATATGTGAAGTAATTTCATGTTACATTGTTGGCGTTAGGCCCAACGTATCGTGGGAATGATTGTTTTATTTCTTTGTGTGCTCAGTTTCCCACGGGAACTAATGATTTATATGTGATCATATGTGGGTAACAGAGGTGAATAATAATTGAGTGAACTGTATCTGGCAAATTGTCGTGGGATCGTCCGTTGCTGGGTGAGCATGCCATTATTCCCCTCTGTATGTGTATTTTAATTACTATGTAAAGAAATAATTACCTTATTTTTGTATATCAATATGTATTAATTATTCATTAAGTTAGTTTAAGATTACTCTTGTCACAATGTATTGCTCCATTGTAGAAATAATAAATATTGTAACTTTGGCAAACTGTTCGCGGGGCAAAGCAATGTTTTTGACTCCCGCGTTATTGTTATTCAGTAGCTGATACGGGCCAAGGGAGATCACACCTTTTTAGAGTTAAGTCTGTACATTCATGTTGTGCCATATTTTTATTATATTATATTATAAGAGAGACAATATTTTCTGTTTGTGTATAAGTTAACTTTACCATCTGTGTTTTTATATTATACTGTTTTGAATATATATATTATAAGTTATATATATAATTTGTCACTCCTAAAGGAAGATTTTTTTAATAACGTGCTCATTACTTATCAAGGGGTTATACTGGTGACCCGCTCTTGTGAACAGCAGTTTTTTAGTAACCCTAGACCTTTTTGTTGTTAGCTGTTTCAGGGTCACGAGCCTTAACGTACGGTAGGTAACAGTTAGCACTGTAAGGTTCAGTGCATGTAGAGCCCCCACTGCGTCGTGCACTCTAAGGTACCCTTGCACTTCCCCCACGTCCTACAGGTACTTCATGCTTCCTCTCAGGATCTCCTCTTCGCCATTCTTCTCTCTTCTCGGTTTCTCTTCTCCCGTAAGTGCGCTGTCTCCTTACAGCGACACCTATTACCTGTCCTCCACCCATCAACTTCATCTTTTCTACACTAAGCTTTTGCGATGGCCCAATGCCCCTGTGACTAGGCCGGTGCCTACCCTGGGTATACCTGTCCCCTGCTTTCTTCCAATTACCTTTCCTATGCCATTCGTTCCTTCGTTCCCGACGAACATCTTCACTCCTCCATGAGATTCTCTTCCTTGTAGACGTCTTCTTTGGTTCGTGGTTGGGCTCGTCCACCTCCCTGTGGCTCACCTCACCCTGGTGGTTCATCTTGCACCTACCACTATTCATCCGGCTGGTATAGGGTGCACTGCGTCGTGGCTCCTCCACTCTGCCCCTAACCGCCGTTTGCTCATGCACTGAGCTCACCCTTTCTGGTGGAGGGAGTGCGGTCTGCAGAAACTTCACCGCCCCAGGCGCTTGTACAGCTACTCCTCGCCACTCCTCCACACGCATCATTAGGCTTAACCGCAGGTCCTCGTCGGGGTTATCCATGACCTCTCTGTCTTTTCGTCTTCGTCGTTGTCGTCCCGGACGACGTTATCATTGGTGCGGTTGGCAACCTCACCTGGCAGGGTCGCACCACTGCCTGACACATAGGCACTCCTGGCCCAATCGTGTTGTATCCTTCCCCCACCGAGGTCGTTACCCAGCACCATCTGCACGTGCTCTAAGGGTAACTTAGGGGCTACAGCTATGATAGCCTTCTCGACTCCATAGTCGGCAATCAGCTGTACTTCGTGAAGTGGCAACCTGTATTCCTCACCCACACTATGTATCCTCACCACTCCCACAGGTGAATCACTATATTCGTTGGGAAGAATACCCTTGGTTACCATGCTTATGTCAGTACCCGTATCACGAAGAACTGCAATCTCCACTGGGTCTGACTTCCCAAACTTCACTGTGGCCCCGAAAACGAAGGGGTGTGCACCCAACCTCATTTCCCAACCATTCACATTGAGTCCACTATGATATAGAGTATGAACAAATACTTTCTCCTTTTCCAACATCAGTCCCATATTCCTTCGGTTCTCGTCGCACTCACGGGCGAAATGTCCGCGCCCGCCACAATTAAAACACCTGACTCTCCTGGGAGGCGACTCTCCACCTGTCACTCGGGCAACGCCCCCGGAAACCGCTGTCCCCTGGGTCCTCGTCGCGCCCCCGGTCGTCGTCTCCCTGGCAGCGTTCCTCGCTCCAGCACCAGTCCCGGTGTTCCCTCCTTGGGGTTTCCTCACCGGTTCCCCTGAACTCTTGGACCGACTCACCTCACTGTGTGCACTATCCTTGGGAGAGTCTCCACCCGTCCTCGCCCCTTCTGAACTCTTGACGATCCCCATAAACCTTGGGTAAGGCGAGTGCCTAGGTGGTCCCTCCATCCCAAGATGTAGTGCCTCTTCCAGTAGGTCGACTCTGTCTGCAGCGGCCTTGATCCTGACCCTTAGTTCTGGATGGAGCATTGACACGAATCTTTCCAATACCATCAATTGCTTCAGCTCCTCCATCGTCTCCACCTCTTCAGCCTTCAGCCATCGCAGAAACTTGCGCTCCATGTCCCGAGAAGTTTCAGCGTACGACCTTCCGGAAGCTCTTGTGCACTCACGGAAGCGTTTCCTGTAAACCTCCGGGGTTAGTCAATATGATTGGAGCACAGCTTTCTTGATTATGTCGTAAACGGCACATTCCTCAAGGTCCAACATGTTATAGGCTTCCCTGGCCTTGCCAGTCAACTTACTCTGCACTAACGCAGCCCAATCCTCTTCCGGCCATTCCTTCAATGTCGCTATCCTCTCAAAATGGTTGAAGAAAGCGTTTACCTCTAGAGGGTCAAAGGTTGGTGGGTCGCGCTCCCGGACCTTGGGGTCATCCCGCCGAGCCGACACTGAGGGCAGCCTGCGCTCCGCCCGACGCATCTCAACCTCCTTCTTCACTTTTATTTCTTCCCGTCGCAGTTGCCTTTCTCCTTCTTCTCGTTGTAGTTGGGCTTCGCGCTCCTCATGCTTCAGCTGAACCTCGCACTCACGCTCCTCTCGCTTCAGCTGGGCTTCGCACTCACACTCCTCTCGCTTCAGCTGGGCATCGCGCTCCTCTCGCTTCAGCTGGGCTTCGCGCTCCTCTTGCTTCAGCTGGGCTTCACGCTCCTCTCGCTTCAGCTGAGCTTCACGCTCCTCATGCTTCAGCTGAGCTTCGCGCTCCTCACGCTTCAACTGAGCTTCGCGCTCCTCACACTTCAACTGAGCGTCGCGCTCCTCATGCTTCAGCTGAGCTTCAAGTTGCATTTTCATCATCTCTAGCTTCATGCTTCTCCTGCTACTACCGCTGGATCCCCTACTGCTACCTTCGTCACTCTGGTTCCCACCAACACTGGCAGGTACCTGGGGCGGTCCTTCCTCGGAAGCCTCCTCTTGGGCCTTGAGCTGAGCCATGATCTCAATCCGACGCTCTGCCACCCTGGAGGACCTCAATCTCAACCCAAAATGGTCCGCCACTAGCTGCAGCTGAGCCTTGGTGCACTCGTCCAACTCCTGCGCGTCCCTCGACTCAATAAACTTCTTTACTCTGGCATCCTCCATCTCTAGGCTATTGAGTAACTGTATACAGGGAATACACTAGCGAGCAGTGTAAACCGAGACCAATATCGACCTTAATACACCTGCCCTGCACTTGCAATCCTTTGTCCACAGTTGTTCGATGGATCCTGGCGAGATCGCCACTGTCAGGGTTCACCCCCTACCACCCTGTGGTTGGGGTCGTCTCACAGGTCTTAGCCCCTCAGTACCGGGCGCCACTGCTCGCCCTTGGGCTACCCCAGTCAACTAAGGGCTTTCCTTATACACCCTAGCGAGTGGGGAGGTTCAAGCTTCTTATAACTCACTCAAACCTGCCTGTCCTGACACTGGAACGCTTTCTTCTTGCATCTGTCCTGAGGTCGCCAGCCGGGTGTTTATACTCGTGTCCCAGCAACACGTCAGTGGTCTCATTAATTATCTTGGCTAAGGATGCAATGTCACATGCAGTGCAAGGTGTCACGAATGGTCTCATAAATATCTAATATATCTAGCCCTAGAGACTGGAGGCTCACTTAAACTCCTCAGTTGGTTTAAAAGTTTACTAAATAAAACATATATACATTTACAAATGGCATAAAGAAATGTCTATGTTGGAATCATCCGCTGGCGGCCGCGTTTCTCGTTGACATGTCTCTGGCATCACGGTCCGCAAATTGGATCCACTCCCCTCGCACGGGCCCATACCTCGCGCCTCTGGCAGCACAATCAGCTGACGGCTCTAGCTGTCAGACGTCATAATTTCCCACGCCTCCAGCGATGCGATCAGCTGTGCGTTTCAGAGTACGTTGGTGGCTCCTTGCACATCAACTTCCCTTCCAGGATCACTAACATCACCATGTTAATGTTCACTCACACCAACTCATGCCTAAATGAGTTTTTGGCTCCTAGCCTAACGTCCTGTCACTTGTACAACAAAATGAGAAGAAATGTTCACAACATATAAAATACTTTAACTCGCCTAGCTCAAAAAGGGGTAAGGGAGGGACAATTATCTACCTTATTTTCCTCCAACCACGAAGCTGACTCGTCCTCTGTTGAGGGATGTTTGAAGTTCCTGGTTCTGGCTTCTGGTCTCCTGATGAACAGTTCCCACACACACACAGGTTCCGTCATCGCCTTCATGGTAACTTGTCCTCGCCCTGCTCACATCCAACAGGTACTGCCTTCCTCCTCCTATTCTCTGGGGTATTGGAGACAGGTAGCTCCGTCGTCGTCCTCCACACTCACTGGCACTGTCGACTCTTCACAGTCCAGCACAGCTCCCTCTCGTCTTAACTGCCAGTAGATTTGGGCCCGGCCCTAGCTTCTCGCTTGATGTGTAAGACGTGGTCCTCTAGCCGGCGTCCCAGACGTCACCAGCCCAACGTTCCCTCTGCTGCAGACTCTTGATACGGCTCTTTGCTCTTCAATCCGGTCCGTCCTTGCCTCCGGGCACTCCACGGAAGTTGGATGGCTTCCCAGACTGTCTGCAGAATCGAAGCGAAGCTTAAATCTATTGGTAAGGGCTCTCTAGTTCTGAAGCTGGCTCGAGCGCCTCTTCCCTCTCTGACGACTCGTGACGTACTGTCTTCCCGCGCCAGGCGCCAGCCGCCCCTCGCCCCTTCGCCTCATGACGTCACACCGCCTGAGGGCTCTCGTCATTGATCACTTCCGGCACGTGACCTCACTTAGACAATCAGGTGCTGGGAAGGGTCAGAACGTCTTGGCGGGAAACAGGATGGCTCATCACTGTCCTGTGCTTCAAAAGGCCCCTTGCATTTTCAAACTTAGCTGGCCACTTTTCAGCCAGCTACATCACGCTTCACGCTTTCCCATACATTCTTTCCCATACATTTCCTTTCCCATACAAATGTTCCCTGAACATTAGAGAACACTTAGGCTACGGAGATATGACTCTTCTAAGCTGGGAAGGAAGAAATACAGGGGTGGACACCGTCACATACCCCTCTCCTTAAAATTAGAGTCATATCAAATGAGCAGCATTGGAGAGGGCAACTATGCTCTTGCTCCCTCCATTCCTGAAGTGTTACTCCTCCCGTTTGTGTCGTGGCTCGTACCACCTCGCCAGTCACATGTGTTTCTACCTTTCTACTTCGCACCGTACCGGGTGGAGTGGGCGTTCCCTGAACACCTATAAGGGACCCTCCTTCCGTGTCCACGAGTGTGTTCCAACGACTCGTTAGTGTTACGTACCTCTAATAAGCTACGTAATTAAATAAATTAATATGTACCTTTATAATTGTGTGTAAATTACAAGTATGTATATTGATGTACATATATGTTATATGTGAAGTAATTTCATGTTACATTGTTGGCGTTAGGCCCAACGTATCGTGGGAATGATTGTTTTATTTCTTTGTGTGCTCAGTTTCCCACGGGAACTAATGATTTATATGTGATCATATGTAGGTAACAGAGGTGAATAATAATTGAGTGAACTGTATCTGGCAAATTGTCGTGGGATCGTCCGTTGCTGGGTGAGCATGACATTATTCCCCTCTGTATGTGAATTTAATTACTATGTAAAGAAATAATTACCTTATTTTTGTATATCAATATGTATTAATTATTCATTAAGTTAGTTTAAGATTACTCTTGTCACGATGTATTGCTCCATTGTAGAAATAATAAATATTGTAACTTTGGCAAATTGTTCGCGGGGCAAAGCAATGTTTTTGACTCCCGCGTTATTGTTATTCAGTAGCTGATACGGGCCAAGGGAGATCACACCTTTTTAGAGTTAAGTCTGTACATTCATGTTGTGCAATATTTTTATTATATTATATTATAAGAGAGACAATATTTTCTGTTTGTGTATAAGTTAACTTTACCATCTGTGTTTTTATATTATACTGTTTTGAATATATATATTATAAGTTATATGTATAATTTTTCAGTCCTAAAGGAAGACTTTTTAATAACGTGCTCATTACTTATCAAGGGGTTATACTGGTGACCCGCTCTTGTGAACATCAGTTTTTTAGTAACCCTAGACCTTTTTGTTGTTAGCTGTTTCAGGGTCACGAGCCTTAACGTACGGTAGGTAACATAGAGTTATGGGAGCCTGTGCCGGGAAATATTGTTCCCATTTAAACTTAACTGTGCTAATCTAACCTTGCCTTCCTAGGTACCAGTGTGTCAAGTGTCTGTGTGTTTCTTAAGAACTATTCCATGTGCCAAGCAAGCCTTCCTGTGTGTCAAGTAACAACGTTTCATGATTTTGAGGTAAGTCATCCTATATATTTTGTTGTGCAGTGAGGCCAAGCGAATTTTCAGTGTGGTGACAATTTTACAGTGAAGTGTAGTGCAGTGCCATTGTTTTAATTATTGTTGTGAATCAAGTGCCAAGTGTTAGTAACGATGGAGGAGAAAGTTGCATCGTTGTTGGCTCACCCAGACTTTGAAGGGATTCAGAACCTTAAAAAGACTGAGTTAATACAAATGGCAAATCATTTGGATTTGACCGCCAACAATAGAATGGTTAAAGCCCAAATATTGAAAGTCATTGTGACGCATTTTGTTGAGAATGGGGAGTTAGAGGAAGAATGTCTAGAGGAGTTAAGAGAGGAGTCGAGTGATCAGATGACGTTAAAGCGTCTTGAGTTAGAAGCGCAAATAGCATATGCTAAGCTTGACGCTCAAAAGGAACAGAAAAGGTTAGAGGTTGAAGGTCAGCAGAGGGAGTTTGAGACTAGGCGTTTAGAACTTGAGGCACAAAATAGAAGATGTTTAATTGAGTTGCAACTAGAAGCCACAAAAAAGCAACAATTAGAGATTCAACAACAAATGGCTGACACTAACTTCAGGCTTGAATCACAGTGTATGGCAGCTGGACATGGAAATACTAGTAATATTTCAACAAATAGTGATCATAATCCCATCAGGACGCATAAGTATATAGAATTACCCAAGTTCAATGAGGAGGATCCTGAGGTTTTCTTTGCCCATTTTTATAAAATTGCCATCAGTATGAACTGGCCAAGGGATCAGTGGGTAGCCATTATGCAATCTCAATTTAAGGGGCGTAGTCAGGAGGTTTTTACATCCCTACCTGACGCTCATAGTTTTGATTACGAATTTGTAAAGAAAAGCATCTTAAATGCGTATCAGTTAAATCCAGAGGCACACAGGTAGAAGTTTCGGAACCTAAGGAGGGTAAGTGATCAGACAATAGCAGATTTTACTCGTCAGAAGACGAATTTTTGCAACAGATGGTTAAAGTCACTTTTAGTCACTGAGTTTGATGCTCTAAAGAATCTCCTTATCATGGAAGAAGTATTGTCATGTCTCCCAGAAAAATTGTCTACTTTTATGGCAGAACAAAAGAATGTAACAGACATTTATGAGCTGTCAAAGCTCGCAGATGAGCATGAGTTGTTGACTAAGGCTCAGTTTACGGCCACTTCACCTAAGTTTAGTCGTAAAGTAAATTATAATGCTCACCGAACTTCTTATCAGAATCCATCCAGTCCTAGTGCTCCAGTTACTCCCATGAGCTCTTCTCTTACAAAACCTAACCCTGCTACTTCATTGTCAGGAATGTCAAATAATAATAAGGTTATTTCAAAACCTACAGTTGGTTCTACCAGTGTGTCCACTGTAAGGTCCTGTTCCCATTGTAAGAGAAAAGGTCATGGAATTAATTCCTGTTTTATATTGCACCCTGAGTTACGACCAACTGGTCTCATTTATTGCAGAGGTGTGCAAAATAAACTTACTAATAAACATGTAACTGTAAACCCCAATTGGGTGAAACAGTATTCACCATATATGTCTTCAGGTGAAGTTTTGTGTATTAATGGGAAGTGGAAGCCAGTTGTTATTCTTCGTGATACAGGTGCTTCCCAAACCATAATTTCATCCAGTATTCTTTCTGATGTTGAACAGAGAGAGACTGGAAAGTTTGTTGTTCTTCAGAGTGTTGCAGGATGTAAAACTGTACCTCTAATAGACATTAATTTCAGATCCACCATTACACCACGTTTATGCACTGTGGGTGTTAGTACACAGTTGCCCATCCCAGGTGTGGATGTTATATTGGGTAATGATGTGGCCATAAATCATGTTGTGGATGAGATTGATCCCCGTTTGTGTAAACAGCCAGTTGCAGACCATGTTTATTCTGCCTGTGCTGAAGTTAGTTCTATGAATGAACAACCTGTTGTAGAAGATGGTTTTGTCCATTCTACCTGTGCTGATGTCAGTACTAATATAAATCCAGTTGTCAGTTCTGATGTTGTTACTCAAGCATTTGTTCCAGTAACCAGTACCCCTTCAGTGGAGAAGTGGGATGTGGTTGTTCCAGATTTCTGTGTGGCCGATTTAGTTGTTGAGAGTAAGCCTGATACTATGACTCTGCTTTATTCCAATAAATTGGGAAAGGATGTCCATGTACCATTGTCTTGCCCGCTCACTACGAACGTTGTGCCAGGAGTTGAGAGAAACTTAAAAGCCACGACTCTGTATTCCAGCCAAGTGAATGGTTTAGGACAAGATGTCGGGTTGGCAGAAGTATTCCCGCTCACTCCTAGTTTAGAATCAGTTGTCGAGAGTAACTCTGTTGTAGAGGCCTCGCCTCACCCTAGTCAAGGTGATATAATAGGGGAGGAGGTCAAACTACCTGTTACTTGCCCGCTCGTTTCAGATTCCCTTAATTTATGTGCATTGAGTAGAACTGACCCTAAGATTTCAGAGAGAAGCAAGGAGACAGTCTGTACTGTAGATCCAGTTTTGGAGAGTGTGGGAAAGCAGCCAGAGGATCAGCTTCTGTTGAGTAGATGGAGACCCATTGAGCCTCCCTCTTCAGTTGTCTGTGAGGATGTGACCCAGCTTGGTAGTGATATTATTGATTGTGAGCAGACAGTACTCCAAGCAGCTCCAGAAGTCATGGGAGGAAATTTTGGTAAGATCATTGAGAGTGGTAAAGTAGCATTTGGATCTAAGTTGCGGAGTTGTGATTCTTATTCTATGTGGAGTAAGTATTTCTCATTGGGTACATTGAGTCAGAGTGTGTGTAGGATGTTGAAATCTACTTTTATTCTGCAGGAGCCATTTTCTTGTGAAGTGATGGACTGTGGGACATCTTTGTCAAGCCTTGTGGTTGAGCAGAGAGAGTTTACTCAAGTAGGTTGTGCAACCAGCAGTTCTGAGGAAGTGGTGAGTTATGCTAGAGCAGTGTCTCTATATTCAGATCCAGTTAATTTTAATGCACGAGTGATGAAAGTGTATGTTCCACTCCAGTGTGGTGTTGACTTTCAGAGTCATTTTGTGGGTGAAGGATTAAATCATACTGGGGAGCAGATGTTTGAGGCTCCAGGTGTGTATTTCAAGTTGGGGGATAAGGTTATCCTACCTAGTGTTAATCATTGTGAAGGGTTTCAGATTGTCCTTGGGCGTTTCTTAGGTAATCTGCTGTTCATCTTCAAGATGTTAAGACCCTTAAACCTCTTGGTTGATTGGTTGTCATCAGACGTAAATCACTTGGGAAGTGATGGTGAGGGTTGTAAAGTTTTTGGCATGTTTTATTTAGTCTTTTGGCAGACTAGCCGGTTGATGAAAGAGTGTGTTGTGTTCAAGTTCACCATCAGGGGGTGTGAACTTGTCTTCGGAGTTATGATTGAGATATGGTGCCTAGGCATATGCCTGTTTTCTTTCACTGATCGTTATGACAGAGTTATGAGGCAATTGATTCCGGTGTTCCTTATGGATCATCTGAGTCAGTTCGATCAGGTAGTCTTTGCACTTATCTTGGGTTGTATTTCTTGGTTTGAAGGTCAACGGTTTGCTAAGTCGGTGTCTTGTGTTTCGGAAGGTTCTATGAATGGGAAAGTCTTATGCATAATTGTGAGGTTTAATGCTAATTTCTCTAATTTTAGTATCCATTGGGCGAGAGTATGTGTTCCACAGAGGATCAAGAGTGATGAAGAGCAGATGTCTGTGTCAGAGCATACCCAGGAGAAGTCCCAAATCTACTCAACATCCAGTCAGCTTCAATTAAGCAGTTCAGTTCCAGAAAAGGGGAGTAATGGAAAATGGAGGCTGTCTTGGAAAAATTCACCATGTGGAAAAGGAATCACATGGAAATATGGGACTGATCTTAGAGAAAGAGTAGAAACAAATAGAAAGATAAATTGCCATGATAACTGTGTGAAAGCAGCTACCTTTATTGACAATTATATTCATGCTACTAATGATACTGTTGTAGATAGGCGTATGAAATATGATCTGAAACAAAGTGAAATAAATGAGATAGTACCTTGGAGAGATAAATTTGCATGCTCCAGTGACACATATGTAAAACATAGTCATAAAACTGAAATTTCTGAGTTTCCTGTAAGACTATATTTGAAGTGTTTTCATTTTTGTCCAGAGATGTGTTCTTATTACATTTACATGTTTGGTGTAATTAATACCATAAATCTCAAATGTCATACATTTTACTTTGAAAAAATGCCATTGATCTTCAATCTATTGCATTTTTTTTCTTGGTGGTGGAAGTGTTACGTACCTCTAATAAGCTACGTAATTAAATAAATTAATATGTACCTTTATAATTGTGTGTAAATTACAAGTATGTATATTGATATACATATATGTTATATGTGAAGTAATTTCATGTTACATTGTTAGCGTTAGGCCCAACGTATCGTGGGAATGATTGTTTTATTTCTTTGTGTGCTCAGTTTCCCACGGGAACTAATGATTTATATGTGATCATATGTGGGTAACAGAGGTGAATAATAATTGAGTGAACTGTATCTGGCAAATTGTCGTGGGATCGTCCGTTGCTGGGTGAGCATGACATTATTCCCCTCTGTATGTGTATTTTAATTACTATGTAAAGAAATAATTACCTTATTTTTGTATATCAATATGTATTAATTATTCATTAAGTTAGTTTAAGATTACTCTTGTCACAATGTATTGCTCCATTGTAGAAATAATAAATATTGTAACTTTGGCAAATTGTTCGCGGGGCAAAGCAATGTTTTTGACTCCCGCGTTATTGTTATTCAGTAGCTGATACGGGCCAAGGGAGATCACACCTTTTTAGAGTTAAGTCTGTACATTCATATTGTGCCATATTTTTATTATATTATATTATAAGAGAGACAATATTTTCTGTTTGTGTATAAGTTAACTTTACCATCTGTGTTTTTATATTATACTGTTTTGAATATATATATTATAAGTTATATGTATAATTTTTCAGTCCTAAAGGAAGATTTTTTAATAACGTGCTCATTACTTATCAAGGGGTTATACTGGTGACCCGCTCTTGTGAACAGCAGTTTTTTAGTAACCCTAGACCTTTTTGTTGTTAGCTGTTTCAGGGTCACGAGCCTTAACGTACGGTAGGTAACAGTTAGCACTGTAAGGTTCTAAAGGAAGATTTTTTAATAACGTGCTCATTACTTATCAAGGGGTTATACTGGTGACCCGCTCTTGTGAACAGCAGTTTTTTAGTAACCCTAGACCTTTTTGTTGTTAGCTGTTTCAGGGTCACGAGCCTTAACGTACGGTAGGTAACAGTTAGCACTGTAAGGTTCAGTGCATGTAGAGCCCCCACTGCGTCGTGCACTCTAAGGTACCCTTGCACTTCCCCCACGTCCTACAGGTACTTCATGCTTCCTCTCAGGATCTCCTCTTCGCCATTCTTCTCTCTTCTCGGTTTCTCTTCTCCCGTAAGTGCGCTGTCTCCTTACAGCGACACCTATTACCTGTCCTCCACCCATCAACTTCATCTTTTCTACACTAAGCTTTTGCGATGGCCCAATGCCCCTGTGACTAGGCCGGTGCCTACCCTGGGTATACCTGTCCCCTGCTTTCTTCCAATTACCTTTCCTATGCCATTCGTTCCTTCGTTCCCGACGAACATCTTCACTCCTCCATGAGATTCTCTTCCTTGTAGACGTCTTCTTTGGTTCGTGGTTGGGCTCGTCCACCTCCCTGTGGCTCACCTCACCCTGGTGGTTCATCTTGCACCTACCACTATTCATCCGGCTGGTATAGGGTGCACTGCGTCGTGGCTCCTCCACTCTGCCCCTCACCGCCGTTTGCTCATGCACTGAGCTCACCCTTTCTGGTGGAGGGAGTGCGGTCTGCAGAAACTTCACCGCCCCAGGCGCTTGTACAGCTACTCCTCGCCACTCCTCCACACGCATCATTAGGCTTAACCGCAGGTCCTCGTCGGGGTTATCCATGACCTCCAATGACCTCTCTGTCTTTTCGTCTTCGTCGTTGTCGTCCCGGACGACGTTATCATTGGTGCGGTTGGCAACCTCACCTGGCAGGGTCGCACCACTGCCTGACACATAGGCACTCCTGGCCCAATCAGGTTGTATCCTTCCCCCACCGAGGTCGTTACCCAGCACATCTGCACGTGCGCTAAGGGTAACTTAGGGGCTACAGCTATGATAGCCTTCTCGACTCCATAGTCGGCAATCAGCTGTACTTCGTGAAGTGGCAACCTGTATTCCTCACCCACACTATGTATCCTCACCACTCCCACAGGTGAATCACTATATTCGTTGGGAAGAATACCCTTGGTTACCATGCTTATGTCAGCACCCGTATCACGAAGAACTGCAATCTCCACTGGGTCTGACTTCCCAAACTTCACTGTGGCCCCGAAAACGAAGGGGTGTGCACCCAACCTCATTTCCCAACCATTCACATTGGGTCCACTATGATATAGAGTATGAACAAATACTTTCTCCTTTTCCAACATCAGTCCCATATTCCTTCGGTTCTCGTCGCACTCACGGGCGAAATGTCCGCGCCCGCCACAATTAAAACACCTGACTCTCCTGGGAGGCGACTCTCCACCTGTCACTCGGGCAACGCCCCCGGAAACCGCCGTCCCCTGGGTCCTCGTCGCGCCCCCGGTCGTTGTCTCCCTGGCAGCGTTCCTCGCTCCAGCACCAGTCCCGGTGTTCCCTCATTGGGGTTTCCTCACCGGTTCCCCTGAACTCTTGGACCGACTCACCTCACTGTGTGCACTATCTTTGGGAGAGTCTCCACCCGTCATCGCCCCTTCTGAACTCTTGACGATCCCCATAAACCTTGGGTAAGGCGAGTGCCTAGGTCGTCCCTCCATCCCGAGATGTAGTGCCTCCTCCAGTAGGTCGACTCTGTCTGCAGCGGCCTTGATCCTGACCCTTAGTTCTGGATGGAGCATTGACACGAATCTTTCCATTACCATCAATTGCTTCAGCTCCTCCATCGTCTCCACCTCTTCAGCCTTCAGCCATCGCAGGAACTTGAGATGGCTGAAGCGCTTGCGCTCCATGTCCCGAGCAGTTTCAGCATACAACCTTCAGGAAGCTCTTGTGCACTCACGGAAGCGTTTCCTGTAAACCTCCGGGGTTAGTCAATATGATTGGAGCACAGCTTTCTTGATCATGTAAACGGCGCATTCCTCAAGGTCCAACATGTTATAGGCTTCCCTGGCCTTGCCAGTCAACTTACTCTCCACTAAAGCAGCCCAATCCTCTTCCGGCCATTCCTTCAATGTCGCTATCCTCTCAAAATGGTTGAAGAAAGCGTTTACCTCTAGAGGGTCAAAGGTTGGTAGGTCGCGCTCCCGGACCTTGGGGTCATCCCGCCGAGCCGACACTGAGGGCAGCCCGCGCTCCGCCCGACGCATCTCAACCTCCTTCTTCACTTTTATTTCTTCCCGTCGCAGTTGCCTTTCTCCTTCTTCTCGTTGTAGTTGGGCTTCGCGCTCCTCATGCTTCAGCTGAACCTCGCACTCACGCTCCTCTCGCTTCAGCTGGGCTTCGCATTTGCACTCCTCTCGCTTCAGCTGGGCATCGCGCTCCTCTCGCTTCAGCTGGGCTTCGCGCTCCTCTTGCTTCAGCTGGGCTTCACGCTCCTCTCACTTCAGCTGAGCTTAACGCTCCTCATGCTTCAGCTGAGCTTCGTGCTCCTCACGCTTCAACTGAGCTTCGCGCTCCTCACGCTTCAACTGAGCTTCGCGCTCTTCATGCTTCAGCTGAGCTTCAAGTTGCATTTTCATCATCTCTAGCTTCATGCTTCTCCTGCTACTACCGCTGGATCCCCTACTGCTACCTTCGTCACTCTGGTTCCCACCAACACTGGCAGGTACCTGGGGCGGTCCTTCCTCGGAAGCCTCCTCTTGGGCCTTGAGCTGAGTTATGATCTCAATCCGACGCTCAGCCACCCTGGAGGACCTCAATCTCAACCCAAAATGGTCCGCCACTAGCTGCAGCTGAGCCTTGGTGCACTCTTCCAACTCCTGCGCGTCCCTCGACTCAATAAACTTCTTTGCTCTGGCATCCTCCATCTCTAGGCTATTGAGTAACTGTACACAGGGAATACACTAGCGAGCAGTGTAAACCGAGACCAATATCGACCTTAATACACCTGCCCTGCACTTGTAACCCTTTGTCCACTGTTGTTCGATGGATCCTGGCGAGGTCGCCACTGTCAGGGTTCACCCCCTACCACCCAGTGGTTGGGGTCGTCCCACAGGTCTTAGCCCCTCAGTACCGGGCGCCACTGCTCACCCTTGGGCTCCCCCAGTCAACTAAGGGCTTTCCTTATACACCCCTAGCGAGTGGGGAGGTTCAAGCTTCTTATAACTCACTCAACCCTGCCTGTCCTGACACTGGAACGCTTTCTTCTTGCATCTGTCCTGAGGTCGCCAGCCGGGTGTTTATACTCGTGTCCCAGCAACACGTCAGTGGTCTCATTAATTATCTTGGCTAAGGATGCAATGTCACATGCAGTGCAAGGTGTCACTAATGGTCTCATAAATATCTAATATATCTAGCCCTAGAGACTGGAGGCTCACTTAAACTCCTCAGTTGGTTTAAAAGTTTACTAAATAAAACGTATATACATTTACAAATGGCATTAAGAAATGTCTGTTGGAATCATCCGCTGGCGGCCGCGTTTCTCGATGACATGTCTCTGGCAACACGGTGAGCTGACTGGATCCACTCCCCCCGCACGGGCCCACACCTCGCGCCTCTGGCAGCATGATCAGCTGACGGCTCTAGCTGTCAGACGTCATAATTTCCCAGGCCTCCAGCGATGCGATCAGCTGTGCGTTTCAGAGTACGTTGGTGGCTCCTTGCACATCAACTTCCCTTCCAGGATCACTAACATCACCACGTTAATGTTCACGCACACCAACTCATGCCTAAATGAGTTTTTGGCTCCTAGCCTAACGTCCTGTCACTTGTACAACAAAATGAGAAGAAATGTTCACAACATATAAAATACTCTAACTCTCCTAGCTCAAAAAGGGGTAAGGAAGGGACAATTATTTATCTTATTTCGCTCCAACCACGAAGCTGACTCGTCCTCTGTTGAGGGATGTTGAGGTTCCTGGTTCTGGCTTCTGGTCTCCTGATGAACAGTTCCTACACACACACAGGTTCCTTCGTCGCCTTCGTGGTAACACGTCCTCGCCGTGCTCACATCCAACAGGTACTGCCTTCCTCCTCCTATTCTCTGGGGTATTGGAGACAGGTACCTCCGTCGTCGTCCTCCACACTCACTGGCACTGTCGACTCTTCACAGTCCAGCACAACTCCCTCTCGTCTTAACTGCCAGTAGATTTGGGCCCGGCCCTAGCTTCTCACTTGATGTGTAAGACGTGGTCCTCTAGTCGGCGTCCCAGACGTCACCAGCCCAACGTTCCCTCTGCTGCAGACTCTTGATACGGCTCTTTGCTCTTCTTCTCTTTGCTTTGCGTCTTCCCTCTCTGATGGCTCGTGACGTACTGTCTTCCTGCCCCAGGCGCCAGCTGCCCCTTCGCCTCATGACATTACACCGCCTGAGGGCTCTCGTCATTTATCACTTCTGGCACGTGACCTCACCTGGCCAATAAGGTGCCCGGAAGGTCAGGACATCTTGGCGGGAAACAAGATGGCTCGTCACCATCCTGTGCTTCAAAAGATGTAAGCCCCTTGCATTTTCAAACTTAGCTGGCTATGTAAGTGGAATAACAGACGTCTCTACAGGGGGTACACTACCCTACCCTCACTCTCCTCACCCCCCTCCCTCACTGTTGGCGCACCACCTCGTCGATCACCAAACGACGACTTCAAACCAACACTCTCCCTATTAGTGAATCAGTGACTTCACGCGACTCCAGCGCCATCTGCATCATCTAGATATAGTCTCGCACGAGAAGTCGGCCTCAGAATATTCTTGTGCTCTCGAGCTGACGCTTCTAAGCCTACGTCCTGTATATTAGTAGAGGTTTCAGCCAGCCCACTATTCTCAGCACCTTTAACTAATTTTTTTCTTACTTATTGTAGAGTAATGTAATCATTATTTTATTTTATATAGTGTTTTGTCTCTGTATATATTTTGGTCCGCACTGTACATAGCCAAGGGATTATCTTTATTTTGATTATATTTGTTTTAAAGTAAATTAAAGTTCATTATTTATAAGATATGTTTTGCGTGTTTTTCCCTTTCACTTTACCACATGAGACAATCGCCAAGCAGTCAACATTTTGTTTCTCTTTATTTTTTAATGTGATTGCCATTTACACCAGCCATAGAGAAGACTGCCTTAACACCTACATTTCTCGTTATATTAACAGGGGCCTGTCCGGGAGTTGTCTTCACAATAAGGTTTGTCTTGGAAGAACTACTCAAGTACTGATACTAGACCAATCATTTCAATTTGTTGTAAGTGTATTTGGCTTTGTTACACGTTGCCTTTTCTATAATTTCATAACTTTCAATAATTTTCATGGTGCTGTGTATTTTGTGCTTTCCAAGTGTAACATTTTATGAGTGTTGGATGACTGTGGATTACGTGGTGTCTGGTGGCCACAGTCACTCTCTTAATTGATTATTCATCCCTCGGTGTTATTACTCTTGTATTCCACTTTATTCTCGTCTCTAGAATATTTCTCACTTACGGCAGATCACCCCTTTGGTACCCTGGTACTTTGGTTTGTCTTCGGGACACGTACCCTATCTTCTGTAATCCGACCAAAGAAGGATGTACAGGGCCATAGTTCCTCTCGCACGGACTACGCAGTTTAGTTGGGACCTCAACAGCAGTTCTCGTCACCAATTGATACTCGCACCCCTACGTGTCGTTCAGAGATTATAATACTTACACAGGCAGGGAATTGGCATTCTTTTCCAGAGCATAAAGAACGCTAATTCTGTAAGTGTCATCTAGTTAAGTAGGAAACCCCTTGCTTCTATCCTATAGAGACCCGGCAAGGTATTCCTACGTTGTGGACTACCTCTCATTTTTTAAACTATCAAAGTTTCATTTATTTAAGTAAGATTTTCTTGCCCTTATTCTCGTATATAGAGTGCCGGGTACAAGATTTCCCTGCATTTTGATTATTTAATCACTTAACATCTAACATTAACGTTAATTGTTTTCACATTAACGATTGAATTCCCACAGGATAGTCACCAGTTGCCACGTCATCCTGTTACTGACACTGATAATACCACAGGTATATTCTCTGTACATCTGTTTGATATCTCAAAATGTTTCGTCTCTGAGCATTTCGTAGTGATCCAGCAAATGAAGTAGGGAACTTAATTAGTGCCAAGAAGACAGAATTACAAACTCTAGCACATGAGTACCTCCTAGATGTTCCTCATGGGCCACCAAAAGTGACTTGCATAACCTTATCCTTGACCACCTCTTAGCTAATGGATGTATATAGACTCTGATTCTCACGAAAACTATTCCATTACAGACCGGCATACTATAGCTGTTATGAAGTTAAAGTTAAAACTAGCGAAAGAACAACGACAACTTGCCACCCTAGAGCGTGAACGCCAGAAAGAAGCTCTACAATTAAAGGAAAGCGAGGCTGCCCTAGAGCGTGAACGCCAGAAAGAAGCTCTACAATTCAAGGAACGCAAGGCTGCCCCAAAGGAAAGCGAGGCTGCCCTAAAGGAATGCGCTGCCAGGCATAAAGAAGCATTAGAGTTCGAGTACGACCTTGCGAAGAAAAAGGCCGAATTTCAACTAGTAGCCGCAGAAAAACAAGCTGACATCATTGTAGAACAGAGAAGAAAGGAAGTGGAATCGGAAAGGACACGCCAACCACAAACAGCCAGTCCTCCAGTAAGCTTTAGCATCTCCCAGGCAAGTAAGATAATGTCACCATTCGTTGAGACAGAGATAGATGTGTTTTTTACTATTTTTGAGGCCCTAGCTAAAAAACCTAGCTGGCATGAAGACCAGTGGTCTATACTTCTCAGAGTACATCTCGCAGGTAGAGCTGCGATTACTCACAGTACCTTAACGGCTGAGAATGACTACCAGATCCTAAAGCAAGCCGTTCTAGATGCCTACCTTCTCTCCACCGAAAGCTACAGACGAAAATTCCATGATTATCTAAAGGCAAGTGACACCACCTATTTAGAATTTGCCAATACTAGGAAAAGATATTTCATGAAATGGCTGGAAGCAGCCCACGTTTCTACATTTTCAGACCTCATCAACCTCATACTAGTCGAGGAATTCTTTCGATGTGTTACTACTTCCATCCGAGTTCACTTAGCAGACAAAGAGGAAACCGACCTCATCAGATGTGCAAAGTCGGCTGACACCTACAGCCTTATAATACACAGGTTAACAGCTGACACATCTTCCAGTAAGAAGTCTTGGTCTAATTATGACAAAGTGAGTACCGATCAAGCAAACTCTCAATTATATTGTAGGTATTGCAAGCTCTATGGACATAACATAGATAAATGTGAAAAAACCCAATGCAAAGGCTATAGTGAAACTCCTAAACCCAAACCGACTCCTCCTACGTCAGGTAAGCCTGTGATGAATATTAGTGTTCCTGTTAATGATCTTTCTCTCTTCAGCAAACACCTATACCCTGGAACTGTCTATGCCAACAGTACAAACTCGGAGGGATGTTTCAAAGTGAAGATCTTGAGGGACACAGCTGCTCTTCAGTCTATAATTTTGAAATCGGCTGTGCCTAACATCACCTACACCAGGGAGACGGTCCTCATCACTGACCTCACTGCTACCACTCCGTATCCACTCGCCAGAGTCCACCTGGATTGTCCTTTCGTACAAGGTGAAGTCCAAGTCGCTATCCAGGAAAAGCCTTTTCCCATGTCAGGGGTACAACTTCCCCTGGGCAACGACTTGGCCGAAGACCTACAACCTTCCAACTTGATCATTATGGACAAACCCCAGGTATGTGACTCTGTTGTGAAAAACCCCATCCAGAAGTACATTCCAGCAGAGGTCCAAGAAAGTGATGAAGTCTCGCCTCCGGTTTTGGTGACAACCCGTGCACAAGCTGCACCCCCGCATACAGCTGACTCTGCTTCAACAGCTGTCCCTCAAGACCATTAGAATCTACCACCGAATCTCACTATGCTGAAGTTCCGTAAGTTGCAGAGGGAGGATCCCTCATTAACACCATTATTCTTCCAGGCCGAGACTCAATCTGATAGTATTCCTGGGTTATTTATAGAGAACCAATTGCTCTAGCGGAGGTACCGACTCAGTAAACTAACGGAGGGTGACGATTGGGCTAATGTCGACCAACTAGTAGTTCCCACTAGCCTACGGCCCGATATTCTACACCTGGCCCATGGAGCGCTTTCTCACTACGGTTTTAATAAAACCTATCACGCCATCAGACAAGACTATTACTGTCAAGGTATGATTAAGGATGTAAAAACTTATGTACAACAGTGTCATACATGTCAGATGGCAGGTAAGCCCAACATCTCTATTCCCAAGGCTCCTTTGATTCCTATCCCGGTGCCTTCGGAACCCTTTCACAGACTCATCATAGACTGTGTTGGTCCTTTACCACAGACCAGTTCTGGCAACGCTTATATACTAACCATCCTGTATCCAACCACCAGATTCCCCATAGCAGTTCCTGTAAAGAACATTACGGCTGCTACTGTGGTGCAGCAACTGTTAAAGATCTTTACACAATATGGATTTCCTTGGGAGATTCAAAGTGACTGTGGCACCAACTTCACCAGTGATCTCTTCAAGAAGACACTGGAAGAATTCAACATTACTCAGGTATTGTCCAGCCCCTATCATCCTGCTTCACAGGGTTCTCTTGAACGTAGTCACCAAACTATAAAATCACTCCTTAAGAAATTTAGCAATGAAACTATGAAAGACTGGGATAAACAACTTGACATCATCATGTGCATTTTCAGAAGTCTCCCAAATGAGTCTCTAGGAGTGTCTCCTTATGAGATGCTCTACGGACGTAAGTGCCGTACTCCTCTTAAAGCTTTTAAAGACTCTCTAAGAAATGCCACCTTCAGTGACCCTCTGTATGTGCCCCAGTTTCTTCAAAACTTAAAGCACATTCTAGAGCGAGAACATAAATTTGCCAACGATAATTTATTAAAAGCTCAAGATAGGATGAAAACTCATTCTGACAAACACAGTAAAATCAGGAAATTTAAAGCAGGAGACTTCGTTTTAGCATATTTTCCGATCCCTGGTTCTCCATTGCAAAATAAGTTTTCAGGACCTTACCGCATCAAGGTATGCAGAAACAACCACAACTACTTTCTTGAGACTCCAGATAGGCGGCGGAGGACCCAGTTGTGCCACGTCAATCTTTTGAAGAAGTATAAAGGTTCACCCCCACTGTGTTAGTATCTCTCTCCGCCTTTCAAGATCCATACCTCCACAGCGAGACCTTCCCTGCTTCTCCTCCCGAAAGCACTAACTCTGAGTCAATGCCTTCCAACTCGGAAATTCTTACAGACCTTCCTAAATATTTGCAGGACTGTAACAGTGTTCCTCTCATCAGAGTATTCCAAGAACATCAGAAGTTTTTCAAACCACAATCCCCAACGATTTCTGCAACAAGCCCAATTCAGCAATCAACGTCTTCTACGCTGAGCTCTGTATCTGCAGAACTTTAACCTGGAGATATTCTTCATTAAAGGCTCGGATAACATCATAGCAGACACCCTCTCCAGAGTCTACGAGGTAGAAGCAGCTACTCCTACTACTCTACCGACTAATGAAGTATCTTAACACGTAAGAGCAGGCTTCGGGGGAGAGCTGTGACAGTAATCTCTTTCAAGAGAGATTTAGCCTGCTCCTACCTACATCGCGTTACTTCTATACTTCTGCAACATCATGATACTACATTCAAGAATAGTATATAAGTGGAATAACAGACATCTCTACATGGGGTACACTACCCTACTCTCACTCTCCTCACCTCTCTCCCTCACTGTCAGCGCACCACCTCGTCGATCACCAAATGACTACTTCAATCCAACACTCTCCACATTAGTAAATCAGCGACTTCACGCGATTCCAGCGCCATCTGCATCATCTATATAGTCTCGCACGAGCAGTTGGCCTCAGAATATAATTGTGCTCTCGTGCTGACGCTTCTATCTAAGCACACGTCCTGTATATTAGTAGAGGTTTCAGCCAGCTCACTATTCTCAGCACCTTTAAATAATTTTTTCTTGCTTATTGTAGAGTAACTTAATCACTATTTAATTTTATATTGTGTTTTGTCTTTGTATATATTTTGATCCGCACTGTACATAGCCAAGGGATTATCTTTATTTTGTTTATATTTGTTTTAAAGTAAATTAAAGTTCATTATTTATAAGATTTGTTTTGCGTGTTTTTCCCTTTCACTTTACCACATGAGACAACCGCCAAGCAGTCAACATTTTGTTTCTCTTTTTTTTTAATGTGATTGGCATTTACACCAGTCATAGAGAAGACTGCCTTAACACCCACATTTCTCGCACATTAAATATATATATACATTAAATATATATATATATATATATATATATATATATATATATATATATATATATATATATATATATATATATATATATATATATATATATATATATATATATATATATATGTCGTACCTAGTAGCCAGAACGCACTTCTCAGCCTACTATGCAAGGCCCGATTTGCCTAATAAGCCAAGTTTTCCTGAATTAATATATTTTCTCTAATTTTTTTCTTTTGAAATGATAAAGCTACCCATTTCATTATGTATGAGGTCAACTTTTTTTTATTGGAGTTAAAATTAACGTAGATATATGACCGAACCTAACCAACCCTACCTAACCTAACCTAACATATCTTTATAGGTTAGGTTAGGTAGCCAAAAAAGTTAGGTTAGGTTAGGTTAGGTAGGTTAGGTAGTCGAAAAACAATTCATGAAAACTTGGCTTATTAGGCAAATCGGGCCTTGCATAGTAGGCTCAGAAGTGCGTTCTGGCTACTAGGTACGACATATATATATATATATATATATATATATATATATATATATATATATATATATATATATATATATATTATTTATATATATATATATATATATATATATATATATATATATATATATATATATATATATATATATGTTGTACCTAGTAGCCAGAATGCAGTACTCGGCCTACTATGCAAGGCCCACTTTGCCTAATAGGTCGAGTTTTAGTAAATTTATATTTTTCGATTATTTTGTTTATGAAATGATAAAGCTATCCATTTCATTATGTATGATTTAAGTTCTTTTCATTTGAGTTAAAACCAACATAGATATATGACAGAACCTAAACCATTTTTAACTAACCTAACGTAACCTAAACTAACATAACTAAATCAATAATTTATGTTCATAATATAATATAATAATAATTATTCAAATAAACTAATTGGAAACAATATTGAAAATATAGAAAATCACTCGGCCTATTAGGCAAATCGGGCCTTGTATAGTAGGCCGAGAAGTGCGTTGTGGCTACTAGGTACCATATATATATATATATATATATATATATATATATATATATATATATATATATATATATATATATATATATATATATATATATATATATATATATATATATATATATATAGTCAGGAGGACCAGTGTCACCTATATACTCTATAACTTGAGACTGCAATATATCCGATGGGTAGTTGTTAAAACGTATAACATAAATATAATGTGTATTTATTTGTTTATATATTTGCTACAATGCACATAGTAGGTACATTGGATTTGTGAGATTACATAACACTGATTTTTTACTTTCTTGCAAAGCTACTAACACACATAGTGTTTTGGTCAAATCCTTAATTTAACAGATATTTATAAGTAGGTAATTTGTAGAGAAATTTGAAGAATATTAACCCTTAACCGCATAAATCATATATATATGATTTCAGTGACAAACCAAAACCACGCAAGTCATATATATATGATATCTTGTCTAGCGCTATAATTTAAACGCCCTGCCTGGGATAGGGGCAGCTACGACCTATAGTTGCCAGATGCCACCTAGAAAAGAAATTCAGGCCAACATTCCTGGGTGTGAGAGCTTCAGTACACAGGGAGCGCACGCAGGATGAGCTCACAGCACCGCTGTTCAGCTTGTGACCACAGCATCGCCTATAAATGTCATAATATATATGATCCTGCTATTATTTAGCGATGATAGTATTATAGAAGACCCCTGACTGTGATAAAACTGACTAGGATTCTGATAATAGCGGGATTGTGGTGATATTAAGCCTGTGCTCCATGGAGGGAGGAGTAAGGCTGTGGGAGGGAGGGTGGTGGCGTCGTCTTCTGACTGTGTGTGGCCACCTTTTAATGACTACACTCACCATACCAGCTTAGTGGTTCCCTATGGTGAACACAAATGTAGATACATATATATAACATGTGTATAGAAGGTAATAACAGCAATAAGAGGAGGTTGAGAGCCGCAATTTCGGTGAGGGAGGTGCGTCGTCTGCATGACTTGTCATGTTTACTGGTGGCCACTATGGTCTTTGGGCACCATACCAGCTTATTTGTACAGGGATGGTGAATAAAACAGGTAGATAATAATATATAATGTGTGTATGTAGCATAATACCACCACAAACATTATTGTTGGAAGAGAAATATTAGTGCGTCTGGCCTTGAGGGCGGCCACCACCAGCTGACTGTGTGAGTAACTACGTCTTTGTACCTTTACTCACCATACAAGCTTAGATGTATAGTTATGGTGAACAAAACATGTAAATACTTATATATAACGTCTGTGTGTTGTGAATAAATGCAAAAACAGTATTGTAGGAGGAGAAGGAGGGCGAGTGAGTGCTAAGAAGTAAGATCACAAAATACTTGGAATCACAGCATCTCCATAACCCCGGACAACATGGTTTCAGAACAGGGCGCTCTTGCCTGTCGCAGTTGCTGGACCACTATGATATGGCATTAGATGCTATGGAAGACAAACAAAACGCAGATGTAATTTACACAGGTTTCGCAAAAGCTTTTGATAAATGTGACCATGGCGTTATTGCACATAAAATGCGTTCAAAAGGAATTACCGTAAAAATAGGCAGATGGATCTACAATTTCCTGACCAACAGAACCCAATGTGTAATAGTCAACAAAATAAAATCCAGCCCATCAACCATGAAGAGCTAAGTCCCCCAGGGTACTGTGCTTGCTCCAGTACTTTTTCTCATCCTCATATCGGACATAGACAAGAACACAACTTATAGCACTGTATCATCCTTTGCAGATGCCACTAGGATCTTCATGAGAGTAGGCAACATAGAGGACATGGCAAACCTCCAGTCAGATGTAGATCAGGTCTTTCTATGGGCTACAGAAAATAATATGGTGTTTAACGAAGATAAGTTCCAGCTCTTGCGCTATGGAAAAAATGAAAATATAAAAACGGAAACCACGTACAAAACTCAGGCAAATCATAACATAGAACGAAAAGGCAATGTAAAGGATCTGGATGTACTCATGTCGGAAGACCTTACCTTTAAAGATCACAATAAAGTAGCCGCCACAACTGCAAGAAAAATGACAGGTTGGATAACAAGAACTTTTCTCACTAGAGATGCTATACCGATGATGATACTTTTCAAAACGCTTGTGTTCTCTAGAGTGGAGTACTGCTGCACAATGACAGTCCCTTTCAAAGCTGGAGAAATTGCTGACCTGGAGAGCGTGCAGAGATCCTTTACTGCTAGAATCCACTCAGTAAAACATCTAAACTGTTGGGACCGACTAAAGAGCCTAAATTTGTACTCCCTTGAGCGCAGGCGGGAGAGATATAATAATTTACACGTGGAAAATATTAGAGGGGCTGGTCCCAAACCTGCACACATAAATAACATCACATGAGACCAGAAGACATGGCAGGATGTGCAGAATACCCCCGTTGAAAAGCAGAGGTGCAACAGGTACTCTGAGAGAGAACTCTATCAACATTAGAGGCCCGAGACTGTTCAACACGCTTCCACTACACATAAGGGGCATAATTGGCCGACCCCTCACAGTGTTCAAGAGAGAACTGGATAAGCACCTCCAAAGGATACCTGATCAACCAGGCTGTGACTCATACGTCAGGCTAAGAGCAACCGCGTCCAACAGCCTGGTTGACCAGTCCAGCAACCAGGAGGCCTGGTCGACGACCGGGCCGCGGGGACGCTAAGCCCCAGAAGCACCTCAAGGTAACCTCAAAGAGTGAGGTTGTTGAGGGAGGAAGTGGCAGCGAGTGGCTGGCTGGCTGGTGTGTGGCGTCACTCCTCATTGCATTTTGACTCAAAATAACAACTTAGTGGTTCGTTATGGTGAGTAAAACATGCAGATATTTATATACAACCTGTGTATATAATGTAATAACAGCAAAACTATTTGTTTATTGTTTTATGAACATAACAATTGAATCACTAATATGCACACCATAATTTTGAGTACAGCGATGGTTCACACATTTTATTATATAAATATATCACAATTCACACTATTGAATAATATTACTGCAAAAAACAAAGAAAAAATTAATCAGAGACATTGAAATAATTACGTAATAATATATTTGTGGCAACTGCCGCCTGACAGCTCGAGCGGAGTAGACCTCGTCTGGCGAAGGCTCTGTGAACGCCCCTTTTTTGCCAGACTTTCCTACCCTATTGCGGCTAAAATATGCCACCTAAAATTTTTTTGTTATTTTTTCCGTGATCAGGGAACAAAAATGAACACTTTTATAGGACGAAAGAATTTTTTTGATATTTTTTGTTGTTGCGCCTGTGGGTGTTAAGGCCATTTGGACCCCTCTCGGTTTGAGGGTTAATAGGTACACTGTAGGAAAACTTGACGAATATTATTAGGTACAATGTAGTATCATTTGAAGATTATTAATGGGTACATTGTAGCAAAATTTGTGTTTGTTACGGCCCTACTGGGACGCAACCGGGTTCTTCTCTGATGGTAGTAGAGTATTGGGAATCCGGCCCCAAGTTAGTAGAGGCTTTCAAGGGGTGTGTTCCGTAATGCAAATGAAAACAATAGGGGAGGTATACAAGCACACTAAATTATAAGAATTTTCCTTCGTTATTATATTTGCCACCACCATATATATATAAAACAAGTCACACACGGGGATTATAACTACACTTATATACAGTTCCATCTTCTTCCAAAGACACTGGATATTCAGCGATGCTCACTCTGGGAAGCTCTGGTTCCTTCATCCGTCATTGTCACTTAAGTGGTGCACGAGCACTTAATACACCGCTTTACTTGAGCACTTAACCCACCAAGCACCGTACTTCGCCAATACTGCACTTTATCGCACCTAGCACCTCACTTGCCAATATTGCACGTAATCACACCGAGCACCATGCTCTACAATATTGCACTAAATCACAGCGAGCACCGCACAGGACGTACAACGTCCAAATAATTATAAACAGGGGGAATTATTTACAGGGGATTGCACTACGTCGCCACCCCTCTCAAACATACTTGACAAGGGGTCGGATCCCGCTGGGGATGCCAATTATGTTACGGCCCTACTGGGACGCAACCGGGTTCTTCTCTGATGGTAGTAGAGTATTGGGAATCTGGCCCCAAGTTAGTAGAGGCTTTCAAGGGGTGTGTTCCGTAATGCATGTCAAAGCTATCAAGGAAGGTACATTGAAGACAAGTATTCTAATTTATATATATATATATATATTCCCACCACCGTAATTTAAAGTCATAAGAGGGAATTATTACTACACAATGTACAATGAGGTCTCCCTCTCTGAAGACGCTCAACACTCGGCGGTGCTTCTTCTGGGTAGCCCTGGTTTCGGCTTCCGTGGCTCATGATGAATCCACGATAACTCTACGACGAATCTACCATGGCCACAGGCCAGCCAAATCACAGTCCTACTGGGTGCCCCGTTGTGATGGTCTTCAACCACAATCCAGCCTGTAGCTGGCAGGTACCGATCAGCTTCGCTGTGTAGGCCACTCCACGACCGATACTTAGGGTTGCGTGCCCTAGCCAGGAGCCTCGTGTGACTCGCTGATCACTCTCCTCATACAGCACCCCAGTGGGTGGTCTCTTCCACCAGCCAACCCTGGATAAGGCGATTCCCAACACTGCCACGCCTCAGGCAGGCTATTACTCTCAACAGAGTTCATCCGGGGGTGACTCACAGCTTCTTCAGCAGACTGGTGAAGAGACCTTGGCTGCCTTGGGTAGACTGCCCCATCGTCCAACACAGCAGTCCCAGGTCGGCTCTGCAATCAGACACGTCATTAATACTGGGACGCTTCACTCACAAGCTTAGACAGAAACCTCCACGTCTTCACTCCATAGATGGCATTCACTGTCTAAGCACTACCTCACCAGAGGTCAGCAGTGGCTACGTCGTGAGTCGACTAGGACAGGAATCCAGCACCGGTTGCCGGCATATCCTGTCACCACTAGATGGCGTTATCCATGTTGTGGGGTTTTCGGGAGCGGACTCACAGATGGCGTCGTCGTCACAGCTCCATGCTCCGACGCTGGACTCGGGTCCGTAACAGTGTTCAACATAAAAACTTTGATATATGTTGATATCAGTGATGACAATGGTGAAGTTGCATGTCTTAGGCACAAATATTGGGGGAGTGAGTAGCATAATATAATGTGGGAGTTTGAAGCATAAGATAGAAAACTGTGAGGATCTTGAGGTTATCTTGAGATTATTTCAGAGCTTTAGTGTCCTCGCGGCCCGGTCCTCGACCAGGCCTCCACCCCCAGGAAGCAGCCCATGACAGCTGACCAACACCCAGGTACCTATTTTACAGCTAAGTAACAGGGGCATAGGGTGAAAGAAACTCTGCCCAATGTTCCTCGCCGGCGCCCGGGATCACAGGATCACAAGTCCCACGTGCTGTCCGCTCGGCCGACTGGCGGGAAAGTGAGTAAATTTGGTAGCCTGAGTCATAACACCCCACCTACCTTGTGTTGCCTGATGTCCTTGACGAAGTTGTTGGGATCAAACTTGGGTGTAGAGACCAGTTTTACACCCATTTGCAGTCCTGTCATCATCATAGGCACAATCCCATATACGTGGAAGTATGGCAGGTAGCACAAAAATGAATCTTGGTATGAATCTGTAAAGCAAAAACTATTCAGTGATAAAAACATAACTGAATTTTATGGCGGATGATGTGTATAATTTTCTTTACGAATATTCAAGTGCCTGTAACATATAATAAAGGGAACACTTTAAGCTGAAAAAACCATATCCACTGACCTCAGTACTTAATAATGCAGACATCACTTAACCGAATGGTCCTGGGAAGGAGAATGCCTCACCAGGCATTCTCCTGGTGAGGCATTCACCAGGACGCTCCCTCACGTTGGAGAGAGCGGTTGTTCACATATGTCAGTTTTTTAATTTAGAAACTGCTGTTGTGGTTGGTCTAGCCACTGCACTACTCTACAATAAAATGACACCCCCGTGGTGCCCCGAAAATTAATTCTTTCAACAAAATTATTTTCTCCTCTTATATTGTTAAAATGCACTCTCTGATCACGGGAAACTAAAAAAAATATATTGTATGTGACATACTTTAGCTTTGATGGAGCTGGGAAGCTGAGCAAATTATGAGCGATGGAGCTCAGGACCACTCGACTCTTGTCATGGCAGGTAGCACGTAAATATAAGTTTTCACAATTCTTTTGATGTTTCTCATTCATCTCTTCTGTTTTTTTTTGCTGTAATATTATTCAAAATTGATTAATTTGTTTATTTATATAGTTCAATGTTTGGAACATCTATAGGCTCAAAATTATGGGACTCATTTATGTGACATATGAGGATAGCAACGAGGAGGCCTAGTCGGCGACCGGATTGGGGGGATGCTAAGCCCCGAAAATACCTCAAGGTTGGATATATATATATATATATATATATATATATATATATATATATATATATATATATATATATATATATAATATATATATATATATATATATATATATATATATATATGTATATATATATATATATATATATATATATATATATATATATATATATATATAATATATATATATATATATATATATATATATATATATATATATATATATATATATATATATATATATATATATATATATATAT
Organism: Procambarus clarkii; assembly: GCF_040958095.1. NCBI lineage: Eukaryota > Metazoa > Arthropoda > Malacostraca > Decapoda > Cambaridae > Procambarus > Procambarus clarkii. The sequence continues at coordinate 13,858,710 of NC_091222.1, forward strand.
ATATATATGTCGTACCTAGTAGCCAGAACGCAATTCTCAGCCAACTATGCAAGGCCCGATTTGCCTAATAAGCCAAGTTTTACTGAATTATTATATTTTCTCTCATTTTTTTTATGAAATGATAAAGCTACCCATTTCATTATGTATGAGGTCAATTTTTTTTATTGGAGTTAAAATTAACATAGATATATGACCGAACCTAACCAACCCTACCTAACCTAACCTATCTTTATAGGTTAGGTTAGGTAGCCGAAAAAGTTAGGTTAGGTTAGGTTAGGTAGTCGAAAAACAATTAATTAATGAAAACTTGGCTTATTAGGCAAATCGGGCCTTGAATAGTAGGCTGAGAAGTGCGTTCTGGCTACTAGGTTCGACATATATATATATATATATATATATATATATATATATATATATATATATATATATATATATATATTAGTATATTTTGGTAGCAGTCTTTCCTGTAGACATATTTTATTAAATATGACCGAAAAAGTAAGATTAATAATTCTAACACGAATTTTCTCAATCTTTCGTACATTATGCTTCACTGTTGGAGGTAAATCAAAAATCACTTCTCCAAAATTCATTTTTATTTCTAGTCTGACGCGACACGGGCGCGTTTCGTAAAACTTATTACATTTTCAAAGACTTCACAAATACACAACTGATTAGAACTTGCGTTTCCCTGATTTTATATCTACATTTGAGTGAGGTGGGAAGGGTGATGTGGCATTACATTTGAGTAAGGTGGGAAGGATGATGTGGCATTAGAGGATATTAATAGGGTATTAAAAGTATCAACACAAGACAGAACACGAAACAATGGATATTGAATAGAAGTGTTTGTAGAAAGCCTATTGGTCCATATTTCTTGATGCTTCTATATTGGAGCGGAGTCTTGAGGTGGGTAGAATATAGTTGTGCAATAATTGGCTGTTGATTGCTGGTGTTGACTTCTTGATGTGTAGTGCCTCGCAAACGTCGAGCCGCCTGCTATCGCTGTATCTATCGATGATTTCTGTGTTGTTTACTAGGATTTCTCTGGCGATGGTTTGGTTATGGGAAGAGATTATATGTTCCTTAATGGAGCCCTGTTGTTTATGCATCGTTAAACGCCTAGAAAGAGATGTTGTTGTCTTGCCTATATACTGGGTTTTTTGGAGCTTACAGTCCCCAAGTGGGCATTTGAAGGCATAGACGACGTTAGTCTCTTTTAAAGCGTTCTGTTTCGTGTCTGGAGAGTTTCTCATGAGTAGGCTGGCCGTTTTTCTGGTTTTATAGTAAATCGTCAGTTGTATCCTCTGATTTTTGTCTGTAGGGATAACGTTTCTATTAACAATATCTTTCAGGACCCTTTCCTCTGTTTTATGAGCTGTGGAAAAGAAGTTCCTGTAAAATAGTCTAATAGGGGGTATAGGTGTTGTGTTAGTTGTCTCTTCGGAGGTTGCATGGCTTTTCACTTTCCTTCTTATGATGTCTTCGATGAAACCATTGGAGAAGCCGTTATTGACTAGAACCTGCCTTACCCTACAGAGTTCTTCGTACTGTACTTGTACTAAAGAGGCACCCTTCTTGAGCCCGGATGGGCACATGTATAAGCAAGTAGATGGGGTCGCTATGGGTTCTCCCCTAGGTGTCCTGTTTGCAAACTTCTACATGGGTACCATCGAGCAAAAAGTCTTAGTCGACATGAACTTGAAACCGGCCATATACTGCAGGTATGTTGACGACATTTTTACACAGGTACCTGATGTCAGACATCTGCAGGAGCTGAAGGAGGCATTTGAGCAGAGTTCCGTGCTGCGTTTCACTTACGAGACGGAAAAGGATGGGAAGCTGCCTTTTCTAGATGTAACAGTCATGGAAAAGGGCGGAGGTTTCCACACTGCAGTCTACACAAAGGAAACAAACATAGGAATGTGCCTAAATGCCAACAGCGACTGCCCTGACAGGTACAAGAGGAGTGTTGTTAACGCATACGTCGACCGTGCTCTCAGCCACAGCTCAGAATGGAAGCAAGTCGACGAAGAACTCTGTAGGGTAAGGCAGGTTCTAGTCAATAACGGCTTCTCCAATGGTTTCATCGAAGACATCATAAGAAGGAAAGTGAAAAGCCATGCAACCTCCGAAGAGACAACTAACACAACACCTATACCCCCTATTAGACTATTTTACAGGAACTTCTTTTCCACAGCTCATAAAACAGAGGAAAGGGTCCTGAAAGATATTGTTAATAGAAACGTTATCCCTACAGACAAAAATCAGAGGATACAACTGACGATTTACTATAAAACCAGAAAAACGGCCAGCCTACTCATGAGAAACTCTCCAGACACGAAACAGAACGCTTTAAAAGAGACTAACGTCGTCTATGCCTTCAAATGCCCACTTGGGGACTGTAAGCTCCAAAAAACCCAGTATATAGGCAAGACAACAACATCTCTTTCTAGGCGTTTAACGATGCATAAACAACAGGGCTCCATTAAGGAACATATAATCTCTTCCCATAACCAAACCATCGCCAGAGAAATCCTAGTAAACAACACAGAAATCATCGATAGATACAGCGATAGCAGGCGGCTCGACGTTTGCGAGGCACTACACATCAAGAAGTCAACACCAGCAATCAACAGCCAATTATTGCACAACTATATTCTACCCACCTCAAGACTCCGCTCCAATATAGAAGCATCAAGAAATATGGACCAATAGGCTTTCTACAAACACTTCTATTCAATATCCATTGTTTCGTGTTCTGTCTTGTGTTGATACTTTTAATACCCTATTAATATCCTCTAATGCCACATCATCCTTCCCACCTTACTCAAATGTAATGCCACATCACCCTTCCCACCTCACTCAAATGTAGATATAAAATCAGGGAAACGCAAGTTCTAATCAGTTGTGTATTTGTGAAGTCTTTGAAAATGTAATAAGTTTTACGAAACGCGCCCGTGTCGCGTCAGACTAGAAATAAAAATGAATTTTGGAGAAGTGATTTTTGATTTACCTCCAACAGTGAAGCATAATGTACGAAAGATTGAGAAAATTCGTGTTAGAATTATTAATCTTACTTTTTCGGTCATATTTAATAAAATATATATATATATATATATATATATATATATATATATATATATATATATATATATATATATATATATATATATATATATATACACACACAACCTTAGAACACTTTCCCACCAGGAGATTCGAACCCTAGCCAGCACAGAAGCCTTACAGCAACTGGCATAACTGTTATGCCTTTAACCCACTGCACCACAGCTCAAACCCTTAAAAGAGATGGTAATTTCGGAGTATAACCCCCCCCCCAAAGATCACCACCTCCCAAGGGCAGCTAGAGCATAGTGAGGGGCTACTCAGGTTCTTTCATCAAATTCCTGTTAATATGGGAAAACTCTATGTCTATGCCTAATGCACAACTTGCCTAAACATGCAAGAGAGATTATACAACCTTAGAACACTTTTCCACCAGGAGATTCGAACCCTAGCCAGCACAGAAGCCTTACAGCAACTGGCATAACTGGTACGCCTTTAACCCACTGCACCACAGCTCAGACCCTTAAAAGAGATGGTAATGTACATATATGTATATGTACATATACATATATATATATATATATATATATATATATATATATATATATATATATATATATATATATATATATGTATATATATATGTATATATATATATATATATATGAATGAAAACTCACACCCCATACAGTGACTCGAACTCTGGGGTGTGAGTTTTCATTCGCATATAGTCCTGGGGACCATTCAGGCTTGTTCGCATATATATATATATATATATATATATATATATATATATATATATATATATATATATATATATATATATACATATATATACATATATATATATATATATATATATATAGAGAGAGAGAGAGAGAGAGAGAGAGAGAGAGAGAGAGAGAGAGAGAGAGAGAGAGAGAAAGGAGCACCATCTATGGCTGGAAGAAGGGGACCCTTAGCCTTGGAGGAAACCACACATAATGCATTAGAGGAAATGTTTAGGTCCCCACTAATAGAGTTTCTGTGTGGTTTCCTTCTACCATCCCCTTCCTGTTTTTTGGCTTTATTATATATGCTTAATGGTTACAAGATATACATTGGTTGATACAAAGAGAGCTTAAAGGTTGTGGATCTCCTGAAGCTCCTCCGCTTCAGGACAGGAACCGAGGATGCAGCAGGCGTTTCTCCTCTGGATCGCCACACTGAGGCGCTAAAACAAAATCCTGGCTGATCTTGGATCTCTGGTGACGTCAATGAGCTTGGAGCCTAATTCCTTGAGAAATCCCAAGGCACTCTTGCCCCAGGGGCCATGCGTCTCAGACGCTATGGGAACAAAGGTGTATTGACCTTCCAATCGCCTGTATTTGACTGATTTTGCTATTTCCCTGTGGTTGGCCGCCCCACCTGCTTGATCAGCTCCGAGGTGTACATAGATGTCAGCCAGGGTGGATACACATGTGTAGTCCCACATCAACTGTTTGCCCGTTTTCCAGGAGTGTATGGTGATGCCATCAGGACGAAGTGCAGGGAAATCTGGGTTTTAGTCCCTTAAGATGAGAGGTTCTCTCACCGCTGGGCACTGAGCTGAGGCGAGGCTTCTCTTGATGATGTCATTGACCTCGTTGTGTCTTGCATGCCAGCCCTTTGTGCTTCTGCAATGCAACCAAGCAGTCCATATTCGTCTGCTTCCACCCTGTTGCAAATATACTTATATTCAGTGTGAATTGGGGCACCAAGATAGAGGGCCACTGCAACACGAAGGGATTCTGGATCTAGACGCGTGCCCATTGCTGACATGGGTACTGCCAGGAGGAAGTCTCCTGCATGGGAGGCAAGCACTACTCTGAGGCGGGCTTTCTCCTTGTCTGATGTTGCGGAGCTGAGCATGGCATCAGCTAATTTTTCTACTAGTGGGTGGTCCCAGCTGGACTGTTTATGTTTTTTGATGGTTCTATGATGGGTGCTGGGGCTGCAAGAGCATCCCACTGATTTAAACATTCAGTGAAAGCAGGATCGTGTATTCCTGCTGAATTACTTATGAGTTCAGGTAGAATATCTCTTACGAGATCATGCGATGCATGGGAGGAGGAAAGGAAGGCTGGTAGAACAATCTGGGAGGCTGTGCGGACACTAAGGTCGCCGAGTCTTACAGGGAGGGTTGCTTGCTCCCACTGAAAGTCTTCCAGTGGCAGGTTCAGGACTTTCACCAGCATGGACCTCAGAAGGGTGTCATAAACATTTAATTTAGGCCTGTTGTAGGATGGAGAACACCTCAGAAAGTAAATCAAATTAGGGAGAGATAGACGTCTTGTGAGGAGGAAGAGAGCATCGTGGGCATCAATCTTGTCAATCCTGTCCAGCATTCTCCTTAGATCAGTGATTTTTGCATCCAGGACCACCTCGATTGCTCGAGGGCCAATGGGGGCACCCAGGAGGGTACAGTCCAGTGGCTCGACAACGAGAATGTCTGGAAAAACATTTTATATTTGGCCAGTGATGTCTGGGTTACGGGAGATTAATTCACATTTGGATGCATTGAGAATGAGGCCCAAGGCTGCTCCTTGCTCCTGGATTTTCCTTATATCCTCCAAATTGATATCCGGGGTTCGGTCGAGAGTGCCATCATCCAGGTACCAGATATTTTGCTCACTTGTCAGACTATCAGTGACCTCTTTGATAGCTAAGCAGAAAAGGAGGGGGGGGGGGCTGAGGGGTCACCTTGTTGGACACCTTCACAGGAATCAATTTCATGTTCCCCAAAAAGAAGCTTAGAGTCCCCACTGAAGCACGATCGGATGAATGGGTAAAGGGGACGGAAATGGTTGTGTACAGTCCTGAGGACAGCGTCTCTTCTAACTTGATTGAAGGCGTTTTTATAGTCAAGCTTTACTAGTGCCTTCTGGTCTGGGAGGTCAGCAATGTAAGCCCGAGCTGAATGTGCTGCAGCTTCACAGCCTAGGAAGATTCCAAACCCGAGCTGATTAGGTTTCAGCAAGATGGCCGCTTCCTGGATGATAGATCTCACTGCAGCCTTAGCTACGAGGCGTCGGAGAGTGTTGCCAACGGCAATGGGCCTGATTCCACTATCCTTCTTCTTTAGAGCACAGAGTGCTGCTCCATAAAAGAGAGACCAGATGTCCTCAGGGATGCCGCCAGCCAAACAAATATTCGAGAATCTGGTAAGTTCCACTAAAAGGTCCTTTACGGTATCTCCAAGCACCGGGTTCAGCATTCGTTTGATGTGCTGGGGTCTTAGGCCTGTAAGAATAAGAATGATGATGTCTTATGATGTCTATACACATCATAAGAAGGAAGGTGAAACGCCATGCAACCTCTGAAGAGACAACTAACACAACACCTGTACCCCCTATTAGACTATTTTACAGGAACTTCTTTTCCACAGCTCATAAAACGGAGGAAAGGGTCCTGAAAGATATTGGTAATAGAAACGTTATCCCTACAGACAAAAATCAGAAGATACAATTGACCATTTACTATTAAACCAAGAAAACGGCTACCCCTACTCATGAGAAACTCTCCATACACAAAACAGAACGCTTTAAAAGAGACCAAGGTCGTCTATGCCTTCAAATGCCCACTTTGGGACTGTAAACCTCAAAGAATTCAGTATATAGGCAAGACAACAACATCTCTTTCCAGGTGATTAACGATGCATAAGCAACAGGGCTCCATTAAGGAACATATAATCTCTTCCCACAACCAGACCATCACCAGAGAAGTCTTAACAAAAAACACGGAAATCATCGATAGATACGGCGATAGCAGGCGGCTTGATATCTGCGAGGCACTACACATTAGGAAGTCGACACCAGCAATCAACAGCCAATTAATGCACAACTATATTCTACCCACTTCAAGACTCCGCACCAATATAGAAGCATCAAAAAATATGGGCCAATAGGCCCTTTGCAGTTACTTCCATTCTTCCCTTTAACTTACAAAGTATTATACCCATTGTTTCGTGTTCTGTCTTGTGTTGAAAGTTTGTTTTCACCTCATCCAAAACTGTTGTAACTTATCACCTCACCCAAATGCAGGTATAAAATCAAAGCTGTTTAAACTCTGTTAAGTGTTTGCAAGTTACAGTTGTGTGTGTGTAAACTAAAGTCTTTGAAAATGTAATAAGTTATTACGAAACGCGTTCAAGTGTCGCGTCAGACTAGAAATAAAAATGAATTTTGGAGAATTGATTTTTCAATTACCATCAACAGTGAAAAGAAATATAAGAAATAGTGAGAAAATTCGTGTTAGAATTATTAATCTTACTTTTTCAGTCATATTTAATAATATATGTTTACAAGAAAGACTGCTACCGAAATATACAAATAAATATATATATATATATTTCTTTTTATATATATATATATAAATATATATATATATATATATATATATATATATTAGTATATTTTGGTAGCAGTCTTTCCTGTAGACATATTTTATTAAATATGACCGAAAAAGTAAGATTAATAATTCTAACACGAATTTTCTCAATCTTTCGTACATTATGCTTCACTGTTGGAGGTAAATCAAAAATCACTTCTCCAAAATTCATTTTTATTTCTAGTCTGACGCGACACGGGCGCGTTTCGTAAAACTTATTACATTTTCAAAGACTTCACAAATACACAACTGATTAGAACTTGCATTTGAGTGATGTAGATATAAAATCACCTCACTCAAATGTAGATATAAAATCAGGGAAATGCAAGTTCTAATCAGTTGTGTATTTGTGAAGTCTTTGAAAATGTAATAAGTTTTACGAAACGCGCCCGTGTCGCGTCAGACTAGAAATAAAAATGAATTTTGGAGAAGTGATTTTTGATTTACCTCCAACAGTGAAGCATAATGTACGAAAGATTGAGAAAATTCGTGTTAGAATTATTAATCTTACTTTTTCGGTCATATTTAATAAAATATGTCTACAGGAAAGACTGCTACCAAAATATACTAATGTTAAAGTGCACGACCCAGCAGCAAGGAATCAAGCCTTCACGATAAAATATCGCCAGGATCTGATTCGTGATCAGATATACAAGGCAGAGAATGAAATCAAAGACAAAAAAACGCAACTACTTCATGCTACAAACGAGTGGAGAAATAGCAACATCGACCATAGTATCCGTACCCGCATTGAACAACACCTCGACATCCTCACAGACCAACATCACCTCAGCACTGAAACAAGGATTATCAAGAAACTAACAACATTATATGGAGGACCTATGGCAATTCCACGACCAAGAGATGGCTTCCTGAACCTTGCAGGAATTAACCTCACTGAGGACCAAGTCACTCTCCTAAATCTGGGCATAAACTGTCATGTTATGTCCAGACCGAGTGAAATGGCCCGGAAAGTGGAGTTGGAAATTCTGTTGGACGACATATTCGACCTCGAGACACAAAAGAAGGTCACTACCAAAGATACCTTACAAGCAGAACTTATTGCAGAAGGAGGAAAGAATCGAGGCAACTACAGAAGCACCATACTGTCCCCCGAGCTTAGAGCGGCAGCTAAAAGCCTTCGTGAGAACAAGGAGATAGTTGTCAGGAGAGGTGACAAGTCGCCAATATATGTCATTCTTAAAAAAGACGAATATCTGGCGAAAATGAACATCATACTCTCTGACCAAACTAAGTTCCAAAGGGTAACGAAGGACACTACAGCCGAATTAAAAGCAAAGGTCAACAAACTGATCGAAACTGTGAACGCCAAGAAATCCGGACTCCACCTGCCAAAGATCATTGGGGAATATAAACCTGGATATGCGTATGGAAATGTCAAGACGCACAAGCCTGGAAACCCACTTCGGCCAATCATTAGCCAGATACCCACACCCACGTACAGATTGGCAAAGCGACTCAACGGCCTGCTGACTCCTTATGTTCCTTGCGCCTTCAGCCTGAAGTCTCCAAAGGAATTTGTGGACTTACTGCGGGGCGCACGGGCCACAGGGATAAGAGCCTCGTTGGACGTAGAATCGCTGTTTACCAACGTACCTGTGGACGAGACAATCGGAATGATAGCCGACAGAGTGTATCGTGATCCAGCCTGTACTCCTCTTGACATGCCAGAAAGTATTCTGAGGAAACTACTCCAAGCTTGTACTAAAGAGGCACCCTTCTTGAGCCCGGATGGGCATATGTATAAGCAAGTAGATGGGGTCGCTATGGGTTCTCCCCTAGGTGTCCTGTTTGCAAACTTCTACATGGGTACCATCGAGCAAAAAGTCTTAGTCGACATGAACTTGAAACCGGCCATATACTGCAGGTATGTTGACGACATTTTTACACAGGTACCTGATGTCAGACATCTGCAGGAGCTGAAGGAGGCATTTGAGCAGAGTTCCGTGCTGCGTTTCACTTACGAGACGGAAAAGGATGGGAAGCTGCCTTTTCTAGATGTAACAGTCATGGAAAAGGGCGGAGGTTTCCACACTGCAGTCTACACAAAGGAAACAAACATAGGAATGTGCCTAAATGCCAACAGCGACTGCCCTGACAGGTACAAGAGGAGTGTTGTTAACGCATACGTCGACCGTGCTCTCAGCCACAGCTCAGAATGGAAGCAAGTCGACGAAGAACTCTGTAGGGTAAGGCAGGTTCTAGTCAATAACGGCTTCTCCAATGGTTTCATCGAAGACATCATAAGAAGGAAAGTGAAAAGCCATGCAACCTCCGAAGAGACAACTAACACAACACCTATACCCCCTATTAGACTATTTTACAGGAACTTCTTTTCCACAGCTCATAAAACAGAGGAAAGGGTCCTGAAAGATATTGTTAATAGAAACGTTATCCCTACAGACAAAAATCAGAGGATACAACTGACGATTTACTATAAAACCAGAAAAACGGCCAGCCTACTCATGAGAAACTCTCCAGACACGAAACAGAACGCTTTAAAAGAGACTAACGTCGTCTATGCCTTCAAATGCCCACTTGGGGACTGTAAGCTCCAAAAAACCCAGTATATAGGCAAGACAACAACATCTCTTTCTAGGCGTTTAACGATGCATAAACAACAGGGCTCCATTAAGGAACATATAATCTCTTCCCATAACCAAACCATCGCCAGAGAAATCCTAGTAAACAACACAGAAATCATCGATAGATACAGCGATAGCAGGCGGCTTGACGTTTGCGAGGCACTACACATCAAGAAGTCAACACCAGCAATCAACAGCCAATTATTGCACAACTATATTCTACCCACCTCAAGACTCCGCTCCAATATAGAAGCATCAAGAAATATGGACCAATAGGCTTTCTACAAACACTTCTATTCAATATCCATTGTTTCGTGTTCTGTCTTGTGTTGATACTTTTAATACCCTATTAATATCCTCTAATGCCACATCATCCTTCCCACCTCACTCAAATGTAATGCCACATCACCCTTCCCACCTCACTCAAATGTAGATATAAAATCAGGGAAATGCAAGTTCTAATCAGTTGTGTATTTGTGAAGTCTTTGAAAATGTAATAAGTTTTACGAAACGCGCCCGTGTCGCGTCAGACTAGAAATAAAAATGAATTTTGGAGAAGTGATTTTTGATTTACCTCCAACAGTGAAGCATAATGTACGAAAGAGTGAGAAAATTCGTGTTAGAATTATTAATCTTACTTTTTCGGTCATATTTAATAAAATATATATATATATATATATATATATATATATATATATATATATATATATATATATATATATATATATATATATATTTCTTTTTATATATATTTATATATAGCTTTCTTTTCCAGCGCCTCAGTGTGGCGATACAGAGGGGAAATGCGCACTGCATCCAGGGTTCCTGCCCGCCATCTGAGGAGCTGGAGGAACTCGACAACCTATGACAACCATCTTTGTAACCCATATGTAACTCCTTTTTTGTAACAAAGTTCAAATAAAGTAAATATATATGTGAAATATATATATATATATATATATATATATATATATATATATATATATATATATATATATATATATATATATATATATATATGTGTGTGTATATCACGAAAATAAACACGTGATTAAGAATGTGACAATGTCAGACCACGGAGGAAAAATGAAACAGGAAATTTCCTTAAGTACTTTCGTATATTAAATACATCTTCAGAAGGTCATTTTACAGATCGAGTGATGGGTATAAATAGGCAGGAGAGAGTGGTGAAGTAAGGTGAGGTACAATACTTGGACAACGCAGAAGGCCCATTGGCCCATCAGATGCACCCAATTCGCCCATCCGATGTAGCCCAATGGCCCATCTGATACAGCAGACATACAAGCATAATGCATAGGTAATTATAACATAAAGAGGTAAATATATACAATAAATTAGTGAGACAAATGTTTTTCAATGATTCTACTTAAATCGCCCTTTAGCTGATCTATTAGAAATGGATCTAAGTTATATAGACCACTGCTAATATTCAAATTACTTTCTTTGGTGATCTGTATCAAAGCGGATTCAATTATGTTTCTGTTATAGGTGCTTTTACAATTTGTTATAATAATTGTTATAATAATACATAATAATAATACAAAAAGTTATAATAATACATAATTGAATCCGCTTTGATACAGATCACCAAAGAAAGTAATTTGAATATTAGCAGTGGTCTATATAACTTAGATCCATTTCTAATAGATCAGCTAAAGGGCGATTTAAGTAGAATCATTGAAAAACATTTGTCTCACTAATTTATTGTATATATTTACCTCTTTATGTTATAATTACCTATGCATTATGCTTGTATGTCTGCTGTATCAGATGGGCCATTGGGCTACATCGGATGGGCGAATTGGGTGCATCTGATGGGCCAATGGGCCTTCTGCGTTGTCCAAGTATTGTACCTCACCTTACTTCACCACTCTCTCCTGCCTATTTATACCCATCACTCGATCTGTAAAATGACCTTCTGAAGATGTATTTAATATACGAAAGTACTTAAGGAAATTTCCTGTTTCATTTTTCCTCCGTGGTCTGACATTGTCATATATATATATATATATATATATATATATATATATATATATATATATATAGCTAGCATGAGCAGCACGAGCCTATATCAAGCACCTCCCAGAAAATAAGGCATTAATTAAATTAGACTTTATAAATGCCTTCAACCAGGTAAAAAGGGATGTGGTACTGGAAGCAGTTCGAACAAGCTTTCCTTCTCTACTCCCCTTCGTCTCAGCAGGGTACAGTAGGGAATCGACGCTGCTGTTTGGGGAACATGAAGTTGTTTTTGCAGAAGGTGTCCAGCAGGGAGACCCAGTTGCCCCTTTTCTTTTTTGCATGGCTGTTAAAGAGGTCACTAGCAGGTTGACCAGCGAAATTAACATCTGGTTCCTGGACGATGGCACCCTGGCAGGGACACAGGAGTCCCTGCTAGAAGATCTACAGCTGGTGAAATCTAAGGGAGAGGAGTTAGGACTCACCCTAAACACATTAAAGTGTGAAATCATCTCATCTAGCCAACCAACCATAGATGCAGTGCGAACCATATTGCCAGGAGCCCAAGTGATCGCTCCCACCGACAGTGTGCTGCTAGGGGCACCTCTGGGCTCGAGCGCCATTGAGGTAGTCCTCGAAGAAAAGCTGAACGACCTGAGGAGGATGGAGGGAGGGAAGAATAGGGGCTTTGGACGCCCACGATGCTTTGTACCTTCTCAGAAGGTGCCTGGCTTTGCCCAGACTGACCTATTTCCTAAGGTGTGCTCCCTCCTTCGACAGCCCAAAATTAACAGAATATGACACACTCCTAAGGTCAATAACCGTGAAAGTGTTAAACCTCTCCCTGCAAGATGACCAATGGGACCAATCAACGCCCCCAGTTAGACTCGGGGGAATAGGTATTCGCAAGGTGACACAGCATTGCCAGCATTCTTATCCTCGACCAGTGCAACAGGTGAATTAGTTAAGGAAATACTACCGGAACACCTTAGAGACTCCATTGGGATTCATGATCCCAAATTCGCGGAAGGAGGCGGTCAGTGGGACACTCTCGTCAACTCTCATCCCCGACCGACTTTTCCAAATGACTGCAAACAGTCCAAATGGGATAGCCCCATAGTGGAGAACATCGCCACATCATTGCTGGAGGCAGCTTCCAGGAAGGACAAAGCGCGTCTTCTAGCTGTGCAAACGACCCATGCAGGGGACTTCCTGTTGGCAGTCCCTAATTACGCCTTGGGCACCCGCCTGGACCATCGTACCCTAAGTATTGGTGTTGCTCTGCGCCTTGCCACCCCCATCTCCACCGAGCACCGGTGTATTTGCGGCCATGCACGGGCAGACCAATACGGCAGCAATGGTCTCATCTGTCGTAAGACACAGGGAAAGATTGCCAGACATGAAGCAGTCAATGACATCATCAAGAGAAGTTTGGCATCAGCTGGGTGCCCAGCACAAAGGGAACCTCAGTTGTGCAGACCTGACAACAGCCAAAAACGCCCAGATGAAGTCACCCTGCAGCCATGGAGGGAAGGTAAACAGGTCGTGTGGGACTACACGTGTGCATCCACATTGGCTGATACCTATCTACCTTACAGCGCAGCTGAGGGAGGCGGGGCGGCCACCTTCAGGGAGACCCAGAAAACTAACAAGTACAGGGACCTAGAACGTTGTTACAGGTTCGTGCCAATAGGCTCTGAGACTCTGGGCGCCTGGGGTAAATGTGCACTTACGTTCCTGAAGGAGCTGGGCGAGGAACTCATTGGGAAGACTAGAGACCCAAGAGCGGCCAGTTTTATGTTCCAGCGCCTCAGTGTCGCTGTTCAGAGGGGAAATGCGTGTTGTATCTTGGGTACGCACCAGACCCCCGAGGAGCTGGACGAGGTCTTCGAACACTGATTGATATATTGTTATATAAGTGTGTGTTTTCTGTAAACTGTAGCATTGCAATAAAATTAAATAAAAAAAATAATAGGGGTGGTAGGAGAGGAAAAGATTAAAGTATTCAGTGAGAATCCACAAGGTCTTCTCTGAACACTATTTATTTTCTTCTTCGAGGATGTGGGTCCCTTTAATTAAACCGGTGGTGGTACCCCTAAATATATATATATATATATGTATATATATATATATATATATATATATATATATATATATATATATATATATATATATATATAAATATATATATATATATATATATATATATATATATATATATATATATATATATATATATATATATATATATATATATATATATATGTCGTACCTAGTAGCCAGAACGCACTTCTCAGCCTACTATGCAAGGCCCGATTTGCCTAATAAGCCAAGTTTTCATGAATTAATTGTTTTTCGACTACCTAACCTACCTAACCTAACCTAACCTAACTTTTTCGGCCACCTAACCTAACCTAACCTATAAAGATAGGTTAGGTTAGGTTAGGTAGGGTTAGTTAGGTTCGGTCATATAACTACGTTAATTTTTAACTCCAATAAAAAAAATTGACCTCATACATAATGAAATGGGCAGCTTTATCATTTCCTAAGAAAAAAATTAGAGAAAATATATTAATTCAGGAAAACTTGGCTTATTAGGCAAATCGGGCCTTGCATAGTAGGCAGAGAAGTGCGTTCTGGCTACTAGGTACGACATATATATATATATATATATATATATATATATATATATATATATATATATATATATATATATATATATATATATATATATATATATATATATATATATATATATATATATATATAATATTTATGATCGATGTTCCCTTCGGGAATCTTATTCTTAAGTGCCTACCCCCTAAAGTGCACTTTAAAGTGCCTACCCCCTCGTGCTCAAATGTCGTATATACGTAAAATTGTTCCAGCTGTAATGCTGGATATATCGGGAGTTCCATTCGGAACTTTAGGATTAGGATACTTGAGCACCGGGGAGTATCTTTTAGGACTGAATTACCATTATCTAAACCAGCATTTTCGGAGATTAGAAACCATTGTTATGAGTTTGATCATTCGCTGCTGGAATCTGATTTTAAAATTCTGGACACTTAAAGGAGGTATATAAAGGAGCTGCGGCCTCTGTTAAATAGCAACCTTTCAGCTGTTCAATTGTACACTGTATAGTGCACAGTAGGCCCTGTAATTTGATTTATAGATCATTCTTGTAGTTTAATTTTATTATAATTTTGTTTAGTTTACCATGTCTTTGCCCTTTCTTACTTACTTCAAGTCTTGACATTGTACATTATTATAATCTTTTATTTAGGATACATAATACATTTTTTGGTATTTAATTTTATTTAATATTTGAGTTTTTATAAGGTTTTGGTTAGTACTTTATAATTGTCGTTTATTCTGTTTGCATTTTATATAAATTTTTTGTAGATTTGTAGTGATTATATGAATATTTGTTATAGTGTTTAGTGTCTATGTGCCAGGTATGAAGTTTCACTTCTGATCACTTCGCGTAAGTTTAATAGAATGGTTTGTTTTAGTAGTTATAATTCCTCTTGTAGTTTAATGGATTTCTAAATTAGCTTTTATATATGTGACAGTTAATAAGTTTTGTTTGTATTGATCACTTTAAGTGAGCTAAAGTGTTTTGTTTTTTAAGCATTTTCCTTTCTTTGATAGGCAATTATATTCAGTATGAGTTATTTGATTGTGATTTCTGTTTTTTCTTTTAGATCTGATGATGAATACGAGAAGTATTCGAAACGTTATGTATTTTAAAGTAAAGAATCTGAAACAAGATGTTCAGTATATCCCTGGTTTTCCTATTCATCTTATATATATATATATATATATATATATATATATATATATATATATATATATATATATATATATAAACATTTCTGTTTATTTACCTGTGCTACAACCCGAGCAGTCCAATTAGAAGTAACCTCAAATATGACAGCTCAATTGTTTCTGCAAACCATTTGTAGTCTGTACTGCACCATCACAACGCCAGTGCTAATTGAAATTCATACTACCACGAGCACCGTGGCACAGAGCATTTTACAAAAGGATAGTCGGTCTTCAAACGACATTTAAGAAAGGCTTTACACTGTTAAACCATTAACCTTAATGGATTCCAAACAGTGGTCACTGAGATCGAATTCTGATTTAACAACTGTTCGCTAACTTATATAACAGATAAGGTTTCACAGCATACATAAATAAGACCAGCTCATCTACTGTACGGTAGACCTCTACTTCCAGTACCCTCTCTTGGAGATGAAAAGATCAGAGGTCCCTCATGAGTAAGTTATAGTGAGTTAATGGTTATAAACATCTTTCTGACATTATCCAAATATGGATTAAAGTATGGACTGAAGAATATTTAACTTCCTTATTGGAACATCGTTATGGGGCTAACCTCCCATACAATATAGGAATGTGCCATTATGCTAAATGTGAATTCCCTGATATATACAAGTGGAGTGTTGTCAATGCCTTTGTCAACTACGCCCTCACACATAGCTATAGTTGGAAGCAGGTCAACAAGGAACTCGGTTGAGTAAGCCAGCTATTGATCAATAACGGATATGTCGATGAAATTATTAAAAGGAAGGTGAGCCGTCATGTGACTTCAGATGCAACAGACAACAGTACATCATCGGTTCCTACTATTAAAATATCCTACAGGAACTTATACTCCATGGAATTTAACTATAACAGAATTCTCTCATACAAATTTATTCCATTCCATGATAAATCTGAATTCTTTATGATCACTGTTCCCTAGCTCACTTCCTATTTCGATGTTATTAATTTGTGTTTCCATGGTAGTTAACACTAGGTCTAAAAAATTATTTTCCCGCAATGGTTCCATAATGTGTTGCTTAAGGAAGCAATAAACAATTAATTCCAGATAATCTTCTGCTTCGTTATTCTCTGATCTGTTAAGCCAGTTTATTCCACTAAAATTAAAATCACCCCATGACAAAAAAACTGTTTGACCGAGATTCTCTAGATATTTCATCCCATAGATGCTTTGTTTCCATTCTGTCTAGGTTTGGTGGCCTGTATATAACTCGTATTATAAGATTTTTATCTTTTTCGTTTAATTCTATGCAAATAGTTTGTGTGGCTCAGTTTTGATTCCCTCTTTGAAACAACATATCAAATTTTCCCTGGCATATGGCTACTCCCCCCCTTCCAATCTAATATATCTTTGTAAAATAGTTAAATTCCGTTTATTTGATATTCAGCTAATAGTTCTGTTTTCTATATTTATACACGTTTCGGTAAGTGCAATAATATCTATTGTTTCAGTGCAGACTGAAACATTTAAATCGCTTATTTTGTTTTTTAGACTCCTACTGTTCGTGTAATATACCTTAAGTGTATTGCTATTTTGAGGCCCTTCTCCTTCCCTGTTCATTTTGCAAATTCTTCCCTCCCCCCTCCCCCAACACATACTTTTATTGCCTTCTTTCTCCATATCAATTCCCATACCTTTAGTTTGTTTAGGTTTAAACCTTAGTTTAAACCCAAACAAACCCCTCCATTCACAGAGTCCAACGAGTTGGCAACAGCAACAACCCCAGTCCTAGATAAATGAACCCCATCCCGAGCATACTTATAATTCCTCCCAAAGAAGTGTTCCCAGTTATCAATGAATGATATTACATTTGATTTACAATATTTGTCCAGCCGAAAACTGACACCACGTGCCCTTGACAACCATTCATTTCCAACTCTCTTTCTTGGAAGAATGCCACATATGATTGGGATTCCTCCCTTGCTCCTAACTAATTCTATTGCTGTCTTAAACCTCTGTATCAGTGCCTCACTCCTAACTCGTCCTACATCATTTCCACTGGCACTAATATAAATAATGAGTTTGTTACCATTTCCAGCTATAATATCATCCATACTGTATACAATGTCCTCAATAAATAAACATACGGATGGGCAGATTACTGGGGAGCCCAAGGATTCCCTTGGGCTCCCCAATAATCGGCTCCCTCAAGCACCGACTCCTCCGCCCCACACAGAGAACACTGGGTAGCAAAAGCAAAAACTCGGCCTCCAATTAAATTGAAAAAGTTATCCTGTGCCCTCTGGCAGAGCAGAAGCCAGGCGCCCACTATGGCTGAGGGCATACCAAGAGCTCACCAAGACCCGCAAACTCCCGTCACATCTCTGCCAAGCAGGCGCTAGACACCGTCACCACGCCCAAAGAACCTGCCAGAAAACCTTCAGAATCTATAAACTATCCTGTGACCCAAGGCGATATGTGCCCCATGCGTCATAAGAATCTGGACCGTTGAATAGGTACGCCAAACTGCAATATCAAAACTCAAAATAGTGAAACAGAACATGAGCTAGCGGCCCCTCAAGAGGAGCAGTGAGGGCCGCTGACGTCCGCTCCAGACCAGCGGTCCGCTCACCGTCAAGGTTGAACCAGGAGTCCTCTGGTTACTATAGAGGGGTTTTTGCAACAAAATAAGGAAGTGGATATAATTTTCGACATGATTTATGTGTTATGTTATATTGATATAAAGTAAATATTTATAGTGTATTGCCAGTAAATGAATTTTCCAATTAGTGAATTAACTTAAATTCTTTTAGGCTAGACTATCTCATAATCACTGTTTGAAATGATTTGGATGACGTGCAGGGTAACGAACCGGTGCCTCGCTGCCCATGATTAAATTTTATCTTCATAAATGTAAATGTGAGGCTTCTCGACATATATCCATGTGCAGGAGCAGGATACCTGAAATAATTTCTTCCTTAACAGAGGATTGCGGGACGGAATCTACTCTATTATACCAAGTTATGTGCACTTGGGTTTTTATTTGTATACTCATTTTAAGTAGTAGTATATCTCCTAGTGTATTTCCGGTCTGTTGAACAAATTATTTTATTTAATTCTGTATATTTATAATAGTTTAATTCGTAATTAGTCAGAATTTCACTTGAGACATACTTATTTATATTCTGTGTTAAGAATTTGATCAGGGAAGAGAGTTGAGAAGTAAACCCCCACCAATTCTACTACGACGCTGAAGACGTCAACATTGCCCGCCAGGGTCAACACAACCGACGATTCAGCCTAGCACCGACGGGACTCTTCTCACATACACTTTAACAATAGGAAAGGAAGTTTAACAACTTAATAAAGAGATACCGATGGTCTAGGTCAGGGGTCTCCAAACTATGGCCCGCGGGCCACATCCGGCCCGCCACATAATTTCATCCGGCCCTCCAAACAAATCCCTGTGTGGTGGCCTTGAAAAAATAATTATCGTACGAATGGCATCGCAGAATTATTCAAAGCTGGGGCTGCTGACTGGTGGCGCTCAACCCGAGTCAGTTTTCCTCTCTCTCGATAGTGTGACGCACAGATACTAATACTGGTAGGTATGTGTTGTGCATTACAACCAATCAGTTGTGTATAACTGTATATTGTGGGGATGGAGGGCGAGTGGGGCTTCGCTGCTTCCGTTTCAGGGAGCACAAACACTGTACAATATTCTTTTCTCTGTACTTTGACAATGCCTTTATCTTAGTTATACAAAATAGCAATAATACTATTGTAGCCAAAAATATTGCATGTTTAAAATAGTTAAAATGGTAACCATTAAGTTTATCAACAAAAGCTGTTGCCATAATATTTACCACTTTATAATAATATGCTATGCTTTTTAATACCACATACAAGCTGTTTTTTTCCTGTAGAATTTATTTCATTTATTTTACCCTTATGTTTTCAGATATGGAAAAGATAAAGAAAAGAAAAGTGGACATTGAGTGCCGTCGGTTCAATGACGAATGGAAGATAAAGTACTTTTTTGTGATTGCAAATGATAAAGCTTTATGCATAATATGTAGAGACAGTGGTGCTGTTCTGAAGGAATACAATATTCGTCGGCACTATGAATCTAAACATGGCTCAAGTTATTCTCACATCACAGGAGCAGAACGCACTAAAAAGTTTGAATCATTTCAGCACAGTCTGCATTCTCAACAAGCTGTTTTCAGTAAGAAAAAATCTGAAAATGAAACTTCAACTAGAGCCAGTTACAAAGTTGCCTATGTGTTGGCTAAAAAAGGAAAACCTTTCACTGATGGTAGTATCATAAAAGAGTGTATAGTGGAAGCAGCAGGAGAGGTATGTCCAGAAAAAGTAAACCTCTTCAAAATGATAAGTCTTGGGTCAAATACTGTTGCTCGTAGAATTGAAGATTTAGGAGGCGACATAATTCGGCAAATAAAGGAAAAAAACAAAAAGATTTTGTTGGTATTCTCTTGCGTTGGATGAATCAACTGATGTGTGTGATACTTCTCAGCTCTTAGTATTCATTCGTGGTGTTGATAGTGAATTTAATGTGAGCCAAGAATTAGCATCAGTTCACAGCATACACACCACAACAACTGGAGAGGACATTTTCAATGAAGTAAAACTATGACAGAATATAACCTGGAATGGAAACAAGTGCAGTGTGTGACAATTGATGGAGGAAAGAATATGTCTGGGACAAAGAAGGGTTTGGTTGGGCAAATTACAACAGCTTGTGAGGTTGGAGGATTCTCAAAACCCATTTTTCTGCATTGCCTTATCCATCAACAAGCATTGTGCCTAAAATATGTTGATATGTCTCGTGTCATGAAACCTGTTGTTTCTGTGGTTAATTTCATTAGATCTCATGCACTCAACCATCGCCAGTTCCGTGATTTCTTGAAAGAAATTGATGCGGAGTTTGTTAACTTGCCTTATTATACAGCAGTTAGATGGCTTAGTTGTGGAAAGGTTTTGCTGCATTTCTTTGAGCTCAGATTAGAAATTAATTTATTTCTCACAGAGAAAAATAACCCTCAGCCATTATTATCAGAATGTGAATGGATTTGGAAATTGGCATTTTTTGCAGATATGACAGGTCATATGAATAACTTGAATCTGAAATTGCAAGGCAAAACAAATTTGATCAGTGACTACTTTGTTCATGTCAAGGCATTCAGAGCAAAACTTGCGCTACTTGAAGGCCAGGTGAAGGTTAAGAATTTTGCTCATTTTCCATGTTGTGAAAAATTTCATGCAGAAAGTAAAGTTGAATTTCCTTTTTCATTTGCAAATGAAATAATTTTAGATTTGAAAAAACAGTTTCAGAAGCGATTTGCTGACCTTGATGCCAAAGCAAATGAAATCAGGCTCTTTCATAATCCATTTGACTGCAATGCTGAAAATCTTCCAACTCAATTTCAAATGGAAATTATTGATCTCCAGGCAGATGACAGACTGAAAGATAAGTATAGAGAAGGAAATCTGATTGAGTTTTATAAATGCTTGCAGCCAGATCAGTTTCCAAATTTGATAAAGTTTGCTTGTAGTTTTGTGTCCATTTTTGGTTCAACATACTTGTGTGAACAAACTTTTTCCAAAATGAAGTATGTGAAATCTAACTATCGAGCAAATTTGTCTGATGATCACTTGAAATCAATTCTTACAATTGGCTCATCTAATCTGGAACCTGATTTTAATGAAATTTTGAAGTCAAAACGACAGTATCATTCGTCACACTAATTTGGTTGCATAAAACTAAAGGCAGGAATCTATTTAGTTTACCCTGATTTTTTCCAAAAAGATATGTTTTAATTTTTCCATGTTTATACTTTAATATTTGAGGAAATTAAATTACTGGCACTGATTTGTTTTTTGTTTTTTTTTTCATTTTTTATTCCTCCGGCCCGTATAAATATGGGAAATATATAATGTGGCGCTTACATTGAAAAGTTTGGAGACCCCTGGTCTAGGTGATAAAACATTCACATCGTAATAGACATTGATAAAGTAGATGACTCAACTCCATTAGCTGTCATCTAATATTTTACTTAATATATTGATAAATGCTACAGTTGAGAGTGCATTACTCGTATTCACTTCATGGTGTATCCTCCATTTTGCAATCTACCTTTGTTTACAATCTCCCTACAACCCCCCCCCCCCCCCCACCTGTACACTACTTGGTCCTATCTGTCCAACTCTTGTATGGCGCTTGTTTCTATTTATTTTGTTTTAGTAGTTGTTTCATAAGACCAAATTCCGGCTGATTACTACCTTTATTTCCAGAACCCTTATAAAACTTCGGTCTTCCAACAATATCATCTACCAAATTCTTTTGTTCAATTAAAAGAGAAACTGTTTGGATGATCAGTTTAAATGATCTTGCATATTAGGCTATTTGCATTCCTCTGTAAAGTTGCCTCTCTCTGACCTGTTGTTTCGTGGGAAGTGAAGACGCTTGGATGCACAAGCATAGTCACGTTGGAAGCGACTGCACTGTGGGACAGAGCAACTCCCTTGGGCTTTCCAGTCGTTCCACTTGAATATGGCATCAGTGCCAGATCTTTCCCAGAAACCTGTAAAAAGGATCCATAGGTGAACGTACATAAAAACTCATACTTTTAATATATATATCAAAATAAATAAAAATGTAAATGTTCGTTTGTTCAAAATCGCTAATCTCCGAAAGTTCTTCACTGATTGCTTTGAAATTTTCACACCACATTCCATTCGCATCCAAGCGGGTTTGTATATACATACTATATAGATGTCACGTTTGTGACGAGAAAAACATTATTTTTTTTTAAATTGTGTTTTTCATGTGAGAGAAATCTTTGAAGCCTCTTTACCGATTGCTTTGAAACTTTGACACAATGTTGCAGTCGAATAGGCGCTTGTTTTTACATCCCTACTATATACATACCTCACCTGTGACAGGGGAAAACAAGCTTTTTTCGAAAACCAGCGCCATCTGTTGGACGTAAGAGCAACACACGCTGTAATTTCCGAAATTTCTTCACAGATTGCTTTGAAACTTTTACAGAGCGTTCCATTCAAATATGCACATGTTTTTATATACCTGCTGTATAGACGACACACATGTAACAGGGAAAAACATGCTTTTTTTTTTTAAAACAGCACCAACTGTTGCACGTATTAAAAACACACTCTATACTATATATGTTACAATTCCATTTCAATGTTTCCGATTGCACTGAAAAATTTAATTTTCAAAGATTTCATTTTATTTCATTTTGATTTAAATATTTTATGTGACATTGCATTGGAATTGAGCTGTGTTGTTTATCATACCATTCAATTCGTATATATAAGTTTAGATACCACACCTGTGACAGGTAAAAACATTTTTTTTTTAAGAAACAGCACCATCTTTTGCTCGTAAGAGCAACACACGCTATACTAAATATGTTACAATTCCATTTCAATGTTTCCGACTGCATTGCCATATTGAATTTTCATAGATTTCGATTCCATGACTGTTACATCTAGAAAGAGCAGCTTCCCATCCATCTCCATCTCGTAAGTGAAACGCAACACAGAACTCTGCTCAAATGCCTCCTTCAGCTCCTGCAGATGTCTGACATCAGTTACCTGTTTAAAAATGTCGTCAACATACCTGCAGTATATGGCCGGTTTCAAGTTCATGTCGACAGCCAATTAATGCACAACTATATTCTACCCACTTCAAGACTCCGCTCCATTATAGAAGCATCAAGAAATATCGGCCAATAGGCCCTCAGCAATTACTTCCATTCTTACCTTCAATACCCATTGTTTCGTGTTCTGTCTTGTGTTGAAAGTTTGTTTTCACCTCATCCAAAACTGTTGTAACATATCACCTCACCCAAATGCAGGCATAAAAAATCGATGATGTTTAAGCTCTATTCACAGGACGGGAGAGACATCTCCGGCAACACATCACAAGGCGCAGTGTGGTCACAATGCGACCCAAACGTCTTAAGGTCAGAGCTACTCCACTTGACGGTCATGCTATCGGAAGAAGCAATACTTTAAAGGTCCTGAAGGACGTAACTGGCCTCAAACCCGCTGACATTAGTCAGGAAGGTGAAGATATCGTGCTCTACTTTTCATGTGAAGAGGAGCTAGAAAAACTCCTCACTAACGATGCCTTTCTTCGCAAAGAGCACTACCTACATCCTCACTTCCCACGTCAGTTCCTGGCCGGAAGAACTGTTTTTACCAGCAGGACCAGCCGGTGGATCACTGAGCGACCTCAACATCATATAATAAACAATATCGAGGACGAAAATCCAAACCTGTCGGTATTCAACCTAGAGTTCTGCAACACCGACAAAACATCAATGAAGATTACGTTCACAACCATAGCTGCGGCCACCCAGGCTGCCACACAAGGATTCTACTGCTTCGGCCTAAAAATACCACCCCACCAAATAAAAAAGGAACGATACCATGAGATCCAGCAGTGCTTTAAGTGCTACGAGCTCTCCCACCCGACCAACAAGTGTCAGCACCCTGTCCAAAGGTGCAGCCTGTGAGCACTAGACCATCACTACTCCATATGCAAGGCAACAGTCCATCACTGCTTGCTCTGTGATGGCAATCACCCCGCAATTTCCTACCGCTGCCCCCGAAGACAGGAAATCATCAAGGCCCAGGTTGAAGCCAAAAGAAACAACTCGTCTACCTCCTCGACCAGAGCCCCAAGCGTTCAACACACCACCTTAGCTCTCACTAGTCGACCAGAAGACTTTCCGGTCCTACCAACATGTGGCTCTTCCCAGCAGGCGACACAGCCTTCTCATTGTGGACCCAAGGTCCCCAAGGTCCCACAGGCTCCTTTACAGCCCCCTGCATCACGTACAGGCATTATCCCTGGTCTTCTTAAACTAGCGGAAAGGCTTGCAGGACCAGACAACCAACGCTTTGTCAATGAACTAAACGCATTATACATAGACAATGGCCTGGCCCCCATCATAGCCACTAGCGTAAATCTCTCTGCCTCCTCTACCACTCCGGAGACTACAACCAGGACGACCAAATGGTCAACTTCAACACCGACTCCAGAACCGCCCATGACCCGGGCGACACAGAGGTAATTCCTTCTCCAGCTCCCAACACTCCTACCATCACTATCTCAGCAGCTGCGCTAGCAGACGTGCTCTCTACAAACGATGACAGTACCACCAGCGCTCCTGAAATAGCTACAAACACCAATCAACGACACCTAAACCTACCTAAGGCTGCGAGGCGAAAGACAAAAACGCCCACTACGGAGGTTACGGACTCCTCAGACGAGGAAATCATAGTAGGAGCTCCACCGCCGCATCACAAATACGACACCTACACGGTTCAAGACTTCTTCATGGAGGCCACGTCACCAAACTCTAACGACAGCACTGCTCAGCCAAAGTCGCAGGTAAAGAAAAAACGGAAAACCTAGAGGTCTATGCTAACCCCACCAGCTCCATAACTGGTATAGCCAGCCCTCCAGGCTGAAAAGCATCATGAAGACCCCCATCCATCGCCACTTCTCTAGTATCAGCCACTGATACAGATAATGGTTCCAAAGAGCCTCCACTTACGGGCTCACCATAGCCCGTGCTACTGGAACTTATCGTTCTGAGTAGCGAATCTTAAACAACAACAACATTAAGCTTTGTGGAAAAGAAGTTCCTGTAAAATAGTCTAATAGGGGGTATAGGTGTAACTAAATAGGTGTAACTAACACAACACCTATACCCCCTATTAGACTATTTTACAGGAACTTCTTTTCCACAGCCCATAAAACGGAGGAAAGGGTCCTGAAAGATATTGTCAGTAGAAGCGTTATCCCTACAGACAAAAATCAGAAGATACAACTGACAATTTACTATAAAACCAAAAAAACGGCCAGCCTACTCATGAGAAACTCTCCTGACACAAAGCAGAACGTTTTAAAAGAGACCAACGTCGTGTATGCCTTCAAATGCCCTCTTGGGGATTGTAAGCCTCAAAAAACTCAGTATATAGGCAAGACAACAACATCTCTTTCCAGGCGTTTAACGATGCATAAGCAACAGGGCTCCATTAAGGAACATATAGCCTCTTCCCACAAACAAACCATCACCAGAGAAATCTTAGCAAACAACACAGAAATCATCGATAGATACAGCGATAGCAGGCGGCTTGACGTTTGCGAGGCATTACACATCAAGAAGTCAACACCAGCAATCAACAGCCAATTAATGCACAACTATATTCTACCCACCTCAAGACTCCGCTCCAATATAGAAGCATCAAGAAATATGGACCAATAGGCTTTCTACAATCACTTCTATTCAATACCCATTGTTTCATGTTCTGGCTTGTGTTGATGAAATTAATACCTTATTAAATACCACCTCACCCCATCCACCTCACTCAAATGTAGATATAAACAAAATCGGAGATGTGTAAGTTCTATTCAGTTGTGTATGTGTTAACTAAAGTCTTTGAAAATGTAATAAGTTTTACGAAACGCGCTCAAGTGTCGCGTCAGACAAGAAATAAAAATGAATTTTGGAGAATTGATTTTTGAATTACCTCCAACAGTGAAAAGAAATGTACGAAAGATTGAGAAAATTCGTGTTAGAATTATTAATCTTACTTTTTCGGTCATATTTAATAATATATGTCTACAGGAAAGACTGCTACCAAAATATACTAATATATATATATATATATATATATATATATATATATATATATATATATATATATATATATATATATATATATATATATATATATATATATATATATATATATATAAATATAATACCATATAATAAAAAATCCAAAGTGTATCCTGGAATGTGGAGATTATATATCATATACCCAAGAATACTTATAACAGCATCATAATAATAATGTACCTCAACAGGGTCAGCAAATGGAAGAGATAAATCTTCCAGGATGTGTAGCAGATCAAGAGCCCCGTCAACCGTAGAAGGCCCATTTATCACCAACACGGTGGGCTTTTTATATTCAGCAAGAGCTGCATCAATCTTCTTCTCTGAGAAAGTGTCTCCTATCACTAGTTTGGCGCCACTGTCTTCCAGCTGCCGAAGGATTTCCCCTGTGTGGCAGCCAGACTTACAGTAAACAATCGGAATCCTTTATGGGTTTCCTAAATGAATGCATTTTATTCCCATGAAAATGTTTTCTGTAAGTTATATCTTGTATTACAGAAGAACTTATTTTACAATTAAAAAAACAAAGAATACAAACAAGTGAATGAAACGCATATCTAAAGTATCATGTGAAGCCTAGCTCAAAAAATTATTAAAACAAAAACATATTTAGCTAATATGGTCAATGGAAATTAGACATGTGATATTATGAGTAGATAATTCCGGTCACAATCATTTTCGCAAAGAAAAAAAATAAATTTGATTAAGAGTAACAAAAAAGGTTTAACCTAATATAATGTGAAGTTGAAGAATAATTAATCATAATATTTGAAATTAAATATGTTTGTATACAAAAATATCTAAGATGAATTTAGATTTTTATTAATCAAAATATATTATCAGTCCTTCAGGAGAATATTTGATTTGTGTTGATTATACAAATAATTTTCCCAAGGGAATATAAACATTTTATTACAAGGAATAATACAATTCCGATTCCCATTTACATTACAGGATTTGTCAAGTAACCGATAAATGCACTCAAAGTTTACTACTATAAATATGGCATAATAGAGCACACTGGTATTGCTTGCCTGGGGTATAAGTAGGGTTGACACCAGTGACAATGGCTCCAATGCTTATGGCTCCCAGCATAACAATGGGATATTCTGGACAGTTGAGCATTATAATGGCTACAAAGTCACCTTTCTTGATGCCCAGTTTGGTCAGCATGCCCGCCCACCTGGCTACGCGGTCCACCAGCTGAGAGAAGGAGTACCTCCGGCGCGTCACTCCACACTCCTGTGGTAATTAACCTTCATGATATATCTACATCGAATACCTAAAGTAAAGAACAATTAAGTATATTTATCAATATATGTAAAATATTTAGAATTATTTATATTAAATATATTTTTCTCATAAATATATATATATATATATATATATATATATATATATATATATATATATATATATATATATATATATATATATATTAGTATATTTTGGTAGCAGTCTTTCCTGTAGACATATATTATTAAATATGACCGAAAAAGTAAGATTAATAATTCTAACACGAATTTTCTCAATCTTTCGTACATTACGCTTCACTGTTGGAGGTAAATCAAAAATCACTTCTCCAAAATTCATTTTTATTTCTAGTCTGACGCGACACGGGCGCGTTTCGTAAAACTTATTACATTTTCAAAGACTTCAGTTGTGTATTTGTGAAGTCTTTGAAAATGTAATAAGTTTTACGAAACGCGCCCGTGTCGCGTCAGACTAGAAATAAAAATGAATTTTGGAGAAGTGATTTTTGATTTACCTCCAACAGTGAAGCGTAATGTACGAAAGATTGAGAAAATTCGTGTTAGAATTATTAATCTTACTTTTTCGGTCATATTTAATAATATATATATATATATATATATATATATATATATATATATATATATATATATATATATATATATATATATATATATATATATATATATATGCGAACAAGCCTGAATGGTCCCCAGGACTATATGCGAATGAAAACTCACACCCCAGAAGTGACTCGAACCCATACTCCCAGAAGCAACACAACTGGTAACTACAGGGCGCCTTAATCCGCTTGACCATCACGGCCGTCAAAAGGAAGTGATAGCCGAGGCTATTTGAGCCACTTCCCCGACGGCAACTCGGATGGTAATCTTGGGCATAGCATTTCACCAAATCACCTCATTCTTTGGGGCACACGTGAGGAACACAAATGCGAACAAGCCTGAATGGTCCCCAGGACTATATGCGAATGAAAACTCACACCCCAGAAGTGACTCGAACCCATACTCCCAGAAGCAACACAACTGGTAACTACAGGGCGCCTTAATCCGCTTGACCATCACGGCCGTCAAAAGGAAGTGATAGCCGAGGCTATTTGAGCCACTTCCCCGACGGCAACTCGGATGGTAATCTTGGGCATAGCATTTCACCAAATCACCTCATTCTTTGGGGCACACGTGAGGAACACAAATGCGAACAAGCCTGAATGGTCCCCAGGACTATATGCGAATGAAAACTCACACCCCAGAAGTGACTCGAACCCATACTCCCAGAAGCAACACAACTGGTAACTACAGGGCGCCTTAATCCGCTTGACCATCACGGCCGTCAAAAGGAAGTGATAGCCGAGGCTATTTGAGCCACTTCCCCGACGGCAACTCGGATGGTAATCTTGGGCCCAAGATTACCATCCGAGTTGCCGTCGGGGAAGTGGCTCAAATAGCCTCGGCTATCACTTCCTTTTGACGGCCGTGATGGTCAAGCGGATTAAGGCGCCCTGTAGTTACCAGTTGTGTTGCTTCTGGGAGTATGGGTTCGAGTCACTTCTGGGGTGTGAGTTTTCATTCGCATATAGTCCTGGGGACCATTCAGGCTTGTTCGCATTTGTGTTCCTCACGTGTGCCCCAAAGAATGAGGTGATTTGGTGAAATGCTATGCCCAAGATTACCATCCGAGTTGCCGTCGGGGAAGTGGCTCAAATAGCCTCGGCTATCACTTCCTTTTGACGGCCGTGATGGTCAAGCGGATTAAGGCGCCCTGTAGTTACCAGTTGTGTTGCTTCTGGGAGTATGGGTTCGAGTCACTTCTGGGGTGTGAGTTTTCATTCGCATATAGTCCTGGGGACCATTCAGGCTTGTTCGCATTTGTGTTCCTCACGTGTGCCCCAAAGAATGAGGTGATTTGGTGAAATGCTATGCCCAAGATTACCATCCGAGTTGCCGTCGGGGAAGTGGCTCAAATAGCCTCGGCTATCACTTCCTTTTAACGGCCGTGATGGTCAAGCGGATTAAGGCGCCCTGTAGTTACCAGTTGTGTTGCTTCTGGGAGTATGGGTTCGAGTCACTTCTGGGGTGTGAGTTTTCATTCATATATATATATATATATGTTTTGTGTTCCTCACGTGTGCCCCAAAGAATGAGGTGATTTGGTAAAATGCTATGCCCAAGATTACTATCCGAGTGCCGGCGGTGGGGTGGTTCAAATAGCCTCGGCTATCACCTCATTTTGTCCGGTCGTGATGGTCAAGTGGATTAAGGCGTCTTGTACATACCAGTTGCGTTGCTCCTGGGAGTATGGGTTCGAGTCACTTCTGGGGTGTGAGTTTTCAGTTGCATATTGTCCTGGGGACCATTCAGGCTTGTTCGCATATATATATATATATATATATATATATATATATATATATATATATATATATATATATATATATATATATATATATATATATATATATATATATATATATATATATGTCGTACCTAGTAGCCAGAACGCACTTCTCAGCCTACTATGCAAGGCCCAATTTGCCTAATAAGCCAAGTTTTCATGAATTAATTGTTTTTCGACTACCTAACCTACCTAACCTAACCTAACCTTTTCGCCTACCTAACCTAACCTAACCTATAAAGATAGGTTAGGTTAGGTTAGGTAGGGTTGGTTAGGTTCGGTCATATATCTACGTTAATTTTAACTCCAATAAAAAGAAATTGACCTCGTACATAATGAAATGGGTAGCTTTATCATTTCATAAGAAAAAAATTAGAGAAAATATAATAATTCAGGAAAACTTGGCTTATTAGGCAAATCGGGCCTTGCATAGTAGGCTGAGAAGTGCGTTCTGGCTACTAGGTACGACATATATATATATATATATATATATATATATATATATATATATATATATATATATATATATATATATACTACATTTTTTGCAGAGATATTCCTGTGCAGGCCCTAAGCCTCTGGCTGGCCCACTAAGTGTTACTTGTTTCTGTTTTACTTTGGCGGAGTATGAGTATTTATGATTCATATGGTCGCTTCAATAAGAATATGCCTCATATGTTTAACAACTTCTGCTCTGTAGAATTTTAGTTGAAATCTTAATGAGTTTGTAACTGTGCACTGTGTTAGATAATGTTTCAGTGATCTGTCGGGTATTTGTCCACAGAGCTGTCATTTCCTCTCACCTTCTGGAACCTGTAAGCCTATTTCCCATGCACATGGGTATCCAAGCCTGATGCGATGTAAGCGTACTTCTGTTGTTCTACTGCTCCTTTTCATAAAAATATGTGGTTAGAAATTGGTTAAATTCTTATTCCAACCTGCAGATCCTAATGTTGCAACTGCTGTGTTCATCAGGTCACTGTACATCTTTTGTATTGCTTTTTTTTAATTACTTGCTTAATCTGTGATAGACTCTGTGGTTTGTAAACCACAGAGTCTAAATTTCTTCACTTAGTTGCAAATTTTGCAGCTTTATCTGCATTGTCATTCCCTATTATTCCTACATGACTTGACACCCAGCTCATAAGTATCTGACAGCCTTGACGTTTGAGTGATTGCATGTTGGTTTTGCTTCATATTAAGTACGGTGCTTATATGACATAATTATTAGAGATAAACCTGGTACTCAACGAAAGGCCTCTAGCCAAGGGTGAGGCTACACGCATAGTAATCTTTCCAATTCTTGTGGTAATTAACCTAAATAAGTAAGGCACAAATCAACGAATGTGCTACGCCAGTGAAAAATGAAAAAAATAAGGGCGTGTGTGTGTGGGGTATGTAGGGGTGTAAAGGTGTGTGGGGCTATGTAGGGGTGTTAGGGTGTGTAGTGCTATGTAGGGGTGTTAAGGTGTGTGGTGCTATATATAGGGGATGTATGGGTGTGTGTTGTTATGAAGGGGGTGTAAGGGTGTGTGATGCTATGTAGGGGAGTAAGGGTGTGTGGTGCTATGTAGGGAAGTAAGGGCGTGCAGGGCTATGTAGGGGTGCGTGTGGCTATGTACTCATCTAGTTGTACTCACTTAGTTGTTCTTGAGGGGGTTGAGCTTTGACTCTTTGGTCCCGCCTCTCAACCGTCAATCAACTGGTGTACAGATTCCTGAGCCTACTGGGCTCTATCATATCTACATTTGAAACTGTGTATGGAGTCTGCCTCCACCACATCACTGCCTAATGCATTCCACCTGTTAACCACTGAAAAAGTTCTTTCTAACGTCCCTGTGGCTCATTTGGGTACTCAGTCTCCACCTATGTCCCTTTGTTTGCATACCACCCATCTTAAACAGTTTATCTTTATCTACCCTGTCAATTCCTCTGAGAATTTTGTAGGTAGTGACCATGTCTCCCCAAGCTCTTCTGTCTTCCAGTGTCATGAAGTGTATCTCACGCAGCCTTTCCTCGTAACTCATGCATCTTAGATCTGGGACTAGCTTAGTGACATACCTCTGAACTTTTTCCAGCTTCATCTTGTGCTTGACAAGGTACGTGCTACATGCTGGGAGCGCATACTCCAGGATTGGTCTTACATATGTGGTATACAAGGTTCTGAATGATTCCTTTCACAGGTTTCTGACGGCAGTTCTGATGTTAGCCACCCTTGCATACTCTGCAGATGTTATTCTTTTGATGTGGGCTTCAGGAGACAGGTTTGGTGTGATATCAACTCCTAGATCTTTCTCTCTCTGTCCGTTGCATGAAGGATTTCATCTCCCATTCTGTATCCTGTGTCTGCTTTCTGTTTCCACTGCCTAGTTTAATACCTTTCATTTACTCGGGTTAAACTATAGTAGCCATTTGTAGAACCATTCATTCAGTCTGTGTAAGTCATCTTGTAGCCTCATACTATCTTCCTCCATCTTAATCCTTCTCATAATTTTTGCATCTTCAGCAAATAATGAGAGGAATGATTATTTACTATATATATATATATATATATATATATATATATATATATATATATATATATATATATATATATATATATATATATATATATATATATGTTTCATTGAATATGACCGCATATTCTGTATTTATTATTTTCTGGTTTAGGGCTTCTATCCCTCTAACTATTTTCTTAGCATCAGGGCTTAATTGGAATAGGAGTTCTCCAAAACTCATTTTCGTACTTTTAAGGTGAAGAAAAGAAGTAATTTACTATAGAGTGTATTACACTTATTTGTATAATTTGCACGACGTTTCGAACCTCCATGGTTCATTCTCAAGTGAACAGATCTTACAATACTAGTTGATTTTATACCCGCATTAGGTCAGGTGATAATACAATGAAGGTGAAAAACATGGGGGGATACATAAGGGATAAACATAGGGGCTGCAGAAGGCTTATTGGCCCATACGAGGCATCTCCTATCTAAACACAAAGATTAATCCAGTGTAATTGGCCTGTTATGTTGGACATTGTCTTCTGTGTTGGCATCGATATGTTCTTGTCTTGTCCTTACTCTCATGGTGGGTAGAGTAAATAGTTCCGTGATTTGGGTGTTCATGGTAGGTCGCTCTATTCTTATGTGAATTGCCTCAAGAATTTGTAATCTTCTTGAATCTTGGGTTTTGTCTATTATGCATGTATTCTTGTTTAACATTTCTCTTGTTAGAGTAATGTCATGGGCTTGTCTCATGTGATTCCTAGGGGCACCAGATTGAAGATGGCATGTCAAACGCCTCGTCAGCTTGGTCGACGTCATACCTATGTACTTACATTGAAGGTTACATCCTTCGTGGGGGCAAGTGTACATGTATACAACGCTTGACTGCTGTAGAGGGTTCTCCGTCGGCTTCGGGCTGTTTTTGATAAGGAGTTCGGAAGTCTTCTTGGTTTTGTAGAATATTATCAGGTTTATGTTTTGGTTAGGAGTAGTGCTTTTTACTCCTTTACGGATTATTTCTTTCATTATTCTTTCCTCTTTTATATGTTCACTGTGCATGGTTGATTTGTAATATAATTTTATTGGGGGTGTTGTGGTTTCTGTTCTAGGTTCTGAATTATACCAACGGTCCAAGTGTCTTCTTATAGCAGCGTTTATTTCCGCGTTGCTATATCCGTTGTTCACCAATACCTGAGTTACTCTTTCAAACTCTCTACTCACGTTGCTCCATTCAGAGCAGTGGGTAAGCGCTCGACCTTGGGTTAATCTTGGGCATAGCATTTTATCAAAGTTGCATATTGTCCTGGGGACCATTCAGGCTTGTTCGCATTTGTGTTCCTCACGTGTGCCCCAAAGAATGAGGTGATTTGGTAAAATGCTATGCCCAAGATTACTATCCGAGTGCCGGCGGTGGGGTGGTTCAAATAGCCTCGGCTATCACCTCATTTTGTCCGGTCATGATGGTCAAGTGGATTAAGGCGTCTTGTACATACCAGTTGCGTTGCTTCTGGGAGTATGGGTTCGAGTCACTTCTGGGGTGTGAGTTTTCAGTTGCATATTGTCCTGGGGACCATTCAGGCTTGTTCGCATTTGTGTTCCTCACGTGTGCCCCAAAGAATGAGGTGATTTGGTAAAATGCTATGCCCAAGATTACTATCCGAGTGCCGGCGGTGGGGTGGTTCAAATAGCCTCGGCTATCACCTCATTTTGTCCGGTCGTGATGGTCAAGTGGATTAAGGCGTCTTGTACATACCAGTTGCGTTGCTTCTGGGAGTATGGGTTCGAGTCACTTCTGGGGTGTGAGTTTTCAGTTGCATATTGTCCTGGGGACCATTCAGGCTTGTTCGCATTTGTGTTCCTCACGTGTGCCCCAAAGAATGAGGTGATTTGGTAAAATGCTATGCCCAAGATTACTATCCGAGTGCCAGCGGTGGGGTGGTTCAAATAGCCTCGGCTATCACCTCATTTTGTCCGGTCGTGATGGTCAAGTGGATTAAGGCGTCTTGTACATACTAGTTGCGTTGCTTCTGGGAGTATGGGTTCGAGTCACTTCTGGGGTGTGAGTTTTCAGTTGCATATTGTCCTGGGGACCATTCAGGCTTGTTCGCATTTGTGTTCCTCACGTGTGCCCCAAAGAATGAGGTGATTTGGTAAAATGCTATGCCCAAGATTACTATCCGAGTGCCAGCGGTGGGGTGGTTCAAATAGCCTCGGCTATCACCTCATTTTGTCCGGTCGTGATGGTCAAGTGGATTAAGGCGTCTTGTACATACCAGTTGCGTTGCTTCTAGGAGTATGGGTTCGAGTCACTTCTGGGGTGTGAGTTTTCAGTTATATATATATATATATATACATATATATATATACATATATATATATATACATATATATATATATATATATATATATATATATATATATATATATATATAAATATATATATATACATATATATATATACATATATATATACATATATATATACATATATATATATATATATATATATATATATATATATATATATATATATATATATATATATATATATATGTCGTACCTAGTAGCCAGAACGCACTTCTCAGCCTACTATGCAAGGCCCGATTTGCCTAATAAGCCCAGTTTTCATGAATTAATTGTTTTTCGACTACCTAACCTACCTAACCTAACCTAACCTAACTTTTTCGGCCACCTAACCTAACCTAACCTATAAAGATAGGTTAAGCTAGGTTAGGTAGGGTTGGTTAGGTTCGGTCACATATCTACGTTAATTTTAACTCCAATAAAAAAAAAATTGACCTCATACATAATGAAATGGGTAGCTTTATCATTTCATAAGAAAAAAATTAGAGAAAATATATTAATTCAGGAAAACTTGGCTTATTAGGCAAATCAGGCCTTGCATAGTAGGCTGAGAAGTGCGTTCTGGCTACTAGGTACGACATATATATATATATATATATATATATATATATATATATATATATATATATATATATATATATATATATATATATATATATATATATATATATATATATATATATATATATATATATTGTAATTATATATAATTTTATTGACGAAATTTCCCATTAAATGTGACGGGAAAGTATTGGAGTGTAGATGTTCGGCAGCCCTCCAATGGCAGGTGTCAATGCCTAGTCACACTTACAAAAAAAAAGATAGACTGCTTGCCTGTTTTCTGTCTGTCTGTGGTAAAGTAAGGGAAGACACGCAAAACACAAAGTATGAACAATGAAACTTTAATTAATCTAGAAAACAAATTATAAACAAAGACAATTCTTTTGCACTGTACATTGCAAGGGATTGCCTTTGTTTATAATTTGTTTTCCAGATTAATTAAAGTTTCATTGTTTATACTTTGAGTTTTGCGTGTCTTCCCTTACTTTATTGAAGCAACTCCTAAAGAAATTTTGCAATGAAACCTTGAAGGACTGGGATAAACAACTTGACCTCATTATGTGCATTTTCAGAAGTCTCCCCAATGAGTCTCTAGGAGTATCTCCTTATGAGATGTTCTACGGACGTAAGTGCCGTACTCTTCTCAAAGCTTTCAAGGACTCTATACCTAATGCCATTTTCAATGACCCTCAGAATGTGCCCCAGTTTCTTCAAAACTTTAAACACATTCTAGAGAGAGTACGTAAATTTGCTAATGACAATCTAATGAAAGCTCAGAAGAGGATGACGACTAATTTTGACCAACGCAGCAAACTAAGGAAATTTAAACCAGGAGACTTCGTGTTGGCATATTTTCCTATCCCAGGTTCTCCATTGCAAAACAAGTTTTCAGGACCTTACCGCATCAAGGAGTGCAGAAACAATCACAACTACGTACTTGAGACTCCAGATAGGCGGCGGAAGACCCAGTTGTGCCACATCAACCTCATGAAGCAGTATCAAGCAGTACTCCCCCTAATGTGTTGGTATAATTATCCACCTTTAAAGGTCCATACCTCCACAGTGAGACCTTCCCTGCTTCTCCTCCCTGAAAGCACTAACTCTGAGTCAGTGCCTTCCAACTCGGAAATCCTTAATGATCTTCATACCTATTTGCAGGACAGTAATAGTGCTCCTCTCATCAGAATCTTCAAGGAACATCAGAAGTTGTTCAGCGATGATCCACAGGAGCGTAATGTGGTTCAGCACGACATCCAGTTACTCCCTGACACCCGGCCGATTCGTCAACCTTTCTACCGAATCAGCCCGAGCAAAAGGGAGGTCATGCGTGCTGAGGTACAGTACCTCCTGGATCATGGGCTGGCCACCCCTTGTGAGTCCCCTTGGGCCTCACCCTGCATCTTGGTGCCGAAACCGCAAGGTAAAGTGAGGTTGTGTACTGATTACCGGAAATTGAATCTTGTGACTATCAAGGATGCTTATCCATTACCTAGAATAGATGACATCCTTGACGCCATTGGTAATGCTCGGTATCTATCGAAGTTTGACTTACTCAAGGGATACTACCAAGTATGTTTGACTGAGCGAGCTAAGGAAATATCTGCCTTTACAGATACGAACCCTTTGGCCTTTACAGATACGAACGCCTTCCATTTGGACTATGTAATGCCCAGGCCACCTTCCAGCGAGCTGTCAACCGCATCATCCAGGGCTTAAATAACACCTACGGCTACTTGGATGACATCGTTGTGGCAACCAACACCTGGAGCGAACATCTGCAACGATTGTTTGCCAAGCTCCTGACAGCCGGCCTCACCATCAACTTGGGCAAGTCCACCTTTGCCAAAGGTAAAGTGCGTTATCTTGGTCATGAGATAGGAAGTGGCAGCATAGCTCTGTTAAACATACATACCCAAGACATCCAGCATTACCCACAGCCTACCACCAGGAAGCAGCTCCTGCGCTTCCTTGGTCTGTATGTATGTATGTATGTATGTATGTATGTATGTATGTATGTATGTATGTATGTATGTATGTATGTATGTATGTATGTATGTATGTATGTATGCATGTATGTATGTATGCATGTATGTATGTATACTTACTTAACATACATACATACTTTAAAAACTATTTCTATTTGATACCAACAGTATCACGTTAAGAGAAGCGTCTCGCCTTGCTAACCCAAGTATAAAATATATAAAGAAACGGTGCAACTGTACTGGTATCTGCAGTACAAATATATTTCCCTATTTAAAGAAAAAATAAACTGCACCAATCACTGCCACTCCTCACACCAATGCAACAATAAGGAGAGTGATAACAGTGCTTCACATTCGACAATGTTAAATTATTTAACAGATGACGAGATAATGAACATTGGAACAAATGTACAGCTCTCTGACCTTCATATAAAATCTGCATGTGACCTCATCAAACAAACTGTGCCAAGCGTAGAAGGCCTTCATGACCCAGCGTTGTAGCGGGACCTCTCCTGGCCAGTTACAATTGGTGAATTTATTCAAATTATCCAAGTTGATGGTTGTCACTGGGTCACCGTTTCCAACATTGGAGTAACTGGACAAATTAACATATACGACACCAGGCATAAATTACCATCCAAATCTACTGAAGTTATCTTGTGTGCTCTTGCTAATTGCCAGGATGATAAGCTGATATGCAATATAATGAATGTCAGCAGACACAGGGACTCAAGTATGAGTGGGGTATATGCTGTGGCGTTTGCTGCATCACTTGCAAGTGGTGTAGATCCGGTGAACCTCGTATGATGTGCAGAATATGAGACAACATCTTCAAGAGAACTTTAAAGTAAAGTCTCATCTCATTCCCTGCAGCTCAGACACTGAGAAGAAAACGAATCATCTGGTCATGCTCGATGGAAATGTACTGCCTTTGCAGAAAGCCAAATCATTTGTAGCTGATGGTATGCTGTGACCGTTGCAATATTTGGCACCATGGATCATGTGTAGGTGTTACGGAATGTAATGATAATTCGTGGATTTGTTTCATGTGCGCTAGCAAGTTGTGAATTATAATTTAAAATACTTAATTAATACATTATTATTATAACCTTACCAAATGCTTTGCTGAATCAAATAATGTTATTACTTTCAATGTGTTACAATAGCATAATTAAGTGCTGCAAGTGTCAGGTCTTTTATATAGTCGGTATTTGTTATATTCTGTACTCTTTTTATGTTATTTAAATTTCAAATAGAAACAGTTTTTAAAATATGTATCTTAATAAATTTGAACCTTATATTATTTAACATCAACAAATTAGATTTCGAATGTTAAAACCATTTTCAACCAATTAAAGGATTTATCCTTTAATGTTAAAAATTGTTCAAACTGAAATAAATATATAACACTGTACGGTACAGTTGTTTTTAATTATGTTTTGTGATTCCTTTGGAAAAGGTATTTGTGCACCAAGTACTACTAGGTCATTATAAGATATGCTGAATGTTGTCAATATACCATCTGAATACGCCTCACTTTGCGTTAATCATTGGACGTCCTAATGATTAAGGTCCCCAAAAGGACTTAATCAGACTTCAGTGGATATTTTTACTCTCTCTCTCTCTCTCTCTAAGAGCATCCCCTTATGTGTTGTATGTGGGTGTTGAAGTTCAGTCTCTTGTCTATGTATAGGTGAAGGAACTTTCCATAATTGTTATTGCTAATGTTTACTTGTAATACTGGGTATACATCCGGTGTTCTTACCCTCGACCGCGGCGTGGGTAAGCCGCGGCCGTATAGTCTGAAACCCACAAATATTTACAATGGGGGGGGGGAGTGGATAACATTTCCTCTTCAAGCACGCGCACACAAATGCACTATGTTACTTAACTGGAAGCACTCGTACAACATAATTTACACAATTTCTCAGGATAATTATACTTCTTACCACCATATATACAGTATAGTACCTAGGAGGTTCTCTTCAATGATATAGCAAGTTGATATCTAAGATAATTAAAAGAATCCAAGTAAATTACTGTGGAAATGTGCAGGACAAACATATCAATTGTGACACTAGTTCTCCACATATGGCATCTGCTTAATTTAGAAACTGTATTTGTGGTCGATCTCGAACCCATGTTGTTGATGTGACGATGTGTTATGAATTTTGTGGCTAGCTCCTCAAGATTGTGACTTGCTCAGATAAATAAATTGTGTGTTCAGTCCCTGAACTCATTATGTGATAAATTAACTACACTAAAAACTATAGTATGGCGACGAAACCTGAACTGCATAATGTAAATAGGGGACTAACCAGAAAAAGATATAGGTCAAGAATAACACCATGTGTTTTATTACTAACATTCTTAAGCACAACTGGCAAATACTTTGTCTGGCGATTTGTTTGGTTTGAGTTTAATATATGTTTAATAACAATAAAACAGAGAATGACTGAGACAATTCTTAGGTTCAAATGCTTTACCCCCAAGAGCTTAATAAAGAAATTCAAGTTATTGAACGATTTTTATTTGAATTGTTCTGCCGGAAAGATATTTAGAGAATTTTTTTAGTGATTATGTGTGTGCTGTTTAGAAGCAGCATATCTGGATGGTCTCTCTCTCTCGAGTCCTGCTGCCAGATTGGTTAAAAAAGCAGTCCCCGTGGCATAGTGGTAAAGCACTCGTTTGTACAGTATCTACCGGGAAGAATTGACCAGGTGCCAATCCTTAACAGTAGCCTAGCTCTGTTCACCCAGCAGTGAATGGGTACACGGTTTGGAGGGTTGTATTCCAGGGTCAAAATTAGGATTAAGGACATGCCCGAAACGCTATGCGTGGTAGTGACTTTACAGGAATATGAGAACTCTTGTATATATAAATAAAATAAATAAATAAAAAAGTAGCAAATTAGGCTAGTTAGTTTTGACTGCTCTCATAAATCAACTTATCATCCTTATAGACGTTGGGCTACTAATGTTAAAGTCAATGATTGATTAGTTATCCACATATAAATGTAATATGTGTAAATGACAGCTGCGTCAAACAGCCTAGTGGACCAAACAACCAACCGGAGGAGGCCTGGTCCTCGGGGGTAATTAGCTTTGGGTAATTACATGGACCCCTTGAGTGACGTGATGAATATGGGGGGGCACAGTAAACTAAGACTCACAGGATGAGTATTTGGTTCAAAACATATATAAAATATATATATACAATATATGACAAAATTTTTAAAGTATATTTTATGTTTCTGAATTTCTCGTGATATATAATATATAAGGCTTATATTTAAGTTAAGAGCTGTACTTGTAGATGACATTCCCCGGTTTGGCCCCTTCTTTTGGAAATTACTTGCTTGTGGCTGACATATATAATCTGACTGTGTCAGCTATAATTCACCTAGACATCGATCCTGCGTCATA
The DNA here is from genome assembly GCF_040958095.1 of Procambarus clarkii. Taxonomy (NCBI): domain Eukaryota; kingdom Metazoa; phylum Arthropoda; class Malacostraca; order Decapoda; family Cambaridae; genus Procambarus; species Procambarus clarkii. Next base: position 13,899,800 of record NC_091222.1, read on the forward strand.
TGATGATAGAGTGCAATTAAGGTAATATTGCAACTTTATAGGAAATCGTTAAATCATAAATATATCTTGGTTCTTATATTTGAAAAATTGTTGCATTCAACGTTTGAAAACAAAGTTTATATCTGCATTTTTAATAAAATATAAAACATTAATGTTTATCAACTCATCTCTGTTAGTTTAGTTCATTTATTATGCACCCCATACCCATCTTGTGGACGATAGTGGAAAGGATTACAGAGGCACACATTGAGCTGAGGGACTGACGTGCTTATCTCTGAAGCTGGACACAGATATAATGAAATAATTAATGATGGAGTCAGAGTCTGTCTCCTGTGGATTACTTCCCATATTGGTCTCCGAATGCATGATAGAACTGATGAGTTGGCCAAGACTTTTGCTCGTAAAGAGGGAATTGATTACCAACTTGGACTGCCTTTGAGCAGCCTGAGGGCAGTAATATCCCAGGAACATCAACTAAACTTCGGAGACTTGAGGCAAAGTGAAATTCACACCAGTTACCCCATCTATCATCATTCTATTATGCAGGAGGTACCGCACGTCTATGGGTCATCCAATAATGCTAGCAGATTTCTAGAAGATACCACTGTTAGGCTTAGGCTCGGCTACAAGTACCTCTGAGAATTTGTAACATCTGCTGATGTAGATTTGACTAAATGTAAACTCTGTCAGCAGAACTATTCGCATACTTTGCGTCATTATATAATGGAATGTGAAAAAATTCGCGGAATTTAGAGATAACACCATCAATAGTGTCCCAGAAATGTGTAAGTACTTCATTCATATTGATGTGCTGCCCTAAATCTTAGCGAAGTATCCAAAATTTGCTTACTGTAAGTTATGCATGCACATGACTGTAAAGCTGCCCCCCAGTTGGGTGGGTGTTGAGCAAGACTAGTAACTGTGCCACTCCTCATAGATGTAAAGTGCCTTATATAGTGACTGTTGTGAGCCTCTTGTTGAATCACTTGTGACACAAAAGATTACTGATGTGTGTATTTGTGTGGGTGATTAAATATGTATGTGTATGTATATTTGTATACGTATGTATATGTACATGTATGCATAAGTATGTGTACATTAATAATTTTGTAACTAGCGTCAAAAGATTGTTATTTGCTTAGCTAAACGAACTAGAGGGTTCAGTTCCTGAACCGATTATGTGCCTCTGTAATCCTTTACACCACCGCCCACGGGATGGGTATTATGGGGGTGCATAATAAAGAAAGAAAATGAATGGACCGAACCCCACAATTCATTTAGCTAAGCAAGTTACAATTTTGATGAGCTAGTTACAAAAGTCACTATAAGTCGTCACATCATAAATGGGTTCGAGATGGACCACAAGCAGTGCATTACATAATTTATCAGTATTGTGCAGCCTGTGATCCCCGCCTGGCTGGATACTGATACCTAGGTAGTTTTCATGTGTCCGGACACCGGCGATAAGATGGTATTATTTATTTAACTTAAGATATATATATTTTTAAATGTTGTCACATTAACGGCTACATCTTCCTTTCTTCTGACATAGATTTCTAAGATTAATTAAAATAAATGGAAACTAATTATGCAATTTATTGACTGGTGTGCAGGGCTTCACACTCTCAGAGCTTGCCATCAAGTAACTATCAAAACGCATATATCTTTGTTTTCACTTCAGTTATATTTATGACAAAGGATTTTAAATGTAGCTTATATTTCTACCTTTCTGATGACATTAATACTTTCGTTAATTACAGTAGTGTAAAAGGAGACAGATGGAGAGTTGATTTTCAGAAACGGTTGCGCACTTCCATGCCGACTTGACTTTCGGGGGCCAGATCGACCAACAACTTATTTTAGGTGGTTAGGTTAGGGCACAGTCAGCGCGCACCTGGCTGGCTGGCGGGGGTGGGGTGGTCCATTCTCCCCTGGGGTCCCGGGGGCCCACCACCCAGGGTGTACCTGAGGAACTGGTGCCCTATCCTAACCTGTTTTCCTGTACGATTTGTCGCTTGCTTTTAAGACGAGTCTAGGGCCTCAAGAAGGGGGTCTCTACTTATGAGAGGTACCGAGGATGAATGTTCAATAGATGAAAACCAAAAAATACACTGGTGAAAGGCATATAAACGTTTTTGGAGTATTTTAATAGCATGAGCAAAATTCACGATTTGGCCCGGGGGTGTTACGAGAGTACTACGGTATCAATTTGGGGGCCCTTACTTTTGAATGGATCAGAGGGTGAATGTTCAATAGATTCAAACCAAGAAACACAGTTGAAAGCGAATATAGAAGTTTTTGGAGTACTTTAATGAGGCTATGACTGAATAGTACAGGGAGCCCTTGGGCACAGCTCCATTTTCTGTAATGGTCAGAGGTGAGCGGTGAGAACGGGGCGCGATTTTTTTTTGACCAATCAGGAGCCGAGTAGAAAAATTCTCTTTCTGTCTCGGGGTCATGGGCCAATCAGGTGAAATTTTCCTTATTTGTCGCGGGGGTGTCACGTGACATGACGTCGGCAATAGGGACTCCCTACCTATGATTACCCCAGTGGGGTCAAGCATAGAAAGGGGGGTCAAGATTCCTTACAAAGACCAAGTTGGATATATAGGTATAGTAAGCCTTATCTTGAATTTGCATGATACTGTGGGGTACATTGACATGAAGGGCGAGTCATAGAACAGGATCTGCATGTGAGATGGGTCATATTAGGGTTTTAAAGAAGTTAAGATAGCTTTAAAGAGTCCTGTGTGCTTGAGAGTGGGTAAATGTTCAGTCAATAATTCTCGCGTTTTGAATCTGAATGAGGGGTCCTAGTTTGCGTTCTAGTCGTAAAATGAGTTCCTTAGTATATTTGCTATGGCAAATGAGCTTTCAGTACTCTATATAATTTGAAATGAGGTCAAGAAAGACATGTTTATGTGTGAGAAGAGTCAGGCTGGAAACTGTTTATTCCAGTCATCCCCCCTTGGCTTTGCTCCGTTTTCTGTAGCTAAAGTAAAGATTCCATTTTCTGTGGCATTCAGTTGATTACTGGTGAAAAAGGCATGCTTGCATTTGTATGGTTCTAACCTGTTTATAGATTTTATAGATATATTTTTCGGACCTCAAATTAGATTTTAATGTGAAAAATAGCATCAAATGTGTGTCTATCTTTTGTAATAAACATTACAAGCATTAACAATACCTGTGATATTTCATAGAATACGAAAAGAAGGTTAAATAGTGGAGCCTCAGCCATATTGTGTTGGGTTTGACACTCCAAACATTAATTTGACACTCGTAAATATACTATAAAGGAAAGTAGTCGAGTAGTTTAAGCAATGTAATATGTACTAGAAATCTGTTCATATTCTGTATAAAATTGCATATTTTAACATCATAATAGTTTGCAGCTATTGTGGTGGGGGCCCAATAACTTCATATAACGCATCGACTGGCACTATCTGTTGCTATGAAATGCTTTTTGAAATCATGTGTTAAAATTTAAAAGTCGACTCCATCAGTTGCCATTTATGTCAGTGCCGTGGTATATCAAGCGCAAAGGTTTTCAGAAAATGTTACACCTCCACCTTTCAAAAAGTGAAAAGATGAATTCATTTTGGCATTACCGTCATTACTTTGGAAGTTTTTAATGACAGCACATGCTTAAACAAACTCGCTCGCAAAAACAAACTCATTTTTTTTTTGGTTCAACTTACACAAATAAACCCAGGGCTTTCACATTCGTGCAAAATACTTAGTCCCCCCCCTAAACTTAAGGGGGCATATCAATGTAAAATTAAAAGTGGTTCAATTTGCTTATAAATTTTTTTATAAAATGGTTATAGAAAGGGCTGCAGCTGGTCCAAGTTTCATCATCACACCCTAAACAGAAAAGGAGAAAAAAAATAAACAACGAATTATGCAACGAATTTTCAAATAGTTTCAGGGAACACATGTGTCAACTAAAATCATTTCTATAACACTCAGATATTAAATTAAGCACATAATAAAGGATTCTAGTGATCAGTTTTATCAAAAAAGTGTTTAATGCAATAATATAATTTTTCAAAGTTACCCTTCTAAAAAAATATGCAATATATGATATTTATAAATTTTTATAAAATCAACAAACAGACTTTGGACTAAAATGTGTACTAGATTCTGTAGAAGCTCAAACGATACATATAAGGTGTAATTTGCATGTAAATTGATTACTAAATGAAAGCTCTGAAGTAATTTGAAGGTGTAAATTACTTTCCAGAGTAAAATAAAGATCCAAGTTCGGCCACCTGTAGCTGAGCTTGACTTCGACAGATTTCGTTCATAATTGGCACCCTTGCAGATAGGCATCCATTGGGCAAGGTGTGCAAGTTTCATGCAAATCCCTTGATAACAAACGAGAAAAAAATATTGGCCAAAAAAAAAAGAAAAAAAAAAATATATAAATATAAATATATTGCACATACATATTACAATTATTACAAGAGTTTGTGCTTCTACAGCACATAGTAGACATTTTAGTTGACACATGTGTTCCCTGAGATTATTTGAGAATGTTGAACATTCGTTGCATAATACGTTGTGTATTTTTTTTCTCCTTTTCTGTTTAGGGTGTGATGGTGAAACTTGGACCAGTTGCAGCCCTTTCTATGACCATTTCATAAAAAAATTTATAAGCAAATTGAACAACTTTTAATTTATAACGATTTAGAATGAAATGCCCCCTTAAAACAGTTGCACAATCTTACTTAAACACATTGCTAAACTCTTATACACAAACAAAAAACTCAATTTTTAACTTACACAAATAAACACAGGCTTTGCACATTCACACACAAAAAAAATGCTTAGTTCCCCCTAGACTTGAACACTCATAATCTTACGGTGCTTTAATTGCCAAAGCCTTCCAAACCTGCACTGGGTCGTTAGTCATACATAGAATCAGGGAGAAAAATATCTGCTTCAATATATAAAAAAAAATAATACAACTCTTGAATAAATAGTCCAACCACTTGGGCTGGACGGTAGAGCGACGGCCTTACTTCATGCAGGTCGGCGTTCAATCTCCTGACCATCCAAGTGGTTGGGCCACCATTCCTTCCTCCCATCTTATTCCCAAACCCTTATCCTGACTCCTTCCCAGTGCTACATGGTCTAATGGCTTGGCGCTTTCTCCTGATAGTTCCATTCCATTCCATTCTTGACTAAATAACTAGCATTAAGTTTTAAGTCAATCTAATATCCCTATCTCACGCTCCCCCCCCCCCAGAACTCTGCACATTCCCGCCTTACAACAAATTCCAAAGCCTTACAAGAGCCCACTCCAGTTACTCACGCGGCAATAGACATGTTTTTCGCCCAACTGTAATTATTTAAAATAATAATACGTCAGATAGAAAGAGTTTCGCATTGCTATTATATTTACCTTATAAAGCCTCTCTATAAAAATGATATGCCACTGCGTATTATGATTGTTTTATAATAAATATTGCATAAATACTTACACGATTTCATAAACAAAAAATTATTTTAATGAGCCATGTTTGGAAGGCATCATCATTACGATAAATACAAACTTTTAAAACTAACTAAAAAGATATATCTCATAGAGGAAGATTTATTCTTCAGGATATATGTTATTGTTTAAGAGTTTCATTCTATATAAAAAAGTTGCTAATGTTATCAAAGCTCTGGCCACAATTTTTTTTTAAAGGTTTTCCAAGGGAGTAAATCTTACTTCCTCCCCACGTATTTCCTCATTTGGACTGGATGCAGAGTAACCTTCGTGCAAGTCCTGACTCAGTTCCCCAACGTCCAAACTATTGGACATTGCAAAATTTCACTAAATAATGCGGTATTTTAGTTGCCCCCTCTAATTATAGAGATTTTAATCTCTAAACATTTGAGTGCCAAGAACAACTCTCGTGCAGGCCCGCGTTCAAGCTTTTTGCTATAGTAAATGTCTCTAAAAATGAGGCGTATCTCGCCCTGACCAACTGTTTTTGGCTTAATTGTAACCCATCCAGCTGCAGTCTGCTGGATAGAAGGGCAGTGGCCTGATAAAAAATAAAAAACATAAATTGTTAGACTAGCTCTTTACATATGCTAGTTGTTTAATTTATTAACTGCTACTAATGCGATGATGATGCAAGAGGAGCCAGTACACATCTATGGATCAACCAATAAAAGCAGCAGACTTCTAGATGTTACTACTGCTCAGCTTAGCCCCCCACTGGATGGGCGGCAGTGCGCTTGAAAAACAGATAAATTATGACACTAGTTCGCCACATATCCCAGTCTTGGTTTTAATTTAGAAACTGCACTTGCGGTCTTTCTCATGCCCCATTGTTGATGTGTGACAATGACCATTGGATTTAAAAAAAAAAAAAACTAGTTCATTAAGATTGCGAAAACTTGCTTTAGCTAAATGAATTGTGTAGGTTCTGACTGAGGCCCATTATGCAGCCCTTTTCCGCTATTGCCCGCAAGATGGGATTGATTGATTGATGAAGATTAAGCCACCCAAAAGGTGGCACGGGCATGAATAGCCCGTACGTGGTGGCCCTTTTTGAGCCATTACCAGTATCAATAGCTGATACTGGAGATCTGTGGAGGTGCGACTGCACCTTGCGTGACGGGAGATGTCTCCCCCCCGTGGCAAGATGGAAATGGGGGGGGGGGGCTGCATTAATAAAATGAATTAAAACTAACATTCAATTATATATTCTCAAACTTATGCAAAAAAAACTTTACAATCACATTTGCAAACTTGCACAAATTAATTTTGGCAATTTCGTTTACCCATTATATGTTTGTTTTTCTTGCTTGAGCCAAAAAATGAATTGTTGGGTTCATTACCAGAGTCCATTTCCCACCGTGGTAACCCTTCCCACTACCCGCCCCACATGATGGGATTCATAATAAATGAACTAAACTAGCATTCAATTATATTCTCAACAAACTTATGCAAACCCCATACAATTACATTAGCAAGCTAACACAAATTCATTGAGCAAGTTTAACTATTCGCATACTTTGCGTCATTATATAATGGAATACGAAAAAGAAATTCGCAGAATTCAGAGATAACACCATCAATAGAGTCCAAGAAATACGCATGTACTTCATTCATAATGATGCGCTGCCAGGAATCTTAGCAAAGTAACCAAAATATTTGCTTACTGTATGTATGTGAAGGATGCACATGACTCTCCGGTTAGGCGGTTGTGGAGTGAGACCAGCAACTGCAGACTTCCCATAGTCGTAAAAATGCTTTACATAGAGACCGTTGCAAGCCTCTTGTTGAATCACTTAGGGTGCATATATGTGTGTGTGTGTATGTAGCAGTGACAATCGTGTAACGAGCTTTCAAGAGATTGTCACTTACATAGCTAAACAATATGTAGGGTTCAGTTTCCAAACCAATTATGCGGCTCTCGAACCCTTTTCCCCCGCTACATGCGGGAGATCCCTTTTATTTTCAATTAAAATATGCATTATATTCAGGGGGTTCGCCGTGTCATAGCACAACCAAAAGCCTAATATACTCCCCTAAACTTTCCCTATCCCATGCATGTTAAAACTGAATTTAAATGTAACTAATCATATAAGAACCAAAAGCTAAATTTCACTGACCCTCCCCCTCCCCCACCCACTCAACCCCCACCCCACCCCAGGAATAGGCCTGATTTGTTCAAGCCAAAGCCCAATTCACCCGAGTTTTCTCTATCTCATCTAAAAATAACGTTCATTACCAATGCCCATTATCCAGCCACCACATATTCCCCATTCCCAAGACCATTTTCATAGTGTTAGTGCTGTGGCCATCTACCTAATTTCATCCCAATTAATGACGATTCCCCATTAAATATTGGCAAAAATATGCCAAATCATATCACAGCCAAAGCCCATTTCACCCAAGTTTCACCTATCCCATACAAATTTAATGTGCATTTTCAATATCCAATATCCAGTTGCCCCATGTCACGCCCTATTCCAAAGACTACCAATTTAATCCAATTTCCACCTAATTTGATCCAATTTATTCTAATTTAATCCAATTCCCGCCAAATTTACCCGAGTTTCCCATTTCAGAGCACAACCAAAGCCCCAATTTGACCAAGTTTCACCTCTCCCAATTAAATTTAATGAGCATCTTCAATATCAGGTCGCCCCCCAATGTCACAGCCTATTCCCAAAGACCATTTCATAGTAATAGTGCAGTGTTCATCCAGCCATTTCCATGTTCCAGATGTGTTTATACATCATCAAACCTACCAAAAAGCAGACCTAACCCAATACGGCTAAGGCCAAATTTAACCAAATTTTCCCCAATTTAAGATAATTTACACCTAATTTGCCACAATTTTATCCAATTTCCACCAAATTTTACCATAGTTCACCTTATCATAGCACAGCCAAAGCCCCAGTTTGTCCAAGTTTCACCCATTCCATATAACTTTTATGTGTATTTCCAGTATCCAATATCCAGTGGTCGATGTCATACTCCATTCCCAGAGACCATTTCATAGTGATAGTGTAGGGTCCGACGAGCCATTTCCAATATACAGATGCGTTTATATACATGAATCTTACCTAAAAACCAGACCCAACCCTAACATGGCTAAGACCAAATTTAACCAAATGTATCACAATTTAAGACAATTTCTACCTAATTTACCCCAATTTATCCAAATTTAAGACATTTTCTACCAAATTTACCCGATTTTACGTATTATAGCAAGGTCAATGCCCAATTTTCCCCCCAAGTTTCGCCTATTCCATACACTGCAAATTTAAGGCGCATTTTCAATATGCAGTCCAATATTCTCGACTGTTTATTTTTTATTTGTTAGTTATGGATCTTTGTTAAATATTGTATTTTATATTCTTAGAAAAGTATTTGTTTGGATATTAACCCAACTACCCTGTACCCTAACCTGCGTGGATCTTTGCCGAATATTCCTGTCATTGTTGTTTATGGACTCAACAACCCTGAAGCTAACCTGCCTTGACCTGACGTTAATTGTTGCACCTTCTTTTTTTGGGGAAAGTGATGTTTTGCATCAACCCAACCGCCCTTGCCCATACCTCTGATACCAAAATCCTAGTTCCATATATGGTATCTTATTCTTGGGACACAGCCAATCCATCCCAACCTAACCTCTATTAACTATGAGTTTAATGGCCATTTTTCTCTACATCAGTTCAAACACAACCCAACCTCATATAAATGGATTTGAACTCCATTTGTACACATGTTCTTAGGAAACATGATAAGATTCGCCATATCTCTATCATTAAATAATCAAATTTTCCTTAACCTAGCCTATAATCCCCTCCCCCCCCCTCGAAATTCTGGCAAATTATGGATATTAAAGAATTAAAGTAGAAATATATTTTCACATTAGCTTAATATAACCCAAGGGGGGGATTATAGGCTAGGTTAAAGAAAATTTGATTATTTAATGATAGAGATATGGCGAATCTTATCATGTTTCCTAAGAACAAGTGTACAAATGGAGTTCAAATCCATTTATAAATCATAATATGCAGTGGCATATCATTTTTATAGAGGGGCTTTATAAGGTAAATATAATAGCAATGTGAAACTCTTTCTATCTGACGTATTATTATTTTAAATAAATACAGTTGGGCGAAAAACATGTCTATTGCCGCGTGAGTGACTGGAGTGGGCTCTTGTAAGGCTTTGGAATTTGTTGGAGGGCGGGAATGTGCAGAGTTCTGGGGGGGGGGGGGCGTGAGATAGGAATATTAGATTGACTTAAAACTTAATGCTAGTTATTTAGTCAAGAATGGAATGGAATGGAACTATCAGGAGAAAGCGCCAAGCCATTATGACCATGTAGCACTGGGAAGGAGTCAGAATAAGGGTTTGGGAATAAGATGGGAGGAAGGAATGGTGGCCCAACCACTTGGATGGTCAGGAGATTGAACGCCGACCTGCATGAAGTAAGGCCTGCATGAAGTTAGGAAAAAAAAAATAGTGAACGGTGATTCGTGGAACAGTGATGTGGAACGGGTATCACAACAACATATAAGTTGGAAGTGAAGGAAAATCGTGCATAGAATATTATAAATATAGAATACTAGAAATATAGAATAGTGGCAAGAGGCGGCATCAGTGGTTATAAATCGGGTAACTGGAAACTGGTGACATCAACCTGGGACACAAGAGGTCACCTGTATTCACCGGGGACCAGCTTCGCTACCCTACGCTAAGTACTGCCATAAAGTTTGAACAAAATAACATACATAATATTACTAATATACGGTATACATATAATATTATAAATATTAAACATATAAATATATATACATATAATTTTATAAAGAGTTAAAAGGACTGACATCAACAAGTGATCCATACAGTGACTCTCAAATACAACACAATACATCAGACAATGGAGAGGTGTGGCGAGTGTTCGGGAGTACTGGGAAAACGAAATGCAGGCGTAACGTGCTGCATCTGTAACATAAGATTTCACCTCGGCTGTACAGAATTACCTCCAGGATGCATAAAAAGGCAAGGAATTTACTGGGTTTGCAAAGATGACAGATTAATGTTAGAGAACATAACTAAACTGATGAAAAACATTCCCGAGTCACAGAGATTATCATTCACAGACAGGCTACCAGTGATATATGCGGACTGGGAAAAGTCAACATTGGATAACGACCAAAAGTCAGGAACAGATAGTTTAGAGAACCGCAACAGTAGTGTGGAGGAGGAGGAGGAGACTATTGTGCTACAAAATAACAGCAATATTGCAGAGCCAGATAATATAAACGATGAGAGCAACAGTGAGACAGAGTGCATAGATGATGGAATTGGGACGAAAAACGGAGATGGCTCCAGTAAAGAGGTAGACAAGACAGTCACAGATATAAATACCTTGAAAAACGCAAAACCGGAACACATTTGCAAATTCTACGCTAAAGGAATACGCAAATATGGAAAATTAGGAGCAAAATGCCATTTTCTGCATCCTCGAAAATGCAGGAACATGTTGGAGAGGGGTACATGCCGTTTTGGAACAGTGTGTAGATACTTCCACCCTAAATTATGTCAATTTTCAATAAGGGACAAAAAATGCTACAATCTTCAGTGTCCGGAATTCCATGTGAAAGGTACAGAGCGTTATAGACGGGAAGATCAATATGACACTACTGGAAATTTTTTAGAGGAAGGCAGAAACAGAGTAGTAAATATAAGAGAGAGGAACAGTCAGATGGAACCACTACAGGATTACAGAGGGGAACGGAGATACCCACAAGACTGGAATTCAAATTACCAACAAGCACACAGGTACTACACCAGACAACACCCGTCCTACTACCAAAACTGGACGAATCACTTCCAAAACGACATACCCTGGACGCAAACACAGTGGCCTCCTTACCAGAGCCTCAGATATTAACACCAGGTAAGGCTTCCAGCACTTCCACTAACACGATAACATCATTTATATTTGCCAACATCCAGGGTATAAAAACACGCAAAACCAACAAAGTTCAATTTATAGATGGTCTCCTTCATGAGGCAAATGCAGTGTTTGCAGCCCTAACAGAAACCCACACAAAGGACTACCATGATGGTGAAATATGGATCTCAGATGTGATAGGAAACACCGGCTTCAGGGTGGGGTCAGCCTCTACATCAAAGACACACTCATCTGTACTGAGCTGCTAAACACCTCAAATGATATGGTGGAAGTGCTGATAATCAAAATAGAGATTTTAAATGTAGTTATTGTCCTTATATATAAGTCACCGGAGGCAAACCCTCAGCAGTTTAAAGACCAACTAATGAAAATAGAACACTGCTTGGAAAACCTCACAAATCCAGTTCCGAACATCATCCTGCTTGGGGACTTCAACCTACGGCACCTGAAATGGAAGCACCTGGCTAATACAGTAATATCAGAAAGAATACCACGAAGTAGCCTAAATGAACAGGCACATGCAAATGACCTGCTACGGATGTGCGACAGGTTTGCCTTAAACCAGCAAATAGTAGAACCAACTAGGAAGGAGAACACGCTGGACCTCATTTTCACTAATAATGATGAATTGATCAGGAACATAATGATTACAAATACCTGTTACTCAGATCACAACTTAATTGAAGTTATGACAACCATGGGGAGTAGACCTTCAAAACCAGTCCAGACTCCCGGTGGAGGAGATTTCAGCAAATTCAACTTCAATAATAAGCAGATAAACTGGGAGCAAATAAACCAGGACTTCACAGAAATAAACTGGGATGAACAGCTAGAAAATGCAAACCTGAACCAGTGCCTGGAAAAAATAAGCTCAGTAGCACTAGAAATATGTTCAAACCGCATACCTCTAAGAAAAAAGAGGAAGAGATGCAGATTGGAACGGGAACGTCGATCCCTATATAGGCGAAGAAAACGAATTGCGGAACAACTTGAGAGTCGCACCCTATCTCAAGAACAGCGAAGAAGGTTAGGTAGAGAAATAGAAACAATTGAACGGAAGCTACAAGAATCATACAAAACCCAGGAGAGGCAAAGAGAGCAAAAGATCATCAGTGAAATAGAAAGAAATCCGAAATATTTTTTCTCCTATGCAAAATTAAGATCAAAAACCACATCTAGTATCGGGACCCTGCGAAAGGGAGATGGAACTTTCACCGATGACAACAAAGAAATGAGCGAGCTACTGAGGACGCACGACTCTGTTTTCAGCGAGCCATTAAACACACTAAAGATTGATAACCCAAATGAATTTTTCATGGATACGATACCAACATCAAATCATATATCAGACGTCACCCTATCCCCACTGGATTTTGAAGAAGCCATAAACAGTATGCCTATGCACTCTGCACCACGCCCGGATTCTTGGAACTCCATATTCATAAAAAACTGTAAAAAAACACTATCGCAGGCCCTCCACATTCTGTGGAGACAAAGCTTAGATACTGGCGTTATTCCTGATATACTAAAAACAGCAGAGATAGCACCACTTCATAAAGGAGGAAATAAGGCAGAGGCAAAAAATTACAGACCGATAGCGCTAACATCGCACATCATAAAATTTTTTGAGAGAGTGCTAAGAAGTAAAATCACAAAATACATGGAATCACAGCAACTCCATAACCCCGGACAACATGGTTTCAGAACAGGGCGCTCTTGCCTGTCACAGTTGCTGGACCACTATGATATGGCATTAGATGCTATGGAAGACAAACATAACGCGGATGTAATTTACACAGATTTCGCAAAAGCTTTTGATAAATGTGACCATGGTGTTATTGCACATAAAATGCGTTCAAAAGGAATTACCGGAAAAATAGGCAGATGGATCTACAATTTCCTGACCAACAGAACCCAATGTGTAATAGTCAACAAAGTAAAATCCAGCCCATCAACCGTGAAGAGCTCAGTCCCCCAGGGTACTGTGCTTGCTCCAGTACTTTTTCTCATCCTCATTTCGGACATAGACAAGAACACAACCTATAGCACTGTATCATCCTTTGCAGATGACACTAGGATCTTCATGAGAGTAGGCAACATAGAGGACACGGCGAACCTCCAGTCAGATGTAGATCAGGTCTTTCTATGGGCTACAGAAAATAATATGGTGTTTAACGAAGATAAGTTCCAGCTCATGCGCTATGGAAAAAATGAAAATATAAAAACGGAAACCACGTACAAAACTCAAGCAAATCATAACATAGAACGAAAAGGCAATGTAAAGGATCTGGGTGTACTCATGTCGGAAGACCTTACCTTTAAAGAACACAATAAAGTAGCCGTCACAACTGCAAGAAAAATGACAGGTTGGATAACAAGAACTTTTCACACTAGAGATGCTATACCGATGATGATACTTTTCAAAACGCTTGTGCTCTCTAGAGTAGAGTACTGCTGCACAATGACAGCACCTTTCAAAGCTGGAGAAATTGCTGACCTGGAGAGCGTGCAGAGATCCTTTACTGCTAGAATCCACTCAGTAAAACATCTAAACTATTGGGACCGACTAAAGAGCTTAAAACTGTACTCCCTTGAGCGCAGGCGAGAGAGGTACATAATAATTTACACGTGGAAAATATTAGAGGGGCTGGTCCCAAACCTGCACACAGAAATAACATCACATGAGACTAGAAGACATGGCAGGATGTGCAGAATACCCCCGTTGAAAAACAGAGGTGCAACTGGTACTCTGAGAGAGAACTCTATCAACATCAGAGGTCCGAGACTGTTCAACACGCTTCCACTACACATAAGGGGCATAACTGGCCGACCCCTCACAGTGTTCAAGAGAGAACTGGATAAGCACCTCCAAAGGATACCTGATCAACCAGGCTGTGACTCATACGTCAGGCTGCGAGCAGCCGCGTCCAACAGCCTGGTTGATCAGTCCGGCAACCAGGAGGCCTGGTCGACGACCGGGCCGCGGGGACGCTAAGCCCCGGAAGCACCTCAAGGTAACCTCAAGGTAGGCCGTCGCTCTACCGTCCAGTCCAAGTGGTTGGACTATTTATTCAAGAGTTGTATTATTTTTTTTTATATATTGAAGCAGATATTTTTCTCACTGATTCTATGTATGACTAACGACCCAGTGCAGGTTTGGAAGGCTTTGGCAATTAAAGCACCGTAAGATTGTGAGTGTTCAAGTCTAGGGGGAACTAAGCATTTTTTGTGTGTGTGAATGTGTAAAAGCCTGTGTTTATTTGTGTAAGTTAAAAATTGAGTTTTTTGTTTGTGTATAAGAGTTTAGCAATGTGTTTAAGTAAGATTGTGCAACTGTTTTAAGTTTAGGGGCGGAATAAGTATTTTGCGCGAATGTGAAAGCCCTGGGTTTATTTCTGTAAGTTGAACCAAAAAAAAAATGAGTTTGTTTTTGCGAGCGAGTTTGTTTAAGCATGTGCTGTCATTAAAAACTTCCAAAGTAATGACAGTAATGCCAAAATGAATTCATCTTTTCACTTTTTGAAAGGTGGAGGTGTAACATTTTCTGAAAACCTTTGCGCTTGATATACCACGGCACTGACATAAATGGCAACTGATGGAGTCGACTTTTAAATTTTAACACATGATTTCAAAAAGCATTTCATAGCAACAGATAGTGCCAGTCGATGCGTTACATGAAGTTATTGGGCCCCCACCACAATAGCTGCAAACTATTATGTTAAAATATGCAATTTTATACAGAATATGAACAGATTTCTAGTACATATTACATTGCTTAAACTACTCGACTACTTTCCTTTATAGTATATTTACGAGTGTCAAATTAATGTTTGGAGTGTCAAACCCAACACAATATGGCTGAGGCTCCACTATTTAACCTTCTTTCCGTATTCTATGAAATATCACAGGTATTGTTAATGCTTGTAATGTTTATTACAAAAGATAGACATACATTTGATGCTATTTTTCATATTAAAATCAAATTTGAGGTCCAAAAAATATATCTATAAAATCTATAAACAGGTTAGAACCATACAAATGCAAGCATGCCTTTTTCACCAGTAATCAACTGAATGCCACAGAAAATGGAATCTTTACTTTAGCTACAGAAAACGGAGCAAAGCCAAGGGGGGATAACTGGAATAAACAGTTTCCAACCTGACTCTTCTCGCACATAAACATGTCTTTCTTGACCTCATTTCAAATTATATAGAGTACTGAAAGCTCATTTTCCATAGCAAATATACTAAGGAACTCATTTTACGACTAGAACACAAACTAGGACCCCTCATTCAGATTCAAAACACGAGAATTATTGACTGAACATTTACCCACTATCAAGCACACAGGACTCTTTAAAGCTATCTTAACTTCTTTAAAACCCTAATATGACCCATCTCACATGCAGATCCTGTTCTATGACTCGCCCGTCATGTCAATGTACCCCACAGTATCATGCAAATTTAAGAGTAGGCTTACTATACCTATATATCCAACTTGGTCTTTGTAAGGAATCTTGACCCCCCCTTCTATGCTTGACCCCACTGGGGTAATCATAGGTAGGGGGTCCCTATTGCCGACGTCATGTCACGTGACACCCCCGCGACAAATAAGGAAAATTTCACCTGATTGGCCCATGACCCCGAGACAGAAAGAGAATTTTTCTACTCGGCTCCTGATTGGTCAAAAAAAATCGCGCCCCGTTCTCACCGCTCACCTCTGACCATTACAGAAAATGGAGCTGTGCCCAAGGGCTCCCTGTACTATTCAGTCATAGCCTCATTAAAGTACTCCAAAAACTTCTATATTCGCTTTCAACTGTGTTTCTTGGTTTGAATCTATTGAACATTCACCCTCTGATCCATTCAAAAGTAAGGGCCCCCAAATTGATACCGTAGTACTCTCGTAACACCCCCGGGCCAAATCGTGAATTTTTCTCATGCCATTAAAATACTCCAAAAACGTTTATATGCCTTTCACCAGTGTATTTTTTGGTTTTCATCTATTGAGCATTCATCCTCGGTACCTCTCATAAGTAGAGACCCCCTTCTTGAGGCCCTAGACTCGTCTTAAAAGCAAGCGACAAATCGTACAGGAAAACAGGTTAGGATAGGGCACCAGTTCCTCAGGTACACCCTGGGTGGTGGGCCCCCGGGACCCTAGGGGAGAATGGACCACCCCACCCCCGCCAGCCAGCCAGGTGCGCGCTGACTGTGCCCTAACCTAACCACCTAAAATAAGTTGTTGGTCGATCTGGCCCCCGAAAGTCAAGTCGGCATGGAAGTGCCCAACCGTTTCTGAAAATCAGTTCTCCATCTGTCTCCTTTTACACTACTAATTACAATATCTAGATCAAAATTACATTGATTTTCAAAAGGTTATATATTTTCCATCAATGGAGAGCATCAGCCAAGAAGCCTTCTTTAAAATATGAATATCTTTCCTCACCCAAAAAGATCTAATCTCTGAATAAAACGCAAAAAACGACTTGATTGTAACCTATCCACTGCTTTCCATTGGATGGGGGAGAGGGGGTTATGTGTAGGATAAACATATTAATTGTGACACTAGCCCTCCATATATGTCAGTTGCTTAAATTATATAATGTACTTGTGGTCGGTCTCGAGCCCATTGTTGATGTGACAATGTGCATTGACTTTTGTAACTAGCTTATCAAGATTATAACTTGCTTGGCTATATGAATTATGGGGCTCAGTCCCTGAGCCCATTATGTGCCTCTGTAACAGTCCACTATCGCCCATAGGACGGGTATGGGGTGCATAATAAATGAACTAAACTATGCTCTGCCTTTTTGATAACATATACAATTATAAGCTTTATTTGTGAATCTGAATTAATTAAACAATATATCACAGAGCCTATCGGGTTCGGTGAGATGAGCGAAAAGACATGGGAGATTTTACATAAGTTCAGTACATGGTTGTTTGAGTAGCGAACGCATGTCAACGAATAATGAGTATATATAACAAAACTATTGTCCTATGAAGTCGATTTTGCTTCCAAAAATATATTTTTTAATAAATGTTAAATGTTTTCTGGCTAGTTTTGTTAGATTTTATTAAAAATACGTATTCTACTTGTTAACATTATAATTTAAATTTGTGATAATTTGTGCAGAGAAGTGCGACAACTGGATATGCCAACAAACACTTTCCAAACAACGATATATCTTGGATAAGTCGCTCCACAACATTGACGCTTGGACCGTCGACTTCCTTTGATGCTACTTATTTACTTATTTCATAATGAAATTATATTAGTTTGGAGTAAATATATGTTTTCTCATGTTCTGCATTCAGCACCCACATTATAGTGAGTAAATATGCCATATTACTTCATTACTTAAATAATGCTAGGAGGGTTTGAGTAGCTTTGGATTTTTAGTGGACAGAATCTCCAATAGATGGGGCGAGAGTCGCCCCATCTCTCTCGCCTGAGCAAGAGTCGAAACTTAATTTAAAATTTATATATCTTTGTCCTTGAACATGATATATTTCATTTGGTGCAATCATAATAATGTTCATATGTCGGTCTTTCTGGAGGCATATAAGATTTTAGGCTTTATTAGCGTATCTTGGTTAATTATACAATATATCGGCAAGTGCGTAGGCGTCTGCACTCCATGCCCGACAAGCTACTGAGCGCTACTATAAAAACATATGTATCTTCACTTGAGCTATAAATATGTCTATTGTAATGTATTTAAAATGAAGCTCATATTTCTATCTTGCTTGTGTTTATTAGTGAATTTACGTGAAATAAACATTGATCTGAGAGAGGGTTGCTCTGTCGTTCAGTCTGTACGGGGTGGGAGCTCTGTAATTTTTAAAATACATGTATCTTCGTTAGAACTTAAAATATGTCTATGGTAAAGTGTTTAAAGTGAAGCTTATATGTCTGCCTTTCTTGAGTCATATAAAACATATATGTTTATTAAAGAATTCACGTGAAATAAATATTGTTCTGAGAGAGAGTTGCTCAGTCGATCGATCAGTCCGGGGTCGGAGCTCGGCTATTATAAAAGTACATGTATCTTCGCTTTAAATTTAAATATGCCCATGGTAAGGTATTTAGAATGAAGCTTATATTTCTATCTTTCTTGTGACATATAAAACTCTTACGTTTATTAAGGAATCTGCGTGAAATAGGCATGGTTCTGAGATGAATGCTGCGGTTTTCGAGTTCGACGAGCGATGAAAACTGCCCCTTTTATAAAACTACAAATAACTTCGGTTTTACTTAAAATATTTGTCTGTTAGAGATTTTACTGATAGATCGCGTTTTTGTCTTTCTACTGACTAATAAATAATTTTGGTTTAATAAGTCATCAAGATGTTTTCAACAATATTCTTTCGGCGTTCGTCTTTTACAACATGGGCGACCCTTTTGGAAACGCGATACTTGGGTTAACCCATCCCATAGTTGGGTCTGTTTCCATTATAGTTCGGAACACCTGTCTGTTGGCGACCCTGTGGACGGCGACACTGTGGACGCTCTACCGACCCTTTGGGCGGCAGTGGACCCCTTACTGACCCTGTGGACGGCATTGGACCCCATACCGACCCTGTGGGCGGTAGTTTTTTATTATTATTATTACTATTTTCTACCACAAACGTGGCCACACATTTACAATGCTAACCAGCATATATACATTTTCTTCTGTCCTCCATGGACAGGGTTAGAAATCAGTTAAACATATAGTTCAGGGATTTATTGAACACTCAACCACAGAAGGTGATTCGGTGCTTTTAAAATGCTAAGCTAACCTACATACGTAAATACATAGATACACAGATTTACGTATGCCCTACATAAAGTGTTCGAAGTGTCATTAATGTATATTTACAAAGGTGAAATGCTTCCGATTGAAATGATCAGCTTCCATATGTACTTTATACACATACATATACATACACACACACATATATACGTGCATATACATATATACATGCATATATACACACACATGCATTCACATACATTTGTCTCTTTTACTCTGACAGGGTGAGATAGCTGACAGAGAAACTAGTGTGCAATTAAGCACTTAATCACTGAAGGTGATTAAGGTGCTTTTACAAGCTCAGGTTATATAGTTACATCACATACATACATTGTATAAATGATACATTACATGGTCAATCTTGGATACAAGTCCAATATATCATCAAGGGTTCCAGTACTCATATAGTAATTACACAGTTCAGCATACCTCAGTCCAGGAGGGCGAAAGTCAGACAATATGGGACATTCTACAATATAATGTTCAAGAGAGTGCATGTTTTCTCTTTCACAAAGTTGACACATTGTGTACTCGACATTTGGGTTTTGAGAAAGCTGCCAGATACGTCTATATCCCAGGCGAATTCTGGCCACTATAACATCACATTGTCGGGTTCTTGTTCTATTTGTCCCATATGTGAATGTCTCCTCACGATATCTATCATAATATTTAATACTACAACTTTCAGGTCTTTGTGAAATTGTTAGGTCTGTGAGATCTTCATTAGATATTTTTGTAAGTATTCTCTTTGTCACTGCTAATGAAACACCCATATCAATTTCTACCACTGGTTTTCTACAGGCTGTCTTTGCAAGCACATCAACAGTGTCATGCCTCGAGATGCCAACATGTGATGGTATCCATAGGAATATAATTTCAAATCTGTTTTCTTTAGCAGCTAAAACATTCATTCGAATATCACTGACTATTTTATGGGTGTCACTGCTATGTGCGTTCAATGCCAGGAGTACATTCTGCGATAGTGGACCTCCTACCGACCCTGTGGGTGGTAGTGGACCCCCTACCGACCCTGTGGGCGGCAGTGGACCCCCCTACCAACCTGTGGGCAGTAGTGGACCCCCTACCGACCATGTGGGCGGTAGTGGACCCCCTACCGACCATGTGGGCGGCAGTGAACCCCCTACCGACCCTGTGGGCGGTAGTGGACCCCCCTACCGACCCTGTGGACGGCAGTGGACCCCATACCGACTTTGTGGGCGGTAGTGGACCCCCTACCGACCCTGTGGGTGGTAGTGGACCCCCTACCGACCCTGTGGGCGGCAGTGGACCCCCTACCAACCCTGTGGGCAGTAGTGGACCCCCTACCGACCATGTGGGCGGTAGTGGACCCCCTACCGACCATGTGGGCGGCAGTGAACCCCCTACCGACCCTGTGGGCGGTAGTGGACCCCCCTACCGACCCTGTGGACGGCAGTGGACCCCATACCGACTTTGTGGGCGGTAGTGGACCCCCTACCGACCCTGTGGGCGGTAGTGGACCCCCTACCGACCCTGTGGGCGGCAGTGGACCCCCTACCGACCCTGAGGCGGCAGTGGACCCCCTACCGACCCTGTGGGCGGCAGTGGACCCCCTACCAACTCTGTGGGCGGTAGTGGACCCCTACCGACCCTGTGGGTGGCAGTGGACCCCCTACTGACCCTGAGGCGGCAGTGGACCCCCTACCAATCCTGTGGGCGGCAATGGACCCCCTACTGACCCTGTGGGCGGTAATGGACCCCCTACTAACCCTGTCGGCGGTAGTGGACCCCCTACCGACCCTGTGCGCGGCAGTGGACCCTATATACTAATCCTGTGGGCGATACTGGACCCTATACTAATCCTGTGGGCGGCAATGGACGCCATACACATCCAGTGGGTGTTATTGGACCCCATACCCATTCTATGGGTGGTTGGAGCCCCATACCCATCCTGTGGGTTGTAGTGGACGCCATCCACATCCAGTGGATGGTATTGGACCCCATATCCTTCCTGTGGGTGGATGTGATCCCCATACCCATTCTGCGGGTGGATGTGACCCCCCATACCCATCCTGGGGGTGGTATTGGACCCCTTACCCACCTAAAAGGTGGTAATGGACAATATACCCATCCTATAGTTGGTATAGTGGGCACCATACCATCCTGTTTGTAGTAGTTTACCCCATAGACATTCCAACGTAACATCGTTTTCTGTTAGCGTTTCTACAAAATATTCTTTAAAGATTTTTAAAGCACCAACTATGGTATATAATATTAATTGGTGAAGCACTGTTATTCTATGTAATAATTTATAGTGCTTATTATAATTTACTAAGAACAACTAATATTTCTCAAAACAAAACTACGAACTTTCAATAGGATGTAGCTGATCTGTAATATTCTAAGAGCATGAACAATAGTAGGTAAATTTCACAATCCATGTGGGATCTGAAAACTACAATTTTCATTATAATTGAACCAATCACGACTATTCTGCTATCTACGTTGACGGACGGGTACTGTGAGACGTAAATTGGTACGTGAGGAAGAGTTTGGGCCTTGGAAAAAATGTAACTGGGAATATATCACATATGTACTAATTCACATTTATAATATTGACTTTAAGCATTAAGTCATATATGTGCTGTCTTGTGTGAGAACGGGTTGCCATACCCAAGCTTAATTCACAAAAATTCAGACCGATTTCTCTGACGTCGTGCATGTGTAAAGTTTTTGAGAGGATTATACTCGACAGACTTATGCTTCAAATTAAGCCCCACCTTGCTCCTAACCTGTATGGTTTCCTTCCTGGAAGAAGCAAACAAACTTGCTTTGCTGAATATTTTATCAGAGAGGGACCAAGCTCTCAGGCGGCATTTATTGATCTCCAAACTGCTTTTGATACAGCAAACAGAGAAATAATCTAAGAACAACTATAGCCTCTTTTGGAGTTAAGGGAAGACTGTTGACATGGCTCAGAGGTTACCTGAGAAACAGAACCACCTCAGTCCTCTTCAAGAGGGTCAAAAGTAAACTTTGTGTACCCTTTGAATTGGGTACACCCCAGGGTGGAGTGCTAAGTCCTACCCTGTTCAATGTTCTGATGCACAAATTAACAATTGATATTCCCACACTACCTAACGAAACCGTCATCTGTTATGCCGATGACATATGCATTGTTGCAAATACCCAAATTAGACTGCAAACTTTACTGGATTCACTCACTGCTAAAAGCATTGAATGTGGTCTTGTTATGTCTATAACTAAATCCAGAGTTCTCCATCCCCAAGAGAAAACTCATGTCCCTATAACTTTCAAGGTCAACAACCAGAACATTGAAACGTGTAGGCAGCACAAATACCTTGGCGTTGGTATTAACAGTGACATTGTAAACGATCTACTCCGTAGGTTAAAAGAAAGAATAAACCACTGAAAACACTTACTGGTAAGAACATTGGTATCAATGTTAAATATGCTTGACTTATCTATATGATGTTTGTTAGATCTCTCGTTGATTTTAATGCTTTGCACTTAATTAATTTCCCCTCCTCTGTGTTAAACAAACTTGAAGTAGTACAGAATGAGGCCATGAGGATAATTCTTGGTGCCCCATGATGCACAAGAATCACCAACATGAGGGAAGAACTGAAGCTTCCAACCATACTAGAGAGAATCATGCAAGTCAACACTACCTTTTGCCTTAAAGTCATGAGAGACCCTATATATCTCCTGCATTGCTCAGAGACAAATTATTTAGTGCTGTTAACACCCTATTGACTGGTTCCGACATATCAACTCACTCCTTTTATGATAAATGGCTGAGAAAAAATGCCTACAATCTCATTAAACTCAACATTCCTTTTAAGTGCAATCTACCTGTCTCTGATATTCCGCTTTATCTGTATCCCACCATTTAAGTATCATACACACCTGTCAGCAAGAAAGACAATGAGAATCTTGCTCTTCTCAAAGCTGTCACACTCGAAACAATTGCCTCCTCCATCGAGAATTTAAGATCTCACGAGCACTGTGTCTACACAGACGACTCAGTCCAATCTTCTACTGGACGGACTGGAGCAGCATATAGGTTTTATAGAAATAATATTTGCACAAAGACTGTCAGTGTCAGGTTAAACAACTGGCTAACCTCCACACAAGCAGAACTTGCAGCATTAAAACTAGCTACCAGTACATTAAAAAACATTGAAGGAGGAATAATATTTTGTGATTCAAAGTCTGCTCTTCAAGCAATCGAAAACTTCTCCTGGAAGATCGACAGCAAGAACCTCATACTACCAACTATAAATTACCTAATTGCTGAATAGAGTAAAGGGTCTCGAATCTCCTTTATATGGATACCTTCACACATAAATATAACCAATCATAATGAGACAGAGATTGCAGCCAAATTAGCGTGCAACAAAGATGAAGTTGAATTAGATCTAGGTATCCCCATCTCTGCTGTCAAAACTGTATTGGTCCAAACACTCAGGTCTGATAGGAAAGAAATTACTGGCTCCCAACGACCTGAAAGTACTGGTATAAAAACCTATGATTTGATCAGACCTGAAACCTATATCTATGAGCAGCACAAAACGTCCACAAGACTGTGCGACACAATGGTTGCAAGGATCAGGTTGGGTACCGTTACCTGTGGCTGGTGGCTGTAGGTGACGGATCTCCCAATCCTTTCCAGTTGCAAACTCAAACTTTCCAGTTGCAATCTCCCAATCCAATCCAGTTGCAAACTCTGTGAGTAGGAATTGCGGCACGATCTCCCACACTACATCACCGAATGCCCAGTTATTAGACCTTTCAGACCAGTTGGCATGAGGTACCTGGAGCTTTGCAATTACTTTATTCACTCTCGTATTCTTGAAGATATCCTCACAGTGTACCCAAAATTTGCCAGTGCAGTCTTCTAAACATATGGCCCTGTGTGACTAACCATCCTGCGAGATGGAGACTTTTATTACCACTGCTACCTTATTCACTCTTGTGTTGATGATATCTTCAAAATGCATCCGGAGTCTGCCAGTGCAGGCTGCCTCTTACATGACTCTGTATGACTAACCATCCTGTGTGATGGGGATTTTTTAGCATCACCTAGTTAGCTTTTTTGACACACTGTACTCCACTTCATATAGTCTAGGGTAGCTGCACTAATGCAGATGTATCTCATGTATTAATAAAAAAGATCAATGAAGATTACGTTCACCACCATAGCTGCGGCGACCCAGGCTACCGCAGAAGGCTTCTACTGCTTTGGCTTAAAAATACTACCCCACCAAATAAAAAAGGATCGATACCATGAGATCCAGCAGTGCTTCAAGTGCTACGAGCTCTCCCACCCCCACACAACAAGTATCAGCACCCCTGTCCAAAAGAGCAGCCTGTGCGCATTGGACTATCACTATTCCATATGCAAGGCAACAACCCATCGTTGCTTGCTCTGTGATGGCATTCACCTCGCAATTTCCTACCGCTGCCCCTGCAGACAGGAAAGCATCAAGGCCCAGGATGAAGTCAAGAGAAAAACCCTTCTACCTCCTCGACCAGAACCCCAGGCGTTCAACCTACCACCTTTGCTCTCACCAACCGACCAGAAGACTTTCCGGTCTTACCAACATGTGGCTCCTCCAAGCAGGCGACCCAGCCTTCTCAATGGGGACCCAAGATCCCACAGGCTCCTTCACAGCCCCCTGCATCACGTGCAGGCATTATTCCGGGTCTTATTAGACAAGAGGAAAGGCTTGCTGGACCAGACAACCAGCGCTTTGTCAGTGAACGAAACGCATTATACATAGCCAATGGCTTGGCCCCCATCATAGCCCCTGGCGTAAGTCTCACTGCCTCCACTACCACTCCGGAGACTACCTACCACCAGGACGACCATGCGGTCAATTTGAACTCCGACTCCAGACTCCAGAACCGCCCATGACCCGGGTGACACAAACAGACGTAATTCCTTCTCCAGCTCCCAACACCAACACTTCTACCATCACTATCTCAGCAGTCGCGCTAGCAGACGTGCTGTCTACAAACGATAACAGCACCACCAACGCTCCTGAAATAGCTACTACCACCTATCAACGACACCTAAGCCTACCTAAGGCTGCGAGGCGAAAGATGAAAACACCCACTACGGAGGTTACAGACTCCTCAGACGAGGAAATCATAGTAGGAGCTCCACCGCCGCACCACAAATACGACACCTACACGGTTCAAGACTTCCTCATGGAGGCCACCTCACCAAACTCCAACGACAGCACTGCTCAGCTAAAGTCGCAGGCAAAGAAAAAACGGAAAACCTAGAGGTCTATACTAATCCCACCAGCTCCAGAACTGGTATAGCCAGCCCTCCAGGCTGAAAGCTACTTCCAACCCGTCCTCTTATAAATAACGTCGCTTTTCGCTCGTATGCGCGCTATGGCCAAATTTGGACGCAATTTAAAATGAAATCGACTCACAAAAGTGACATACTGTTCCGTTCTCTGTTTGAGTCGTCCGGCTTACTCGGTAAGGTTAGGAAAGGAAACTTTCAATTAACGTTTTTCATAACGTTCTGAAACTTTATGAGAATTTCCTGCCCACCTAACCTATCAGAGGACTCTTAACTTACTCTTGTTGAAGAAAAAATCCCAAATATATTTTCATTTTTTTTTTCATTTTCAAATTACGTCCACTTTCGGCCCTACTGGTAAACGGGCAAAAGCGACGTTATTTTTAGGAGGACTGGTTGCGCTCAGATCTTTAGTATCAGCCATTGATACAGATAATGGCTCCAAAAAGCCTCCACTTACGGGCTCACCATAGCCCGTGCTACTGGAACTTATTGTTCTGAGTAGCTGAATCTAAAACAACAACAGTGACTTGTAAATCATTAGTTCCTTCTGAAGATGTATTAATATACGAAAGTACTTAAGGAAATTCCCGTTTCAATTCTTCCTCCGAGATCTGACACTGTCACATTTTTCATCACATGTTAATTTTTCGTGATTTGCACACACACACACACACACACACACACACACACACACACACACACACACACACACACACACACACACACACACACACACACACACACACACACACACACACACACACACACACACACACACACACACACACACGCACACACACACACACACACACACACACACACACACACACACATACACACACACACACACACACCAAACAGTAGAAGGCCCAGGCAGGAGTACGAGGACAGCAACAAGACATGTATGGATGAACTGCAGAGGGCAGCAACTTTAGCGCATAGAATGAGAGCGAAGCTGCTGGTCATGGGGGACCTAAATCACGGAGAGATAGATTGGAAAACGAGGAATCCCCATGGTGGGGAGGAGACCTGGGGAGCGAAGCTGGTAGACGTTATTGACAGGAATTTCCTAACACAGCATGTGAAAGAAGATACTAGGGAAAGAGGAGGGGATACGCCCAGCCTATTAGATCTCATTATCACTCAGAATGTAGAAGACATCGAGCAGTTGGAACATGAAATACCACTAGGAGCTAGTGACCATTGTGTCCTAGTCTTTGACTACATGATGGAGCTTAAAATTGTGACCAAAGGACAAGAGGTCCGGGAAAGGAGACTTGATTACAGAAAAGGGGACTACAGAAGGATAAGGGACTACCTGGGAGAAGTGCAGTGGGAGGAAGAACTTAGAGGAAAAACAGTGCAAGGTATGATGAACCAAGTCATATTGAAATGCAAGGAGGCTGAAGATAGATTTATTCCAACAATAAAGGAAAAAAGCAGGAGGGAATATAATAACCCATGGTTTAATAGACAGTGTTAGGAAGCAAAGGTGAGAAGCAGGAGGGAGTGGAGGAAGTACAGAAGACAAAGGACAGAGGACAACAGGATTAGATGTAACAGAGCTAGGAATGATTACATTAACATAAGACGAGTGTCGGAAAGAAATTATGAGAATGATATTGCAGTCAAAGCGAAAAAGCAACCAAAATTACTACATAGCCATATAAGAAGGAAGATGTCGGTAAATGACCAAGTGACATGACTGAGGAAAACAGAAGGGGCATATACAGAAAGCGACAAGGAAATCTGCGAGGTACTGAATGCAAAATTCCATGGAGTGTTCACAACCGAGCCTGAGCAGCTCCCATTGTTAGAAGAGATTACCCAAGATGAAAGACTATCAGATAAAGAGGTGACAGCAGAGGATGTAATGAAACAGTTGACAACACTGGATGCAAATAAAGCTGTTGGACCAGACAAAGTATCACCGTGGATACTTAAAGAGGCAGCGCAGGCTCTCAGCGTGCCTCTGGCAATGATCTTTAATGAGTCACTTATGTCGGGAGAATTGCCCAGTTGCTGGAAGGAGGCAAATGTCGTACCGATTTTCAAAAAAGGTGATAGGGAGGAGGCACTTAACTACAGACCCGTATCACTGACAAGCATCCCCTGCAAAATACTTGAAAGAATAATTAGGCTAAGACTTGTTGAGCACCTGGAGAGCATTGGGTTTGTAAACAAGCACCAACATGGGTTCTGGACAGGGAAATCATGTCTAACAAACATTTTAGAATTCTATGATAAAGTAACAAGGATAAGGCAGGACAGAGAAGGCTGGGCAGACTGCATATTTCTTGACTGCCAAAAGACCTTTGATACGGTACCGCACATGAGACTGCTATACAAACTTAAGAGGCAGGCAGGAGTAAGCGGAAAGGCCCTAGTATGGGTGAAGAACTACCTAACAGGAAGGAGCCAGAGGGTAATGGTAAGGGGCGAAAAGTCGGACTGGCGAACAGTAACAAGTGGAGTACCTCAAGGATCGGTGCTGGGACCAATCCTCTTTCTAATTTACGTAAATGATATGTTTACAGGAGTGGAATCATACATGTCAATGTTTGCAGATGACGCAAAATTAATGAGAAGAGTTGTGACAGACGGGGATTGTAGGATCCTCCAAGAGGACTTAAACAGGCTGCAGAGATGGTCAGGGAAATGGCTACTGGAGTTTAACACCAGTAAATGTAAAGTTATGGAAATGGGATCAGGTGACAGGAGACCAAAGGGACAGTACACAATGAAGGGGAACAGCCTACCTGTAACGATTCGAGAAAGAGATCTGGGAGTGGATGTGACACCTAATCTAACTCCTGAGGCACATATAAATAGGATAACGACAGCAGCGTACTCTACACTGGCGAAAATTAGAACTTCGTTCAGAAACCTAAATGAGGAAGCTTTTAGGGCGCTTTACACTGCCTACGTGAGACCCGTCTTAGAGTATGCCGCGCCATCATGGAGCCCCCACCTGAAGAAACACATAAAGAAACTGGAGAAGGTTCAGAGGTTTGCGACGAGGCTTGTCCCAGAGTTACGAGGGATGGGATATGAAGAGCGGCTGAAGGAACTGAACCTTACGACACTAGAGAAAAGAAGGGAGAGAGGAGATATGATAGGGACATATAAAATACTCAGGGGAATTGACAAAGTGGAAATAGATGAAATGTTCACACGTAATAATAACAGAACGAGGGGACATGGGTGGAAACTGGAAACTCAGATGAGTCACAGAGATGTTAGGAAGTTTTCTTTTAGCGTGAGAGTAGTAGAAAAATGGAATGCACTTGGGGAACAGGTTGTGGAAGCAAATACTATTCATACTTTTAAAACTAGGTATGATAGGGAAATGGGACAGGAGTCATTGCTGTAAACAACCGATAGCTAGAAAGGCGGGATCCAAGAGTCAATGTTCGATCCTGCAAGCACATATAGGTGAGTACATATAGGTGAGTACACACACACACACACACACACACACACACACACACACACATGGTATAATAGAGCATGTATGGAAGCGAAGAAACTGAACAAAAGGGCGTGGAGGAACTTCCGAAATAACAGAAAACAAGAAAGCAGAGAGAGATACCATAGAACCAGGAATGAGTACGTCAGGGTGAGAAGAGAAGCAGAGAAAAGTTTTGAAAATGATTAAAATAAAAAGTTTAGCAAACAAAGCCAAGACCGAACCACAGCACTACTCCACAGTCACATCAGAAGGAAAACAACAGTGGAAGAACAGGTATTGAAACTTAGAACAGGCAAGGACAGGTAAACAGAGAATGACAAAGAGGTGTGTGAAGAACTCAACAAGAGGGTCCAGTTCCAGGACGTCTTCACAATAGAAGAAGGTGAGGTCGCTGTGCTAGGAGAAAGGGAGGTAAACCAGGCGGCCTTGGAAGAGTTCGAAATTACGAGAGAGGAGGTCAAGAGACACCTGCTGGATCTGGATATTAGAAAGGTTGTTGGTCCAGATGGGATCTCACCATGGGTACTGAAAGAGTGTGCAGAGGCACTTTGCTTGCCACTCTCCATAGTGTATAGTAAGTCACTGGACACGGGAGACCTACCAGAAATATGGCAGACGGCGAATGTGGTACCAATATACAAAAAGGGTGACAGGCAAGAGGCACTGAACTACAGGCCAGTGACTTTGACTTGTATACCATGAGAGGTGATGGAGAAGATCGTGAGAAAAAACATGGTAACACATCTGGAGAGAAGGGACTTCGTGACAACTCGCCAACATGGGTTCAAGGAGGGTAAATCTTGCCTGACAGGCTTAATAGAATTCTATGACCAGGTGACAAAGATTAAGCAAGAAAGAGAGGGCTGGGCGGACTGCATTTTCTTGGATTGTCGGAAAGCCTTTGACACAGTACCGCATAAGAGGCTGGTACATAAGCTGGAGAGACAGGCAGGTGTAGCTGGTAAGGTGCTCGAGTGGATAAGGGAGTCCCACCTAAGCAATAGAAAGCAGAGAGTTACGGTAAATGGTGAGACCTCCGATTGGCGTGAAGTTACCTGAGGAGTCCCATAGGGCTCTGTACTCGGTCCTATCTTGTTTCTGCTATATGTAAATGATCTCCCGGAGGGTATCGATTCATTTCTCTCAATGTTTGCGGACGATGCCAAAATTATGAGAAGGATTAAAACAGAAGAGGACTGTTTGAGGCTTCAAGAAGACCTAGACAAGCTGAAGGATTGGTAGAACAAATGGTTGTTAGAGTTTAACCCAACCAAATGTAATGTAATGAAGATAGGTGTAGGGAGCAGGAGGCCAGATACAAGGTATCATCTGGGAGAGGAAATTCTTCAGGAGTCAGAGAAAGAAAAAGACTTGGGGGTTGATATCACGCCAAACCTGTCTCCTGCAGCACATATCAAGAGGATAACATCAGCGGCATATGACAGGCTGGCCAACATACGAACGGCATTCAGAAACTTGTGTAAAGAATCATTCAGAACTTTGTATACCACATATGTCAGGCCAATCCTGGAGTATGCAGCCCCAGCATGGAGTCCATATCTAGTCAAGGATAAGACTAAACTGGAAAAGGTTCAAAGGTTTACCATCAGACTAGTACCCGAGCTGAGAGGTATGAGCTACGAGGAGAGACTACGGGAATTAAACCTCACTTCGCTGGAAGACAGAAGAGTTAGTGGGGACATGATCACCACATTCAAGATTCTGAAGGGAATTGATAGGGTAGATAAAGACAGGCTATTTATCACAAGGGGCACACGCACAAGGGGATACAGGTGGAAACTGATTGCCCAAATGAGCCACAGAGATATTCGAAAGAACTTTTTTAGTGTCAGAGTGGTGGACAAATGGAATACATTAGGAAGTGATGTGGTGGAGGCTGACTCCATACACAGTTTCAAATGTAGATATGATAGAGCCCAATAGGCTCAGGAATCTGTACACCTGTTAATTGACGGTTGAGAGGCGGGACCAAAGAGCCAGAGCTCAACCCCCGCAAGCACAACTAGGAGAGTACAACTAGGTGAGTACACAAGTACAAAATATACTGTAAAATAAAAAAAAAAGAGCTGAACATTCTGAATCTACAGAAGCATATTTGTTCACTCACTGTGGCAATCTGGTTGGCCCATTTAGACGAGTCTTTGAGTATTTGACTGGTCAAGTTGGTTGATGACGGCTTAGGACTTGGGAAGTGTGAGGTGATGATCTTGTGCGAGACGCAGGAGGTTGTGATGAGTCTGGCTCCTCGCCTGTTTGGAAGACGCAAGAGATTGTGATGAATGATGAGTATTTGGTTGGATGAGTATTTGTTGCACAATAAACTATTTATTTATTTAAATTTATATATATATATATATATATATATATATATATATATATATATATATATATATATATATATATATATATATATATATATATATATATATATATATATATATATATATATATATATATATATATATATATATATATATATATGTTTCATTGAATATGACCGCATATTCTGTATTTATTATTTTCTGGTTTAGGGCTTCTATCCCTCTAACTATTTTCTTAGCATCATGCTATTTTCTTAGCATGTATTATCACCTGACCTAATGCGGGTATAAAATCAACTAGTATTGTAAGATCTGTTCACTTGAGAATGAACCATGGAGGTTCGAAACGTCGTGCAAATTATACAAATAAGTGTAATACACTCTATAGTAAATCACTTCTTTTCTTCACCTTAAAAGTACGAAAATGAGTTTTGGAGAACTCCTATTTCAATTAAGCCCTGATGCTAAGAAAATAGTTAGAGGGATAGAAGCCCTAAACCAGAAAATAATAAATACAGAATATGCGGTCATATTCAATGAAACATGTTTGAAAGAAAACCTGCTGCCAGTATACACCAATATATATATATATATATATATATATATATATATATATATATATATATATATATATATATATATATATATATATATATATATATATATATATATATATATATATATATATATATATATATATATATATATATATGCGAACAAGCCTGAATGGTCCCCAGGACTATATGCGACTGAATATATATATATATATATATATATATATATATATATATATATATATATATATATATATATATATATATATATATATATATATACAATATATATTTATATATATATATACAAGAAGCTACATTGGGTTTATGAAGGTACATAGCATGATGTGTTTACATTCTTGTAAAGCCACTAGTATGCACAGCGTTTCGTAACATTAACGCATTTCGCACAGTAAACAAAGATGAGAATGGGTTCCACAATGTACTGTGACTCACAGGATGAGTAAGAGGTGCACAATAAACTACCACTCACAGGATGAGTATGGATTGCACAAACTACTGGTAAGAAGATGAGTATGGGTTGCACAATACATTACCACACAGAGGGTGAGTATGGGGTGCATGTAACCAAAGACTCACAAGATGAGTATGAGTGCACAATAAACTACCACTCACAGGATGAGTCTATGACATTTGTGCTTTATATTAGGGTAACTAAAATACACCTGTTTCCCCAAAAAATACTTAATGACAAAGTAATGAGCGTTGTTGATCGTGTTACTGAAATTAACTGTCAAATTGGTTTAAAAATGCTTAGGATAACATAACATACCCATCCTGTGGGCGGTAGTGGACATCATACTTATGATGTGGGCGGCAGTGGACGCCATACCCATCCTGTGGGCGGTAGTGGACCTTATACCCACCCTGTGGGCGGTAGTGGACTCCATACGCATCCTATGGGTGGTAGTTAACCCCATACCCATCCTGTGGGTGGTAGTAGACGATATACTCATCCTGTAGGCGGTAGTTAACCATTTACCCATCCAGTGGCGGTACTGGACCCTATACTCATCCTGTGGGCGGCAATGGAGGCATACCCATCCTGTGGGCGGTAGTGGACATAATGTTCCTACTGTGGGTGATTGTGGGACCCCATACCCATTCTGGAGGCGGTACAGTGGACGCCATACACATCCTGTGGGCGGAAGGGGAACATATACCCATCCAGTGGGCAGAAGTGGACCCCATACTCATCCTGTTGATGATTGTGAGTCCCCAAATCCATCCTGTGGGCAGTAGTGGACCCCATACCTATCTTGCAGGTGGTAGTGGACGCCATACTCATCCTGTGGGTGGTAGTGGACCATATACCCATCCAGTAGGCGGTAGTGGACCCCATACCCATCAGACCCCCAGTAGGATGATAGTGGTCCACATACCCAGGCTATGGGCAGTTGTGGGGCCAAACCCATCCAACAAGTGGTATGGACCTCTTACCCACTTAACAGATGGTAGTAGGCCTTATACCCATCCTACATCGTCGTCGCCTCTAAATCAACAACAATAGGATACCCATCCTACAGTTGCGTGTAGACACCATACAAGCCATGACAATCATTCTTGGAGTCCCAAGAACTGCCAAAACGTCTAATCTACGAGAGGAGTTGTCCCTTCCCAGTATTAAAAGCAGAATTCAGGAGCTGAATGCTAAGCTTGCAATTAGGATAGCCAGAGATCCCCATTACAATGATATTGCCAAGAAAAAACTGAGCTCTGTGCTACTTTCAGGGGGAAACAGGAGAAGCAAAAAATGGCATCACAGAGCAGTCTGCTACCTTGAAGAGCTTCACCTGCTTGAGCAAGCCCGTGAGCTCCTGCCTGTAGAGAGGTTACCTCCCTGGGAGGATGACTCGTGCAAGATCATCATCAATGAAATGGCAATGAAAAAATCCAACATGATACCACAAGAAATGAGGCACAAGTATCTCGAGGACATTTATAAAGAAGCCGGAGATGAATTAGATCAAATCTACACTGACGGGTCATCTAATCCTATCAATGGCAGGGCTGGTGCAGCATACACGGTAATCAAGGATAATACCTTCCAACGCAGAAATGAAGACAAAGCACGTATTGAGAACTATGCCTCTTCAACGCAAGCAGAGCTAACTGCCATTGTTATGGCGTTAAGGTTTCTTGAACGGAACACTAATGGTGCAGTGATTTGCACCGATTCAAAAGCAGCACTGCAAAGCCTAAGTAAAAATCAGGCAGAAAATCTTGCAATAGTCGCTGAAATCAAGAGAGCTGTGAGAGTACTTACCAACCAGGGAAGAGTCATCAAGTTTCTGTGGATCCCCTCCCATGTTGGAATATGTGGGAATGAACGAGCAGATGTGCTGGCTGCTGAAGGCGCTGAAGGAGACCATATTGAATACTTCATACCCAAGACTCAACTACAAATTAGAGGTATTATCAGGCAACATCACCGTGACAAGGTAACTGAGGAAAGGAGGATAGAAGCACAAACCAGTGAATCTGTACGATGGTACAACATGGTTGCAGCTGGCAATCCCAATCAGTATGGCCGAAGAGGAGGACGACGAGGGAGAGAATCTGTAATAGCGAGAATCCGTCTTGGATACAAATATCCATGGAGATTTGGAATGGAAACAACAGTTGATCAGCGAAGTTGCAGCATCTGTGGTGAGAGTGATGGACACCGCCTTGACCACTATCTACGTGAATGTGAACACCTGAGAGACATTAGGAATAACTGTAGAATAATAAACCCCACATTGTTTGAGTTAGGAAAACACTTTTTGTCAAATGTTGATACTGTTCTTAAAAGATTTCCCAATTTTGCACCCGCAAGATAACGTAAGCTTTTAAGGGTTGATAAATGTTAATCTTCTTGTTTGAGGAGCTGTTCACTTGAGACAGTTAAGCAAGTCCCAGCTGTGTCTGGGTACAAGTGACAGGATGAACAACCCAGCGGGTTTTCTTCCTATTGGGGAGTGTTGTACATTCTGCTATGGCGGTATGTTCACTCACAAGATGAGTGGCGCTGCCCAATAAACTCGCCCCTCGGGGCAAAATTAAATTAAAATTACCATACCATCCTGTTTGCAGTAGTTTACCCAGTAAGTAATGTATCATCGTTTTCTGTTGACATTCCTACAATACATTCTTTATAGATTTTCAAAGCACAAACTAGTGTACATAATGTTGTTTGGTGAAGCACTCTTATTCTATGTTATTTATTTATTTATTTATTTATTTATTTATTTATGCATATACAAGAATGTACATAAGGAATGTGAGGATACAATTATGGTAATTACAGTCTTGTAAAGCCACTAGCACGCGCAGCGTTTCGGGCAGGTCCTTAATCTAAGAAAATTTTAAGGAGGTAAATACTTGCAAAATTTATAGACAAAAAAATGATAACAGATTACATGGAATGAAAAAAAAAAAAGATGAGAGAAAATTATAGGTACAGTATATTAAAGCACATAGGTAGCTATGATTGATTGCAATGACAGCTTAAAATGGTAGTTGACAACAAATTGGTAGGCACAATACAGCAGAAACAATATAAGATTGATTGCAATGACAGCTTGAATGGTAGTTGACAAAAATTGGTAGTCACAATACAGCATATGGCTAGCACATAAAAGAAGACAGCAATGAACACAATGATAAGGTTGTTTGATATTACATAAAAATTAGGAGATTGGGTACCACTAGGTACAGAGCAAATTTAAAGCTCAGTGTAGGAAACTAAATAGATGAAGTTAGGTACTTTTTGGTTTTGCTTTTAAATAAGGCAAAAGTTTTACAGTTTTTCAATTCACTAGGGAGTGAGTTCCATAGACTAGGTCCCTTAATTTGCATAGAGTGTTTACACAGATTAAGTTTGACCCTGGGGATATCAAAGAGATATTTATTTCTGGTGTGGTGATAATGGGTCCTATTACATCTGTCCAGGGAGAGTTTCAGAGCATGGTTTGCATTTAAGAACAGGGTTTTGTAAATGTAGTTGACACAAGAGAATGTGTGGAGGGAGTTAATATTTAGCAAGTTTAGAGATTTAAACAAGGGAGCTGAGTGTTGTCTGAAAGCAGAGTTAGTTATTATTCTGATAGCAGATTTTTGCTGTGTGATGATGGGCTTAAGGTGGTTTGCAGTGGTAGACCCCCATGCACAGATACCATAATTAAGATAGGGGTAGATTAGTGCATAATATAGTGAGAGGAGAGCAGAGTTAGGAACATAATATCTGATTTTGGAGAGTATACCAACTGTCTTAGAGACTTTCTTAGTTATGTGTTGAATGTGGGTGCTGAAGTTGAGTCTCTTGTCTAGGAATAGGCCAAGAAACTTGCCATCATTTTTATTACTGATGTTAATGTTGTCTATCTGTAGCTGAATTGCATTTGATGATTTGCTTCCAAATAAGATGTAGTAAGTCTTTTCGATGTTTAATGTTAGTTTGTTCGTTGACATCCATAAGTGGACTTTTTTTAATTCATTATTCACAACATTATTTAGTGTATGTGGGTTGAGGTTTGAGTAGATAAGGGTAGTATCGTCAGCAAACAATATAGGTTTGAGAATATTAGAGACATTAGGCAGATCGTTTATATATATAAGAAATAGAAGAGGTCCTAAGATGCTGCCCTGTGGCACTCCAACGGTAATTGGTAGAGTGGAAGAAGTTGTATCATTGATGGTTACATATTGGTGTCTGTCACTAAGATAGGATCGGATGTAGTCAAGGGCAAGGCCTCGGATTCCATAATGCTGGAGTTTAAATAAGAGGTAGTTGTGATTAACAGTATCAAAGGCTTTTCTTAGGTCAATGAAGAGTCCAATCGGAAACTCATTTTTGTCAAGGGCTGAGTAGATAATGTCAAGGAGACTAATGATTGCATCATTGGTACTCTTTTGGGACCGGAAGCCAAACTGGCAGGGGCTGAGTATGTCGAATTTTACGAGGTAGGAATAGAGCTGTTTGTAAATAATTTTTTCAAATATTTTTGATAGAATGGGTAGATTTGATATTGGTCTATAATTGTTTATGTCCGCCGGATTGCCTCCTTTATGGACTGGCGTTACTCTTGCTTTTTTGAGGATATCAGGGAAGGTGTGACACTCTATAGATTTGTTGAACAGTAGTGCTATGGGTGGGGCAAGGGCATGGGAGGCTCTCTTGTACACAATGGACGGAATTTCACTGGTGTTCCCTGCCTTGGTTTTTAGAGAGTGTATGATGGACACAACATCTGCCGGGCTGATTGGTGAAAGGAGAAGAGAGTTTGGATAGCTGCCTGAGAGATATGTGTTAATATGTGTCTGAGTCTGTGGGATTTTACTGGCAAGATTAGCACCAACCGATGAAAAGAAACTATTAAATTCATTTGCCATTTCTAAATCAGTTGACGGTATACCCCCATCCTTGTAGAGTTTTATTTGGTTATGTGAGTGTTGTTTAGTTCCTAGGATACTAGAGATAGTTTTCCAAGTGTTTTTCATGTTGCCTTTTGCTTCATTGAATCTATTCACATAATATGCAAGTTTTGCCTTTCTTATGATACTGGTAAGCATTGATGTAGTTTGATGTAACAATTTAAAGTGCTTATTATAATTTACTGGGAACAACTAATATTAATATTTCTCAAAACAAGACTACGAGCCTTCAATAGGATGTAGCTGAATTTATTCATTTATTTATTTATTTATTTATTTATTTATATACAAGAAGGTACTGTGGAGGGAACCATATTCAAAATACCCACTAGGGTAACTTTTTAGATTAGCCGCTCCTGATTGGTGCGCGGCAGCTCGTCACCGCGCGTCTGCGCATCACCCCCGCACGCATGACTGGAGGCGAGAGGGAGGGCAGACGAGAACTGCACCTAGCTGAGGAAGGACCTGTTAGTAACGCCCCCTGGACTGTGGTTATCCAGCACCCCATATTGGCCAGCTATCATTGGACCTCGCCCATTCTCGCCCCTAGAAGCCGTTATATTTTACTTTATTCATTATTTTATTACAATTATATTATTTTACTTTATTTTCATCCGTCATTATTTTACTTTACAATTATCATTTGTCAATTTTTTTTTTATATATTCATCTTGACAGTCTCTACTGATTTTTTTGTTCTCTCCACCAAACTTGTGTATCCTCCATGGCAATCAAGTGACTTTTATTCTACCTCTAATTGTTTCAATTCTTTTGTTTACTTGCATTTATTGTTGTGTTTTGCCATAATTATTCTCTAATTTAAGCAGACTCAATACTTTGTAAGTTCTTATTGTATTGTTATATTATTGTATTGTTGTGTTTTGCTATAACTACTTTCTATTTTACAGCAGATTTAGTTTTCATCTGTTCCTGTAATTGCTTATCTTATTGTATCGTGACATTATCTTATCTATATGCTTACTGATATTGATCCTGATCGAAATCTTCTGTCCCATATCCACACAAATCAGCACATTGATCATCATTATTGCAGGTATTACACAGCAAATCTTGCAAAAAACAAACTCCTAAATAGCACCTGCTTATCAGTTTACAACCAAAATGTTAGGTCACTTGGTAAACATTTTGATGATATAAATGCACTTCTTACAGCACTAGGTACTAAATTATCTTTCATCATTTTAACAGAAACTTGGCTAAGTAATGACTATACCCAACTCTACAATTTAGCTGGTTATAAAGCCATTCATAACTGCAGGCCTAATAAAAAAGGTGGCGGTACAGCAATATATTACAAAGATACCTTCACTTGCAATAGTGTCATTAGTGATAGAGACGACTATTGTGAATATACCTTTGCCAAGTTCTCCAGTAAATCCCTTAAATCCTCCCTGATAATCGGTGCCATCTATAGATTTCCTAATACCAACATAGCTTTATTCTCAGACAATGTAAGGAATCTTATCATAAATAACAATCTCAACAAAAATCACATCATTCTGGGAGGTGATTTCAATATTGACCTGGGTCTTCAAAACAACCCTCAAGTTGACTATTTCCGTAACAGCATGCACTCCTGTATGCTAATCCCCACAATCACCAAGCCCACCCGAGTCACTCAAACATCTGCCACTACCCTGGATCACTTATGGACTAATATAACAGCTTCCCTTACATCTGGGGTAATTTATGACAGAACAACTGACCACTATCCTACTTTCCTCATAGCAAACATTGACACATCACCACCAGAAACCAAAAAACATTCTTTCAGGCTACATAGTGAATCAGCTTTAGGCAATCTCTCTAATGCTCTCCACAATATTAACTGGGAATTGAAATTTAATAATTCACAGGATATAAACTCCTCAACTAACCTCTTTCTCTCCAAAACTCTAAGCCTCTACAACACTCACTGTCCCCTCCTTACCAAACAAGTAACTGATAAAAGAAAAAATAACCCGTGGCTCACAAGTGGCATAATTAAATCAATCAACAAAAAACATGAATACGAAAAGAAATTTAGGAGTGGTCTAGTTTCAGTGGAAGTAGTTAAAAGGTACTCGTCAGTGCTTACCAGTATCATAAGAAAAGCAAAACTTTCATATTATGAGACTAGATTCAAAGAAGCAAAAGGCAACATGAAAAGCACATGGAATACCATCTCTAACATCCTGGGAACTAAACAACACTCCCACAACCAGATAACACTCTCTAAGGATGGCCTTACACTGTCATCTGACTTAGAAATGGCGAATGAATTTAATAGCTTCTTTTCATCGATTGGTGCTAACCTTGCAAGTAAAATCCCACAGACTCAGACACATATCAA
The DNA here is from genome assembly GCF_040958095.1 of Procambarus clarkii. Taxonomy (NCBI): domain Eukaryota; kingdom Metazoa; phylum Arthropoda; class Malacostraca; order Decapoda; family Cambaridae; genus Procambarus; species Procambarus clarkii. The sequence continues at coordinate 13,939,533 of NC_091222.1, forward strand.
CACATATCTCTCAGGCAGCTATCCAAACTCTCTTCTCCTCTCACCAGTCAGTCCGTCAGATGTTGTGTCCATCATACACTCACTAAAAACCAAAGCTGGGAACATCAGTGAAATCCCATCCATTGTATACAAAAGCGCCTCCCATGCCCTTGCGCCACCTATAGCTCTGCTGTTCAACAAATCCCTTGAGTGTCATACCTTCCCTGATATCCTTAAAAAAGCAAGAGTAACGCCAGTTCATAAAGGAGGTAATCCGTCAGACATAAACAACTATAGACCAATATCGAACCTACCCATACTATCAAAAATATTTGAAAAAATTATCTATAAACAGCTCTACTCCTATCTCGTAAAATTCGACATTCTTAGCCCCTGTCAGTTTGGCTTCCGCTCTCAAAAGAGTACCAACGATGCAATTATTAGTCTCCTTGATATAATTTACTCAGCTCTTGACAAAAATGAGTTTCCAATTGGACTCTTCATTGACCTGAGAAAGGCCTTTGATACTGTTAATCATGATTACCTCTTAAGTAAACTCCATCATTATGGAATCCGAGGCCATGCACTGGACTATATCCAATCCTATCTTAATGATAGACACCAATGTGTAGCCATCAATAATATAATCTCTCCCATTTTACCAATAACTGTTGGAGTGCCACAGGGCAGCATCTTGGGACCTCTTCTTTTTCTTATATACATAAGATCTGCCTAATGTCTCTAACATTCTGAAACCTATTTTGTTTGCTGATGATACTACCCTCATCTACTCCCACCCCAACCCACATACACTAAATGGTGTTGTTAATAATGAACTAAAAAAAAGTCCACTTATGGATGTCAACCATCAAACTAACAGTTAACATAGAAAAGACCTACTATATCCTATTCGGAAGCAAATCTACAAATGCAATTCAACTTCAGATTGACAATGTAAACATTAGCAATAAAAATGATGGAAAGTTTCTTGGCATATTCCTAGACAAGAGACTCAACTTCAGTACCCACATACAACACATAACTAAGAAAGTCTCTAAAACAGTTGGTATACTCTCCAAAATCAGATATTATGTTCCTAACTCTGCTCTCATCTCTCTATATTATTCACTAATCTATCCCTATCTCAACTATGGTATCTGTGCATGGGGTTCAACCACTGCAAACCACCTCAAGTCCATCATCACCCAGCAAAAATCTGCTATCAGAATAATATCAAATTCTGCTTTCAGACAACACACAGCCCCCTTGTTTAACTCCCTAAACATGCTAAACATAATCTCACTCCACAAATTCTCTTGTGTCAACTACATTTACAAAACCCTGTTCTTAAATGCAAATCCTTGTCTGAAACTCTTCTTGGACAGATGTAATAGGACCCATTATCACCACACCAGAAATAAATATCTTTTTGATATCCCCAGAGTTAAACTTAATCTGTGTAAACACTCTATGCAAATAAAGGGACCCAGTTTATGGAACTCACTCCCTACTGAATTGAAAAGCTGTCCAACTTTTACATCATTCAAAATCAATACTAAAAAGTACCTAATTTCATCTTCATAGTTTTTCACTTTTTGCCTTAAAATTGCACTGTATCAATTGCTACCCAATCTCCCAACCTTTATGTTCCCAATTTGTACATCTTTACCATTGTGATCATTGCTGTTTTCTTATATGTGCTGCCAATCTGTTGTATGGTGTTTATAAATCTTGTTTATCTGTACCTTTTGCTACCCAGTCTCCCAATCTTTATGTACCAAATCTGAACATCTTTACCATTGTGATCATTGCTGTCTTATATGTGCTGTCAATCTGCTGTATGGTGTCTATTAACCTTGTTTAAATTACTAATCAAGCTGTCAATGTAATCAATCAGAGCTTTAATATAACAATATGCTTTAATATACCTACTTATCTCTCTCATCTCATTTTTCTCTTGTAATGTATCTTTATCATTTATCAACTCTGATTGAAATTACCTACTTAAAATTATCTGCTAGATTAAGGACCTGCCCGAAACGCTGTGCGTACTAGTGGCTTTACAAGAATGTATATACTGTACTATCCAATGTATTCTCACAAACCCAATGTACCTTCTTGTATATATATAAATAAATAAATAAAATAAATAAATATTGCTTCAGCAACCCTGGGAGAAGACTTCAGCCCAAGAGGAGCCGCTGTTTTCCCCGTTTTCTCCACATTCCCTTGTATGTTGATTACCACGTGGTTGGTCAGCCATAGCCCCAAGGCGACCGCCTCCTCAGTACATTGGGTTAGAGAGAATACATAGCATAGTATTTACAATCTTGTAAAGCCACTAGTACGCGCAGCGTTTCGGGCAGGGCCTTAATCTAACAGATAATTTTAAGTAGGTAAATTCGAGCAGAATTCATAAAATGATAACAAATACATTGCAAGAAAAAAAATGAGATGAGAGAGAATAGTAAGTATATTAAAGCACATTGGTATTTTAAAGCTCTGCTTGATTACATTGACAACTTGATTGGTAATTTAAACAAGATTAACAGACACCGTACAGCAGATTGAAAGCACATATAAGAAGACAGCAATGATCACAATGGTAAAGATGTTCGGATTGGGTGCATAAAGATAGGGAGATTGAGTAGCAATAGATACAGTGCAATTTTAAAGCAACAAGGTAAAAAAAACTATGCAGATGAGATTAGGTACTTTTTAGTTTTGTTTTTGAATGACGCAAAAGTTGGACAGCTTTTCAATTCATTAGGGAGTGAGTTCCATAGACTGGGTCCCTTTATTTGCATAGAGTGTTTACACAGATTAAGTTTGACTCTGGGGATATCAAAGAGATATTTATTTCTGGTGTGGTGATAATGGGTCCTATTACATCTGTCCAGGGAGAGTTTCAGAGCAGGATTTGCGTTTAAGAACAGGGTTTTGTAAATGTAATTGACACAAGAAAATTTGTGGAGTGAGATTATGTTTAGCATGTTAAGGGAGTTAAACAGGGGGGCTGAGTGTTGTCTGAAAGCAGAATTTGTTATTATTCTGATAGCAGATTTTTGCTGGGTGATGATGGATTTGAGGTGGATTGCAGTGGTTGAACCCCCATGCACAGATACCATAATTAAGATAGGGATAGATTAGTGCATAATATAGAGAGATGAGAGCAGAGTTAGGTACATAATATCTGATTTTGGAGAGTATCCCAACTGTTTTAGAGACTTTCTTAGTTATGTGTTGTATGTGGGTGCTGAAGTTAAGTCTCTTGTCTAGGAATAGGCCAAGAAACTTTCCATCATTTTTATTGCTAATGTTTACATTATCTATCTGAAGCTGAATTGCATTTGTAGATTTGCTTCCAAATAAGATGTAGTAGGTCTTTTCTATGTTAAGTGTTAGTTTATTCGTTGACATCCATAAGTGGACTTTTTTTAGTTCATTATTAACAACATCATTTAGTGTATGTGGGTTGGGGTTAGAGTAGATAAGGGTAGTATCATCAGCAAACAAAATAGGTTTCAGAATGTTAGAGACATTAGGCAGATCATTGATGTATATAAGAAATAGGAGGGGTCCCAAGATGCTGCCCTGTGGCACTCCAACGGTTATTGGTAGAGTGGGAGAGGTAATATTATTGATGGTTACACATTGATGTCTATCACTAAGATAGGATTGGATATAGTCCAGTGCATGGCCTCGGATTCCATAATGATAGAGTTGACGTAAGAGGTAATTGTGATTAAACAGTGTCAATGGCCTTTATCAGGTCAATGAAGAGTCCAATCGGAAACTCATTTTTGTCAGGGGCTGAGTAAATTATATCAAGGAGACCAATAATTGCGTCGTTGGTACTCTTTTGGGAGCGAAAGCCAAACTGACAGGGGCTAAGAATGTCGAATTTTACGAGATAGGAGTAGAGCTGTTTGTAGATAATTTTTTCAAATATTTTTAATAGGATGGGTAGGTTTGATATTGGTCTATAATTGTTTATGGCTGTCGGATTACCTCCTTTATGAACTGGCGTTACTCTTGCTTTTTTAAGAATATCAGGGAAGGTATGACACTCAAGGGATTTGTTGAACAGCAAAGCTATAGGTGGCGCAAGGGCTTTGGAGGCTCTCTTGTATACAATGGATGGGATTTCACTGATGTTCCCAGCTTTGGTTTTTAATGAGTGTATGATGGACACAACATCTGTCGGGCTAACTGGTGAAAGAAGAAGAGAGTTTGGATAGCTGCCTGAGAGATATGTGTTGATATGTGTCTGAGTCTGTGGGATTTTACTGGCAAGGTTAGCACCAACCGATGAAAAGAAGCTATTAAATTCATTTGCCATTTCTAAATCAGTTGACGGTGTAAGGCAATCCTTAGAGAGTGTTATCTGGTTGTGGGAGTGTTGTTTTGTTCCTAGGATATTAGAGATGGTATTCCATGTGCTTTTCATATTGTCTTTTGCTTCTTTGAATCTAGTCTCATAATATGAAAGTTTGGCTTTTCTTGTGATACTGGTAAGCACTGATGAGTAACTACTCTAACCTTTTAACTACTTCCTTTGTAACTAGGCCAATCCTAAATGAATCTGTAGTATTCTAAGAGCATGGACTACAGTAGGCAAATTTCACAACCCATGTGGGACATGAAAACTGCATTTTTTCTTAAAATTGAACCAATCACGACTATTCTGCTGTCTACGGCGATGGACGGGTACTATGAGACGTAAATTTGTACGCGAGCAAGAGTTAGTGCCTTGAAAAAAATCTAGCTTAGAATATACCACTTATGTACTAATTGAAAAGTAACATATTAACTATAAGCATTAAGTCATATATGTGCTTTCTTGTGCGAGTGCGGGTTGACCTCTGAACTTTTTCCAATTTCGTCTTGTGCTTGACAAGGTACAAGCTCAATGCTGGGGCCGCATACTATAGGATTGGCCTAACATACGTGGTATACAAGATTCTGAAAGATTCTTGTATACCACGTATACAAGACCAAAGGCGGGACCAAAGAGCCAGAGCTCAACCCCCGCAAACACAACTAGGTGAGTACACACACACACACAGGAAGCAGCCAGTAACAGCTGTCTAACTCCCAGTTACCTATTTACTGCTAGGTAACAGGAGCATCGGGGTGAAAGAAACCCTCCCCATTTGTCTCTGTTGGTGCCAGGAATCGAACCCGGGCAACAGAATTACTAGTCCCGCGCGCTGTCCACTCAGCTACCAGACCCCTAGTGACTCCTGTGTATGTGTGTGCGTGCGTGTGTGTGTGTGTGTGTATTCACTTAGTTGTGCTTGCGGGGGTTGAGCTCTGCTCTTTCGGCCAGCGTCTCAACTGTCAGTCAACTGTTTCTACATCTACTATTTTTTTTCCAACACCACACAAACACACACACTAGGGAAGTCCACACACTGGCCACAGGTCCACACACTGGCCACAGTGTGTGGACGGCCAGGGAAGGCAAAAGTGTAGGACGGCAGTCCGCGAATTAATTCAGTATTCTCGGGATATGTACATACCAGTGAGCCCAAAACATAGTTTTTGGTCATATGAAGGGTACAGCAACGCAGTGATAACGCAACATAGTGAATTCTTATAACATTGGATAAGAAAAAAAATGAAAAGAACGAGTTTGTGGCAAGACGGTGGCACAAGAGGGTTTTGAAGGGAAGAATTTGGACCACCACGTGGAGAGGAGCTCTGGCCAACAGGGACGTCAACAATTAAGGTGGACTGTTACGACCCTGGGTTCCTCAGTGGAAACCAGAGATCAAAATTGAACTAAATAAGCTACGTTAAATTAGCAAAACGCAAGTCGATGTGTCTTTGTTTGCATCTTCCCTGCCAGACGTAAGACTAGTCTTGTTTCTCAAAGAGCATTTAAAGACTGAGCTTGGGGTTGATTATTAAATAACATAGGCACCAACTATGTTTACTAATACTTTCTAATCATTTGTAAAGTAACAATATGTTGCATAGGGGAAGATTTTTAATGTGCTTAGCTGCACGATCAATTAGGCTCCTCCCGGCACCACCACAATGCGGGAGGCCTGAGCTGGTCGCTGGGAGCGTTCTTCTTCTGGCTGGCGTTCGTGGGGACGAGACCTACTCTGTGGCTGCACCCCTACTCTCCTCCCTTCTCCTCTTACTTATTTCCCTTACCTTAAGTTCCTGTACCATTAAGTTAAGTACTGTGTGTTTAAGTGTGCCTACGCTGGTAGTAACGATTGGTGAGACCTGGGGGCAGTATTTGCCAGTGTTTTGGGTACCCCTAAGTGCTGTGTTTTGGTATTAGGGTACCACGTGGTCTCACTACCCTAAGCTGCATCCAGCTTCAGTGATTATCCAGTAGTACTTTACCCTAGCTTGTCTTAGTGTAAACCTTGTATCCTGCTTATGTGGACCAAGGCTTTTAATGTAAGATAGTGTGGTAAAGTAATTATTATTATTGTTATTGGTGTGAGTGTTTATGGGGGGGTTGTTAAGGGGTTAATAAATAAGTAAATTAGAACAGAGTATCCCTTCTTCCTGTGTGGGAGTGCATTGATCAACCCTTAGTCTGACATGGTCTAGTAGCAAGTTATTATTACTGTGGATAGTTCATTTTGGGGGCCGGGCCTTTTAGCTCTCCCATATTTGATAACTCTGTTTTCTAACTACCCTTACCCCTTAATAGTACCAGTTTCCCCATAGCAAACCCACCATTTTACATAACACGGACATCGCTTCATAAATCACCAAATTGTGCTGTGGGATGCTTACTTGGAGGTGAGTGACTCTCAAAGTCAGTCATACAAGGTGTACGGTGTTTTTTATATAAAAATGAGCTTAGGACGTAAGTTAAAATACGAAAAAGTAGCTTGAGAGTCTCAGCCTTGGTATTAGTTTTTCACATCTGTGTGTTACATTACACCACCACCAATTAGCACAACCCCCCCCCCCCCTCCTCACCATAACACGTCAGTGTAAACACACACACACACACGAACGCACAAACCAGCCTACCGCCAACCTCACCCCTCACCCCCGGGACTGACCTTCCATCCCTTTCTGACCTTTCCACTTTATTAGGAGTGCCACTCCCCCTCCCTGTCTCTGTGTCCTCTCTTTTCGTATCACCTGGTAGCCCTCTGGAAAGATTGCATCTGAGATCATGTCATTAATTTTAGTTTCCACAATTGCAACTATGTCAGGATCTGCCTCACTCACTCTTTCTTTTATCTCTTCTGCTTTATTAGATACCTCATCAGCATTGGTGTACCAAACCTTGAGATTCTTCATGGAAACTCTTGTACCAGAGTTCGCCCTTTCTCTGGGGGTCTGGGGGGTGACTGGGGGTGGGGTGGGGGGACCTGGGGGATCTGGGGGGTGTCTGGGGGATGACTGGGGGCGAGGGGATCCGGGGGGTGTTCGGGAGGATCTGGGGGGGTGGTCTGGATAGATCCCAGGGTGTATGAGGGTGAAAGGGGTCGGGAGAAGTGCTTGGGGAGCTAATGGGGGCTGGGCATCTAGGAAGGTAGATAGGAAGGTCTGGGGTAGGGCCTGGGTAGGTAGGTCTAGAGAAGGAAGGGCATATTGGGTCTGAAGATTAGGGAGGGTCTGATAGGCTTAGAGGGGTTCAGAGATAGCATAAGGTTGGGAGTCAGATAGAGGTTGAGTGTTGGGGGGGTGGAAAGGATAGAGAGGGTGGGGGGAACCTCCCACCCCCCTCGCAAGGATGGGGGGTCACATGGAAGGAGAGGGGAAGAGGAGGGGTGAGGGCTGGGCGGGTTTTGGGGGTTGAGGGGATTTTTTTTTCTTTTTTTTTATTAATATATGAGGTACATCTGCATTAGTGCAGCTACCCTAGACTATATGAAGTGGAGTACAGTGTGTCAAAAAAGCTAACTAGGTGATGCTAAAAAATCCCCATCACACAGGATGGTTAGTTATACAAAGGCATGTGATAGGCAGTCTGCTCTCTCTCTCTCTCCGACTCCGGATGCATTTTGAGGTTATCATCAACACAAGATTGAATAAGGTAGAAGTGGTAATAAAAGTCCCCATCTCGCAGGATGGTTAGTTATACAGGGCCATATGTTTAATAGCCTGCACTGGCAAATTTTGGGTACATTGTGAGGATATCTTCAAGAATACGAGAGTGAATAAAGTAATTGCAGAGCTTCAGGTACCTCATGCCTACTGGTCTGAAAGGTCTAATAACTGGGCATTCAGTGATGTAGTGCGGGAGATCGTGTCGTAGTTCCTGCTCACAGAGTTTGCCACTGGAGTGTTCAGGATTGGGAGACCCGTCACCTGCAGCCACCTGCCACAGTTAACGGTAACCCAATCTGATCCTTGCAACCACTGAAAGCACAGACTAGTGGATGTGTTGTCATAAGCAGGGGCAGTGAGGGCTGATTTGGGGAGGGAGTGACCTGAGAAGCAGGTGTGAGCTGGTTAGCATGGGTTGGATTAGCACTGGGGTGTGTAACTACGCTCAAATGGGAAGAGTTGTATCTTGGAGGTTTGCTTGCTCTGTGGGCTATCTGTTCCTCCTTCGTCATGAATTTGTCAATATATACATTGTAGTAGTTTTCGCTACCTCTGAGTAAGTGTTTGTGATCCAGTATGTAATCCACTGCTTCTTCGTTAGTGAACTGTACCAGGACAGGTCGTTTCCTGCTACAGTTGTATGGTCCAATGCATCGGTGAACTTGCACCTCATTCCCTGCCATCTGGGCTCTCATGTCTCTCAAGATCCCCTGTAGCTCCAAATCTTCAATCTCCATCCTTTCCTGCCTCGATGGTGCCTTGGCTTCAAGCCATCCATGGATTACGATTGACCTCTTTCTCAGTGCAGGGTCATGCTGGTCGCCCCCGCTACTCCATCCACTACTACTCCCCCCTCCCCTGCCAAGCTTCCCTTATTCCTGCCAAATTCATTTGTAAGCCTAGTTATTTCTCCTTGCCATTCTACCCTGCTCTTCCTGATTTCCTCTTGAATATAATCCATAAACCCTTGTTTGAGTCTTTGAACCTCGTCCTGTATCTTATTAAAGATTTCACTCTTGATCCCCTGGATTAGTTCATCTATCCAAACATCCATCTTCTCTACAAATTCCCAATCATCTTCTCCACAAATCTATCTTCTTCTTCAATCATAATACTGCTGGACCTAGACGCCCTTCCTGACCTAGTCATTGCTATAATCCAACCTTACCCACACGGGTCCCAAGTACCTTACCGTCCTGCTAACACAATAGCTGAGTGTATTCACCTAGTTGTACTCACCTAGTTGTTCTCACCTAGTTGTGCTTGCGGGGGTTGAGCTCTGGCTCTTTGGTCCCGCCTCTCAACCATCAATCAACAGGTGTACAGATTCCTGAGCCTATTGGCCTCTATCACATCTACACTTGAAACTGTGTATGGAGTCAGCCTCCACCACATTACTTCCAAATGCATTCCATTTGTCAACCACTCTGACACTAAAAAAGTTCTTTCTAATATCTCTGTGGCTCATTTGGTCACTCAGTTTCCACCTGTGTCCCCTAGTGCATGTGCCCCTTGTGTTAAATAGCCTGTGTGTGTGTGTGTGTGTGTGTGTGTGTGTGTGTGTGTGTGTGTGTGTGTGTGTGTGTGTGTGTGTGTGTGTGTGTGTGTGTGTGTGTGTGCGTGTGGGTGTGTGCGTGTGTGTGTGTGTGTGCGTGTGTGCGTACGAGTGTGTGTATGCGTGTGTGTGAAAGGGAGAGGGGGTGCTGTGCTATTGGTGGGATTGCTAGGGTGTGTGTACTCTTGGAGGTGCTTCGGTGAGGGGGGGTGGCGGTGAGAGAATGTCGGGGCTGTCCGGTGTAGGGGGTAGTGTTTTTTCACACTTAAGTGCCGCAAACTAGTTCCCACGTTAGCCGTAAATTGTCACTTGAGGTTCGTTTCCATTTGTTAACTTACATCCAGGACTAACTATTATATTCAATAACACTGTACACCGTATGATGGCGTTCGAATGCTGTTGGGGATGCCAATTATGTTATGGCGCTACTGGGACGCAACCGGGTTCTTCTCTGATGGTAGTAGAGTTTGGGTATCCGGCCTCAAGTTAGTAGAGGCTTTCAAGGGGTATGTTCCGTAACGCACGTTAAATTAAGGGGGGAGGGATACAAATGTTCCAATTAATATATATATATATATATATATATATATATATATATATATATATATATATATATATATATATATATATATATATATATATATATATATTCACTACCACCATAAATAAATATCAGTCACACACGGGGTTTATAACTACACTATTATGTACAGGTTCGTCTTCCTCCGAAGACACTGGATGCTCTACGGTGCTCACTCTGGGTAGCCCTGGTTCCTTCCGTGGCCCACGATGAATCCACTATGACTCTGACGAATCTACCCTGGCCACAGGCCAGCCATATCACAGTCCCACTGGGTGCTTTGTCGTGGAGGCCTTCAACCACAATCCAGCCTGCAGCTGGCAGGTACCGAACAGCTCCACTGTGTAGGCCACTCCACGACCGATACTAGGGGTTGCGAGCCCTAGGCAGGAGCCTCGTGTGACCCACTGATCACTCTCCTCACTAAGCACCACAGTGGCTTGTCTCTACCACCAGCCAGCCCCGGATAAGGCGATTCCCGACACTGCCACACCACAGGCAGGCTATTACACTCTCAACAAATTTCGTCCGGGGGTTACTCACAGCTTCTTCAGCAGACTAGTGAAGAGACCTTGGCTGCCTTGGGTAGACTGATTCATCGTCATATACAGCAGTCCCAGGTCGACTCTGCAATCAGATACGACATTAGTACTGGGGCTATTACATGGGGCCACTAGGAAACATCACTTCCTAGCTTAGACAGAAACGTCCACCTATTTGCTCCATAGATGGAGTTCACTGTCTAAGCACCACCTCACCAGAGGTCAGCAGTGGCTACGTTATGAGCTGATTAAGACGGGAATCCAGCACCTGTGGCCGGTATATCCCGTCCTCACTAGATGGCGTCGTCCATTTGGAGTGGGTTTCGGGAGCGGACTCACAGATGGCGTTGTCGTCACTGCTCCGTGCTCCGACGCTGGACTCGGGTCCGTAACACCTCCCCACCAAAAAGAATTTGGTTTGGGTTTCTATAAAAGGGAAAACAAACCAAATTAGTATGTGGGTACAACTCCAAATGGACTCACAAACAATGGACTGGAGTGGCGAGGATGTCTTGTCTGCAAAAGTGTCCTAATGGGAGATTCTGGCACAAGAAAAACTTGAAGATGGTAGGCAATGACCAGCCTGATGTGACTTCCCACAACCTCACCGAGATGTTAATCAGGGGCCTAATCTCACGTGTCTTTAGTAAGGATCGGCACAGGCGCAATGTGGGGTGAATCGACACTTCCCTGGGTCGTGGCACCGTTGATGGCTGGTCACAGACGGCATTTCTTGTACCGGTCCGGTAGTCCTTCAGGGAGACGGGAACCTGGAATACAGGGGCCTGATAATTTGGAGTAACAGCGATTGTTGTTAAGTCAGTACTCACAGCATAATCGTCCACTAGGCCCACACCTAGTCCCAACAGGGCTGCTTGTACTTGGAAGATGGTGTTCGCTCTGCCACCGTCAGGTCGACCAACGTTTCGTATAACGCTGAATCCAGGCTCAGCAATCACGCGGGGGGGTGTCAACCTGTCGGAAACAGTCACTCATAATTTCATTTCTCATACCTCCTGTATCCACCATCACCTTCCAGGTCCCTTCTTTGACTGCAACACTCACAGTGCAAGTCTCTAATCCCTGGGGTCTCTTCATGATGTTCATGGGAGCCATCATCTGTCGGGTCGTCCACTGGTCCTTACTTAGAATACATAGGAGAGTTAAACAAAATACCGCCAAGAAACATTTGGGAATAAGCTTCATGAGCCTATCACGTCCATAGCTGGCGATCTCCACTAGCTTGGCTTGGATCAAAGAGGGCACTAGAGCCTTCGCACTTACCTCACATACCTCTGACGTCTGGGGAATCTCTGGCCGGTTCAATGAACGTTGTACCTTGCCATACCGCAAGTACTCAGGTGCCTTCACTCCAGACTCTTTGGTATCTGTGGGTACTTGTACACGAGGCCCCTCCTCTTGCTCAGTCGCTCTTGTCACCAAAACCTCATGTTTCTTGTCGGGAGAAGAATCAGGAGAACCTATTAGAATGCTGTCGATCTGTTGGGTAGAGGAAGGATTAAACAAGTTATATAATCTCACGTCTGCCTGTACCTGGGTATTACCAATTCCTGCTGTTACCTCAAGCCTTTTTGCTGTTCTGGCTGACTCGTCCGCAATCTTGAGATGATCGTCGTTCCAACCTTGCACCAAGTCGTTGGCTAGTATTATGTAAATCCCAGCTATAGGCAGGGTATCAACTACTACCAACGCACATGTGCCGCTGAAGTAAGGCGAGTCTAGATGTACCGGCACTAATGGGGCAACGTACCGCGTCATAGGAAACCCAACCAAGACAACCTTTTGTCTCTCGTCTACACTCACTCCCTCTGGTAATGAGTCTCTCACGATCAGGGACTGGGCTGCTCCACTATCTCTGAGCACTACAACTGATCTACCAGTATGATCACTCGTTACATACCCGCTTGAAGTGTGAGGGGAAAACAATCCTGGTCCTTCCTGACTAGTCATCAGAGACTGGGTTCCTACTGATGGTGTCACACAGCCCATCAGCATCACCTCCCTACGTGGACCGCTACCTCTTCTGCCTCGGCACATAGCAGTGACGTGTCCCTTCTGCCCACAAGTCCAACACACTACATTCCTCCTTGGACTACGGTGTTTCGGACTACTAGGACTAATCCTTCGGGGGCTACTTGGGGGCGTCTTCATAGCGCTTTGTGGGACGGGTCTCTCCTCTTCTTGACGAGGTTTGCCAAACAGACGTGGGTAACTCCTCGGGACATACCTAGTGGAAGACCTATGCGTTAGGATGTATTCTTCAGCCATAGTGGCTGCTGCACGTAAGGTCTCTACCTGTTGCTCTTCTAGGTATGTCTTCAGATCTCCAGACAGACATTCCTTAAAATCCTCCAACAAAACGAGCTGTTCGAGTTCTTCTTTCGTCCTCACTTTCCGAGAGGCACACCACTCCTGGAAAAGCCGTTCCTTGATGGTCGCGAACTCGGTGAACGTGTGCTCCGAGGCCTTTTTCAGGTTCCTGAACTTCTGCCTGTAAGCCTCGGGTACCAACTGGTAAGCCATGAGCACTACCTTCTTCACCTTGTCATAATCACAGGAGTCATCAAGGGACAACGTGGAGTAGGCGATTTGGGCCTTCCCAGCCAAGACGGACTGTATCATGATGGCCCAATTCTCCTTTGGCCATTCCAAAGAGGCTGCAACCTTCTCGAAGGCTGCGAAGAACTTCGACACTTCCCTTTCATTGAATTTAGGAACCATTTTAATGTTCCTTACCGGATCGAAACCACTCGTTTCTGTTGTTTTCCTCTGACCGCCTAATCGCAATACTTCTAACTCGTGTCTTCTTTCTTTCTCCTTTTCTTCTCTCTCTCACTCTTCTCGTTCTTCTCTCTCTCTTTCTCTTTCTTTTTCTCGCTCTTCTCGTTCTCTTTCTCTTCTTTCTTCTCTTTCTCGCTCATCTCTCTCTCGTCTTTCTTCTCTTTCTCGCTCTTCTTTCCTTTCTTCTAATTCTAAACGCCTCATCTCCATTTCTTTATCTTTCAATTCTCGTTCTATTTCTAATTTCTTCCATTCTATCTCACGATTTATTTCTAAGGCACGCATTTTGACAGTTAGAAAGCTTATATTCAGTTCACCTGCATCACTTTCAATGTTACTACCTTTATCTTCCTTTTCAGTGGAAGCTACCTCCTCACTTTCCTTTGTACTCTGTGCCTCGCTTTCCTGTTTCTCCCCGGCCTTCAAATGTTTGTGAACCTTTGACAAGATCTCAACACGGGAATCACTTGCACGTATCTTGATCTCCAGATATGCGCTCACTAGCACCAGTTCTTGCTTTCCCAGATATTTCAATCTGGCAAGACAGTCCTCCTTGTTCAGAAAAGCCTGAACATCGTCCAGATTCTCGATGGTCACTTTTTCTGCCATTGTCGCTTAAGTGGTGCACGAGCACTTAATACACCGCTTCACTTGAGCACTTAACACACCGAGCACTGTACTACGCCAGTATTGCACTTTATCGCACCTAGCACCTCACTTGCCAATGTTGCACGTAATCACACCGGGCACCGCACTCTACAATATTGCACTAAATCACAGCGAGCACCGCATTTCTCCAATATTGCACTAAATCACAGCGAGCACCGCACAGGACGTACAACGTCCAAATAATTACAAACAGGGGGAATTATTTACAAGGGATTGCGCTACATCACCACCCCTGTCAAACATACTTGACAAGGGGTCGGATCCCGCTGGGGATGCCAATTATGTTACGGCCCTAGTGGAACGCAACCGGGTTCTTCTCTGATGTTAGTAGAGTTTGGGAATCCGGCCCCAAGTTAGAAGAGGCTTTCAAGGGGTGTGTTCCATAACGCAAGTTAAATTAAAAGGGGAGGGATACAAATGTTCCAATTTATATATATATATTCACTACCACCATAAATAAATATCAGTCACACACGGGGTTTATAACTACACTATTATGTACAGGTTCGTCTTCCTCCGAAGACACTGGATGCTCTACGGTGCTCACTCTGGGTAGCCCTGGTTCCTTCTTTCGTGGCCCACGATGAATCCACTATGACTCTGACGAATCTACTCTGGCCACAGGCCAGCCAAATCATAGTCTCACTGGGTGCTTTGTCGTGGAGGCCTTCAACCACAATCCAGCCTGTAGCTGGCAGGTACCGATCAGCTCCGCTGTGTAGGCCACTCCACGACCGATACTAGGGTTGCGAGCCCTAGGCATGAGCCTCGTGTGACCCGCTGATCACTCTCCTCACTAAGCACCACAGTGGCTAGTTTCTTCCACCAGCCAGCCCCGGATAAGGCGATTCCCGACACTGCCACACCACAGGCAGACTATTACACTCTCAACAGAGTTCGTCCGGGGGTGACTCACAGCTTCTTCAGCAGACTAGTGAAGAGACCTTGGCTGCCCTGGGTAGACTGATTCATCGTCCAATACAGCAGTCCCAGGTCGACTTTGCAATCAGATACGTCATTAGTACTGGGGCTATTACATGGGGCCACTAGGAAACATCACTTACTAGCTTAGACAGAAACGTCTACCTATTTGCTCCATAGATGGCGTTCACTCTCTAAGTGCCACCTCACCAGAGGTCAGCAGCGGCTACGTTATGAGCTGATTAAGACGGGAATCCAGCACCTGTGGCCGGTATATCCCGTCCTCACTAGATGGCGTCGTCCATTTGGAGTCGGTTTCGGGAGCGGACTCACAGATGGCGTTGTCGTCACTGCTCCGTGCTCCAACGCTGGACTCGAGTCCGTAACATTGACGGACTTATTGAGAGGCCGTACCATGAAACCAAGACAAAAAACATCCCACAGCACATACAGGTGTTAAGTACTGTTGACGCTTGCTCCTGAAGGCCTGCTGGTGTCCACATCGCTACCAGGCGTAGATCACTCCAACTTGTCGCTATATATTACCAGTAATCAGCTTCTTGTTCCCCTTAGCACCTATATAGCTCTAATGCTACACGTTTAGAATCACTTCTTCACTATCCTATTCACTATTTGTTATGATCTTCACTATCACATCTATTTGTGTACACTGTCCAAACAGTGGCGGCCACGTGCTTGTCATGGCACTGATGTCGTACCCCCTGATCTTGACTTATCTGCACTATCAGACACAATCCATGAAATTGCTAGTTTCTTATCGGTGTGTTACACTTCATATTATCACTGAGCAACGAATTTTCCCGTGTATCCCACTGATGTCCTGAAATACGAAGCCTTATCCTAGGAGCGCGTCGCAACGTGTCCACCACCCTAGACCCTGGACTGACATGGACGATGTGTGTATTCACCTAGTTGTGTTTGCAGGGGTTGAGCTTTGCTCTTTCGGCCCGCCTCTCAACTGTCAATCAGCTGTTTACTAACTACTTTTTTTCTCTCTCCACACCACACACATAAACACCAGGAAGCAGCCCGTGACAGCTGACTAACTCTCAGGTACCTATTTACTGTTAGGTAACAGGGGCATTCAGGGTGAAAGAAACTTTGCCCATTCGTTTCTGCCTGGTGCGGGAATCGAACCCGCGCCACAGAATTACGTGACCTGCGCGCTATCCACCAGGCTACCAGGCCCTCTGTGTGTGTACTCACCTAGTTGTGTTTGCGGGGGTTGAGCTCTGGCTCTTTGGTCCCGCCTCTCAACCGTCAATCAAGAGGTGTACAGATTCCTGAGCCTATTGGGCTCTATCATATCTACACTTGAAACTGTGTATGGAGTCAGCCTCCACCACATCACTTCCTAATGCATTCCAATTGTCAGCCACTCTAACACTAAAAAAGTTCTTTCTAATATCTCTGTGGCACATTTGGGCGCTCAGTTTCCACCTGTGTCCCGTTGTGCGTGTGCCCCTTGTGTTAAATAGCCTGTCTTTATCTACCCTATCAATTCCCTTCAGAATCTTGAATGTGGTGATCATGTTCCCCCTAACTCTTCTGTCTTCCAGCGAAGTGAGGTTTAATTCCCGTAGTCTCTCCTCGTAGCTCATACCTGTTGACCAGACCACACACTAGAAGGTGAAGGGACGACGACGTTTCGGTCCGTCCTGGACCATTCGCAAGTTGATTGTGATAAGGAATTGTTGTTGTTAAAGATTTAGCTACTCAGGACGAAGTGTCCATGTAGCACGGGCTATGGTGAGCCCGTAATTGAGTTTGGTTATACATGATAACCTTTTTCCTGTGGTATTTGGGTCTAAGTTTAAAATGGAAAAGGGGATTTCTCCTTTTTCCCTGCTTATTTATCGCTTCTGGTTTAGTGCACTGGTTTTAATCTTGTTTTATTAACATTATCTTGGTGGCAGATGTAGATGCAGAATGCTCACTAATGAGTCCCATTCCTCAACAGCTTTTCTAATCATTGTAGTCGCGGTGGAATGTGCATCTAATGCAGCTGCTGTCGTTGGATTAATGTTGAGTTTGATGCGCAGGGGTTCAGTAGCTTCACATTCCAATAAGTAGTGCAATAGTGGCGCCTCTGCTTCAGTTTCACAGATGTGACACTCTTTAACTATTGGGTTCATTGCCTCCCAGCAGCACTTGTAACCAATTCTGAGTTTGTGTATGACTACTGCAATGTCTCTGGATATCTTTTTGCCAGGCTTGAAAGAGGAGTAACCAGTGGCTGTGATGAGGAAGTAGAGACAGGCAATAAATAGGCAAGAGAGAGCTGAGCAGCTAAGTAAGGTGTAGTAGAGGGGATAGTAATAATAATAAGAGCTATAGAGGGCCTATTGGCCCATACGAGGCAGCTCCTATTATAATCACCGAAATGAGAAGGAGATAGGAATAAGAAGAGGATAGCAAGGGAGCGTAGGAGAAGACAATCAACAGAAAAAAGGAGAAGAGAGAAAGAAAGATAAATGGAATTGGTAGGGTTATGTTAGGTCACGTTTGTTAGAAAGATTAGAGCATTTGAGTATATACTATGAAAGGGAAGAGTTAACAGCAACAAAGCCAGGACTCAAGTTCATGTTGGGTACATTGAGTATTAGATCCGATTCAACAAGACGACGTCTGTGTAGAGTAGAGGCAGGAAAGATTATTTTGGAGGAAGACTAATCAATGGGATGATTAGAATCCCTCACATGGCAGAAGAGAGCATTGTTAGTGTCTGCAGACTTAACACTTCTCTTATGTTCTTTAAGTCTGTCATTCAGCGTACGGCCAGTTTTGCCAAAGTATTGGAGAGAACAAGACGAACAGGAAATAGAGTAGACACCAGCAGCATTAGAAGCAGGAAGAGCAGTGTGAACTAGATTGCTACGAAGTGTGTTAGTGTGTCGAAAGACGAGTTTAATGTCAAGAGGACGAAAGGTATTGGTAAAAGTTTTGAGTTCACATATGAAGGGAAGGCATAGTACAGTGCTACTAGTGTTGGAAGCAGGTTTAGGATGAAAAAAATTTCGTTTAGCTTGAGAGTAGGCACAGTTGATGAAATGCAAAGGGTAACCAAGGCGAGAGAAAGATATGTAGACAGAGGCAATTTCAAAATCAAGAAACGGAGGGTCGATGATGCGTAGAGCACGGAGGAAGAGAGAGACAAGGACACTTTTCTTAACAGAAGGAGCACGGTAGGAAAAGAAGTGAATGTACATTCTCGACTTGAGAATGGTCCAGGACGGACCGAAACGTCGTCGTCCCTTCACCTTCTAGTGTGTGGTCTGGTCAACATACTTTAGCCACGTTATTGTGACTGATCGCCTAGCTCATACCTCTCAGCTCGGGTATTAGTCTAGTGGCAAACCTTTCAACCTTTTCCAGTTTAGTCTTATCATTGACTAGATATGGACTCCATGCTGGGGCTGCATACTCCAGGATTGGCCTGACATATGTGGTATACAAAGTTCTGAATGATTCTTTACACAAGTTTCTGAATGCCGTTCATATGTTGGCCAGCCTGGCATATGCCGCTGATGTTATCCTCTTGATATGTGCTGCAGGAGACAGGCCTGGCATGATATCAACCCCCAAGTATTTTTCTTTCTCTGACTCCTGAAGAATTTCCTCTCCCAGATGATACCTTGTATCTGGCCTCCTGCTCCCTACACCTATCTTCATTACATTACATTTGGTTGGGTTAAACTCTAACAACCATTTGTTCGACCCTTCCTTCAGCTTGTCTAGGTCTTCTTGAAGCCTCAAACAGTCCTCTTATGTTTTAATCCTTCTCATAATTTTAGCATCGTCCGCAAACATTGAGAGAAATGAATCGATACCCTCCGGGAGATCATTTACATATATACATATATCAGAAACAAGATAGGACCGAGTACAGAGCCCTGTGGGACTCCACTGGTGACTTCACGCCAATCGGAGGTCTCACACCTCACCGTAACTCTCTGCTTCCTATTGCTTAGGTACTCCCTTATCCACTGGAGCACCTTACCAGCTACACCTGCCTGTCTCTCCAGCTTATGTACCAGCCTCTTATGCGGTACTGTCTCAAAGGCTTTCCGACTATCCAAGAAAATGCAGTTCTCCCAGCTCTCTCTTTCTTGCTTAATCTTTGTCACCTGATCGTAGAATTCTATCAAGCCTGTAAGGCATGTGTCTGGGCCTCCATGTGGGTCTCTGTTCCCCCAATCTATCTTTCCATGGTTGAAGTCTCCCATGATTAGTAGCCTGGATCCGTTCCTGCTAGCCACAGAAGCTGCTCTCTCTATTATATTGATGGTGGCCAAGTTGTTTCTATCATATTCCTGTCTGGGTCTTCTGACATTCGGTGGGGGGTTATATATGACTACTACTATAATTTTCTGTCCTCCAGTTGCTATGGTGCCTGATATGTAGTCACTGAAACCTTCACAGTTCTGAATTACCATCTCTTCGAAACTCCACCTTCTCTTAGTAGCAAAGCTACACCACCTCCTCCTGTCCCTTTTCTCTCTTTCCTCACTACATAGTAGCCCTGTGGAAACACTGCGTTTGTTATGGTGTTTGTTAGCTTTGTTTCTGTGAGTGCTATTATGTCTGGGTTTTCTTCTAGTGCCCATTCTCCGAGTTCACTTGTTTTATTTGTAATTCCATCTATGTTAGTGTACATTGCCTTGAAGCTCACTTTCTTCAGTTCATTTTCTTGTCCCTTTCTTGGCGAGCATTCTGCTGGTGTGGGAAGCTTTTCAGTGGGTGAGATGATCTGTGAGGTGGTTTGCAGGGTTTCATGGGAGTTTGGGGTGAGGGGTGGGGGTTTCATTGAAGGGGGGACAGGTAGGGTGTGGGTTAAGGAGATAGGGGGGACATGGAGGATACGGTGTGAGGGGGAGGAGGGATAGGGAGGGTATGGGATGAAGAGGGAGGGGGAACAGGGGGGGAAAGGTGGGAGGGGGGACATGATGGGAATGGGGAAGGGATGACAGGGTAAGAATGGGGTAGGGGGGGAGGGAGGGTTGGGTGGGGGCAGGTAGGGTGAGGTGAAGGGAGGGTTTCTATGCAGAGGGGAGTGGTGGGGTTGCCCTCCCCTCTGGTGTTGCTGGGATGCTGGTTTTGGGTTCGCCTCTTGTCTCTAGGACTGTTGTGTTGGTAGCTGTGATTTCCTGGTTTGCTTCTCCCTTCCTGCACTTCCTCCTTGCCTCTGCTGCCCTGGCTCTCTCCTCCTTCGTCCTGTCCCTCTGCAGGAATACTTTCTTGTATCCCTCCACATGCTGCAGTCGACTCTTCCTTTCGAGAATATCCTCTTTCGTGGTTTCATTTGTAAACACCACCTTTACAAGTCGGTTTCTGTCCTTGTTGTACCAGCTCAACCTGAAAACCTTCTCAATGTTTCGTTCAGCCCTTTCCATCTGTAACCCCTTCAGTAGCCCCTGTACTGCCTCTATCCTTGCTATTCCATTCTTGCCTGTAGGATCCTTCCTGTTCTTTTATGCCTACAACTACCACTGATCTGTTTCTCTCCAGCAGCTGAGTGGTGCACCTTGCTGCTTCCTGTGAGGTGGCTGCTTGCATGGCTACCTCCCTCACTGTGTCCATTGCTTCTGAGCTCTTTTTCAGTATGTCTGCAAATGTTTCAGGTACAGAGGCATTTCCTTCCAATGTAACATTCCCACCTTCCCTTTGGATGATAATCTGATGCTAGGTCTCTTTATTTTTTTCTGTGAGGGATTTGATCTCCTCCCTTGCTGATGTCAGCTCACTTTGCAGGTTGTTAATTGTAATCCTCATTTCCTGCATCTCCTTCCTGAATTCCTCCAGAACTTGGGTTAACATGTCCCTCGTTTGATCAATTTCGCTGTTCCCTGTGTCCCTGTTGCGTCCACCTGCCATGTTGCCCTTGTCAAGAGAGAGAGCAAGAGAGAGAGCAAGAATAGTCCTAGTGTGAGTGGGTGTGGAGGTGGGGGGGGGGGGTGTTCTGGGAGAGTGGGAGTGGTGGTGGGGGGGGGGGTTGTTGGGAGAGTGAGATGGGGGGTTAAGAGATGGGTGAGGTGTAGTCTTCAGATTACGGCGGGTGGGGGAGGATTAGCGGCTTATCTGGGTTCCCAGTGAGCTCACAGTTGCTGTCCCTGTTACCTGTCTACCACGATTGGATTATTACGATTGTATTATTGAATGGAATGCAATAGTGTCTATGATATGATATTATATAAACCTTGTACACTGTTGGAGCCTTATGAGAGACACTTACCAGCCAGCCCCCCACAAGCACTCTAGGTGAATACACGGCGTGACGTCGGTAATCCTGTGAGGTCTTCAGGTCTCCACGTGGGTCCCGGCTGATGCGACTGATGCTTCCTCAAGAAGTCGATCTTCACTAGCTATCTTCTCTAAATTCACTAAGATAATTCACCACGAGACATCAATGTGTTGCATTACAATGCCACTGTTCAATTTACACTGTCCCGATTCTCACTGCACAGTACACCCGCTCCCTTGAACCCTATTGTTCCCTCGGTTAACGCGGACAGCTGACCCTACACGTCTGCTCACGATCAAGGCTGACCCAATTTTGTGTGTGTGTGTGTGTGTGTGTGTGTGTGTGTGTGTGTGTGTGTGTGTGTGTGTGTGTGTGTGTGTGTGTGTGTAATTACCTAAGTGTAGTTACAGGATGAGAGCTACGCTCGTGGTGTCCCGTCTTCCCAGCACTCTTTGTCATATAACGCTTTGAAACTACTGACGGTCTTGGCCTCCACCACCTTCTCCCCTAACTTGTTCCAACCGTCTACCACTCTGTTTGCAAAAGTGAATTTTCTTATATTTCTTCGGCATCTGTGTTTAGCTAGTTTATATCTATGACCTCTTGTTCTTAACGTTCCAGGTCTCAAGAAATCTTCCCTATCGATTTTATCAATTCCTGTTACTATTTTGTATGTAGTGATCATATCACCTCTTTTTCTTCTGTCTTCTAGTTTTGGCATATTTAATGCCTCTAACCTCTCCTCGTAGCTCTTGCCCTTCAGTTCTGGGAGCCACTTAGTAGCATGTCTTTGCACCTTTTCCAGTTTGTTGATGTGCTTCTTATGATATGGGCACCACACAACTGCTGCATATTCTAGCTTTGGCCTAACAAAAGTCGTTTTTTTTTTTTAGTATATCGCCATCCATGTATTTAAAAGCAATTCTGAAGTTAGAAAGCGTGGCATAGGCTCCTCGCACAATATTCTTTATGTGGTCCTCAGGTGATAGTTTTCTATCTAGAACCACCCCTAGATCTCTTTCTTTATCAGAATTCTTTAAAGATTTCTCACATAATATATAGGTTGTGTGGGGTCTATGTTCTCCTATTCCACATTCCATAACATGGCATTTATTAACATTAAATTCCATTTGCCAAGTGGCGCTCCATGTACTTATTTTGTCCAGGTCTTCTTGAAGGGCATGACAATCATCTAAGTTTCTTATCCTTCCTATTATCTTAGCATCATCAGCAAACATGTTCATATAATTCTGTATACCAACTGGTAGATCATTTATGAAGACAATAAACATCACTGGTGCAAGAACTGAACCCTGTGGTACTCCACTTGTGACATTTCTCCAGTCCTTTACATTGCCTCTGTTCACAGCCCTCATTTTTCTATCAGTCAGAAAATTTTTCATCCATGTTAGAAGCTTACCTGTCACTCCTCCAATATTTTCCAGTTTCCAGAACAACCTCTTATGTGGAACTCTGTCGAAAGCCTTTTTTAGGTCCAGATAGATGCAGTCAACCCTTTCCTGTAATATCTCTGTTGCTCGATCATAGAAACTGATTAAATTCGATACACAGGATCTTCCAGATCGAAAACCATACTGTCTGTCTGATATTATATCATTTCTCTCCAGGTGTTCTACCCATTTAGTTTTAATTATTCTTTCCAATATTTTGACTATTACACTTGTCAATGATTCCGGTCTATAATTAAGGGGGTCTTCCCTGCTTCCACTTTTGTAGATTGGAACTATGTTAGCCTTTTTCCACACATCAGCTACAACTCCTGTAAACAGGGATGCCTGAAAAATCAGTTGAAGAGGAATGCTGAGCTCAGGTGCACATTCTCTCAGAACCCATGGTGAAACTCCATCTGGACCAACTGCTTTGTTCTTATTTAGCTCCTTGAGCATTTTTTCCACTTCGTCTCTGGACACCTCTATGTGCTCTATGTTGTTCTCTGGAATTCTTATTGTATCTGGTTCCCTGAAGATTTCATTTTGTACAAACACACTTTGGAACTTTTCGTTTAATGTTTCACACATTTCCTTTTAATTTTCCGTGAATCTATTTCCCATTTTCAACCTCTGAATATTATCCTTTACCTGCAATTTGTTGTTTATGAATTTATAGAACAGACCTGGTTCTGTTTTGCATTTGTCTGCAATCCCTTTTTCAAAATTTCTTTCTGCCTCTCTTTTCTGTGTGTGTGTGTGTGTACTCACCTAGTTGTACTCACCTAGTTGTGTTTGCGGGGGTTGAGCTCTGGCTTTTTGGTCCCGCCTCTCAACCGTCAATCAACAGGTGTACAGATTCCTGAGCCTATCGGGCTCTGTCATATCTACACTTGAAACTGTGTATGGAGTCAGCCTCCACCACATCACTTCCTAATGCATTCCATTTGTCAACCACTCTGACACTAAAAAAGTTCTTTCTAATACCTCTGTGGCTCATTTGGGCACTCAGTTTCCACCTGTGTCCCCTTGTGCGTGTTCCAGTTGTGTTAAATAGACTGTCTTTATCTACCCTATCAATCCCCTTCAGAATCTTGAATGTGGTGATCATGTCCCCCCTAACTCTTCTGTCTTCCAGCGAAGTGAGGTTTAATTCCCGAAGTCTCTCCTCGTAGCTCATACCTCTCAGCTCGGGTACTAGTCTGGTGGCAAACCTTTGAACCTTTTCCAGTTTAGTCTTATCCTTGACTAGATATGGACTCCATGCTGGGGCTGCATACTCCAGGATTGGCCTGACATATGTGGTATACAAAGTTCTGAATGATTCTTTACACACGTTTCTGAATGCCGTTCGTATGTTGGCCAGCCTGGCATATGCCGCAGATGTTATCCGCTTGATATGTGCTGCAGGAGACAGGTCTGGCGTGATATCAACCCCCAAGTCTTTTTCCTTCTCTGACTCCTGAAGAATTTCCTCTCCCAGATGATACCTTGTATCTGGCCTCCTGCTCCCTACACCTATCTTCATTACATTACATTTGGTTGGGTTAAACTCTAACAACCATTTGTTCGACCATTCCTTCAGCTTGTCTAGGTCTTCTTGAAGCCTCAAACAGTCCTCTTCTGTTTTAATCCTTCTCATAATTTTAGCATCGTCCGCAAACATTGAGAGAAATGAATCGATACCCTCCGGGAGATCATTTACATATATCAGAAACAAGATAGGACCGAGTACAGAGCCCTGTGGGACTCCACTGGTGACTTCACGCCAAGACTCCACTTGTGTGCGTGTGTGTGCATGTGTGTGTGCGTGTGTGTGTGTGTGTGTGTGTGTGTGTGTGTGTGTGTGTGTGTGTGTGTGTGTGTGTGTGTGTGTGTGTGTGTGTGTGTGTGTGTGTGTGTGTGTGTGTGTGTGTGTGTGTGTGTGTGTGTGTGTGTGTGTGTGTGTGTGTGTGTTTGTGTGTGTGTGTGTGTGCTCACCTATTTGTACTCACCTATTTGTGCTTGCAGGATCGAGCATTGACTCTTGGATCCCGCCTTTCCAGCTATCGGTTGTTTACAGCAATGACTCCTGTCCCATTTCCCTATCATATCTAGTTTTAAAAGTATGAATAGTATTTGCTTCCACAACCTGTTCCCCAATTGCATTCCATTTTTCCACTACTCTCACGCTAAAAGAAAACTTCCTAACATCTCTGTGAATCATCTGAGTTTCCAGTTTCCACCCATGTCCCCTCGTTCTGTTATTATTACGTGTGAACATTTCATCTATTTCCACTTTGTCAATTCCCCTGAGTATTTTATATGTCCCTATCATATCTCCTCTCTCCCTTCTTTTCTCTAGTGTCGTAAGGTTCAGTTCCTTCAGGACACCTCCAAATCGAGGACACCTCCCCCAGCAAGTCGAGGACACCTCCCCCAGCAAGTCGAGGACAACTCCCCCAGCAAGTCGAGGACACCTCCCCCAGCAAGTCAAGGACACCGCCCCCAGCAAGTCGAGGACACCTCCCCCAGCAAGTCGAGGACACCTCCCCCAGCAAGTCAAGGACACCTCCCCCAGCAAGTCGAGGACACCTCCCCCAGTAAGTCGAGGACACCTCCCCCAGCAAGTCGAGAACACTTCTCCCTGGAAGTCGAGGACACCTCCCCCAGCAAGTCGAGGACACCGCCCCCAGCAAGTCGAGGACACCTCCCCCAGCAAGTCGAGGACACCTCCCCCAGCAATTCGAGGACACCTCCCCCAGCAAGTCGAGGACACCTCCCCCAGCAAGACGAGGACACCTCCCCCAGCAAGTCGAGGACACCTCTCCCTGCAAGTCGAGGACACCTCCCCCTGCAAGTCGAGGACACCTCCCCCAGCAAGTCGAGGACACCTCCCCCAGCAAGTCGAGGACACCTCTCCCTGCAAGTCGAGGACACCTCCCCCAGCAAGTCGAGGACACCTCCCCCAGCAAGTCGAGGACACCTCCCCCAGCAAGTCGAGGACACCTCCCCCAGCAAGTCGAGGACAACTCCCCCAGCAAGTCGAGGACACCTCCCCAGCAAGTCGAGGACACCTCCCCCAGCAAGTCGAGAACACCTCCCCCAGCAAGTCGAGGACAACTCCCCCAGCAAGTCGAGAACACCTCCCCCAGCAAGTCGAGGACACCTCCCCCAGCAAGTCGAGGACACCTCCCCCAGCAAGTCGAGGACAACTCCCCCAGCAAGTCGAGAACACCTCCCCAGCAAGTCGAGGACACCTCCCCCAGCAAGTCGAGGACACCTCCCCCAGCAAGTCGAGGACACAAACACACAACACTCACACAAACAACTGCATGAAGAACCAACCTTGTGCAAGAAGCCATGACTGTTGACGCTCCGCACCGGCCACTGGCTCGCAACGCTGACGTCATCACAGCTGTGGATAATAAAAGACATAATTGCCACATCTATATCCAGGGCCATAAATGTCTTAGCAAATGGCTAGTGTATAGATTTACAATCTATTCACAATTTGAACCTTTTTTTAAATCCGAACCTTTTCTTAACGTTCAGATTTACAATCTGTACACTAGGTTATACTAGGTTACAATCTTTACACTAAAACTGCTACTTCCCCTGGCCCGCACTGTGGTATTGACTTCATTATTTCCTTTGACAAGTTTGTCAAATCTAACTCTAGTACTTTTTCGGACCTGTCTGCCTTTAGAGGGGCCCTTATCCCCGTTTTTAACAACTTCTTTTCTAAAAATCACCACCTTCCTCGTCGCTTCCAGCTTGCCCTTGCCTCCCTGAAATCTAACAACTTTATTCTTATCCTTCCTTCCGACAAAGGGAATTCGGTGGTTGTCCTTGACCGTGAGGACTACCTCCAGAAAGCAGATGTCTTACTCTCTGACTCCCGCACATATGCCCTTCTGACTTCTAACCCTTTGTATCGCCTTAAAACTTCCTTTAACCGCAAACTAAGACAGCTCTCTAGTCTTTGTCCTCCTGACTTTGATCTCATTAAACGTTTCCGTGTCATCTGCCCTTCTCTTCCTTATTTCTATGGTTTTCCTAAGACTCATAAACCTGGTGTTCCTCTTCGTCCTATCATTTCTTCACGGGGTTCTGTCGGCTATCCTCTTGCCTCCTGGCTCGCTAAAACCCTGACGCCTTACCTTGGAACTTTTTCCCCTGCCCACCTTCGTTACTCTCGGGACTTCATAGACAGACTGTTCCTGCAGTCCTCTTGTAAGATGCTTAGTCTTGATGTCGACTTTCTGTTCACTAATCTTCCCCTCGATGACGTTCTCTCTTTCCTTAGACAGAAGGCGACTGAAGGCCTTCTTCCTCTCCTGCTTCCCACTGACGTTTTCCTCGAACTCATTAGACTCTTTGTTGACTCTAACTCTTTCTCTTTCAATGGTAAATATTACACTCAAACTTTCGGTGTTGCTAAGGGTTCCCTTCTCTCCCCCTGTTCTTACCAATTTCTACATGGAATACTGAACCTATTCTTCTTTTTCCTTCTATTGATACTCGTCCCTCTCTCTCTCTGGCTTTGCTATGTTATGATATTTTTGCTTTATGGCCCATGACCTTAGTCTTTTCCAGCCTTTCATCTCCTCTCTTAACAATCTGGCTCCTTCCATCCATTTCAAAGTTGAATGGGAATATAATTCCCTCCTTCCTTTTCTTAACGTTCAGGTTCACAGCTCTGTGTCCAGGTTCTCTCACCGCAAACCCATGCCTAGTGGCATGTACATTCACTTTTCCTACCATCCTCCTTCTGTTAAGAAAAGTGTCCTCGTCTCCCTCTTCCTCCGCGCTCTACGCATCAGCGACCCTCAGTTTCTTGATTCTGAAATTGCCTCTATCTACAAATCATTCTCTCGCCTCAGTTACCCCTTGCATTTTATCAACTGTGCCTATTCTCAAGCTAAACGAAATTCCTTTCATCCCAAACCTGCTTCCAACACTAGTAGCACTGTGCTCTGCCTATCCTTCATATCTGAACTCAAAACTTTTACTAATGCCTTTCGTCCTCTTGACATAAAGCTCGCCTTTCGACAAACTAACACACTTCATAGCAATCTAGTTCACACTGCTCTTCCTGCTTCTAATTCTGCTGGTGTCTACTCTATTTCCTGCTTGTCTTCTCCTCTCCAATACTTTGACGAAACTGGCCGTACACTTAATGACAGACTTAAAGAACACAAAAGAAGTGTTAAGTCTGCAGACACAAACAATGCTCTCTTCTGTCATGTTAGGGATTCTAATCATTCTATTCATTGGTCTTCCTCCAAAATATTCTTTCCTGCCTCTTCTCAACACAGACGCTGTCTTGTTAAATCGACTCTGATACACCACGTATCCAACATGAACTTGAGTCCTGGCTTTGTTGCTGTTGACTTTTCCCTTTCACAGTATGTACTCAAATGTTCTAAATATTCTAGCAAACGTGTCCTAACATAAGCTTACCTCGTTCATTTATCTTTCTCTCTTTCCCTTGTTTTCTCTTACGATTCCTTTCTTATTCCTATTACTATCACCTTCATTACACCTTAGGGTTTCGTACCTTTTGCCTTGCTTTTACTTCCTCTAAGACTTCCTTCTCCTCACCTCTCTCTTGCCTATTTATTGCCTTCGCTTCCTTCCCTCATCCACAGGAGACATCTCCCGTCACGCAGGATGCAGTCGCACCTCCACAGATCTCCAGTATCAGCTCTTGATACTGGTAATGGCTCAAAAGGGCCACCACTTATGGGCTATTCATGCCCCTGCCACCTTTTGCGTGGCTTAATCTTTATCAGTCAATCAATCATCCCTCATCATTACGGGCTATTAATGCCCGTGCCGAGTGGCTTAATCTTTATCAATCAATCTTTCCTCATCACACTCACAGCCCCGCTCCTGTGCCAGGTAAGTCCACTACGGGCTCACCATAGCCCGTGCTACTTGGAACTTTTGTTCTGAGTAGCTGAATCTAAAACAACAACAACATCATCACACTCGACTTGAGAATGGTCCAGTATGGACCGAAACGTCGTCGTCGTCGCTTCACTTTCTAGTGTGTGGTTTGGTCAACAGTAGATTTACAATGATGCGGCAGGTTCATATTCCTATATTCAGTCTGCTTGTTATGCATTAGACTGGAAACTTATACTATGCTTGGAAAGGTGTACTCTGCCTGGAAAAATCATAATGTTTACGGAAATCGTGGCGCTATATGGGATGAGTGGAGTGGTGTTGATACGCACTAGGAGCTTCATCCCTGACTAACTGACGGGAAGTTAGAGCACTGGGCCGGTAGACAATTGCCTCTCATACCTACAACACAGTGATCTGAGGTTCTTTTGAGTCCTTAACATAGAATATCTGTGTGTAATACTATATAATTTACTTAATCTTCTTTAAGCCAAATTGGAGAATGAAAACATTAACAACTAAATTGAATGAGCTGAGATTAAGAAAAATCTATTGATAAATCACATAAGTTCGCACACACGAGTTTATGTAAATTCATGATCTATCTAGTCACTGATTCCTAAC
Organism: Procambarus clarkii; assembly: GCF_040958095.1. Lineage (NCBI taxonomy): Eukaryota > Metazoa > Arthropoda > Malacostraca > Decapoda > Cambaridae > Procambarus > Procambarus clarkii. The sequence continues at coordinate 13,968,847 of NC_091222.1, forward strand.
ATTTTGGACCATAGTGGAACCCCTTGAGGGGAAAACGGACTCGTGGGATTATTAATTTTAATTACTATGATTCATTTATTAATAATTTATTTCTATATTAATTTATTTCTTACAATAGCGGACTGTATGATACGATAGCGGACTCTATGATTCAAATTTTCCCACCTTGAGGTTTCCTTACCTTGAGGTGCTTCCGGGGCTTAGCGTCCCCGCGGCCCGGTCGTCGACCAGGCCTCCTGTTGCATTTTGCCCCACAAGTAAATGTACCCCTACTACCCTACCCAAGTAACCCTACTACCCCACAAGTCGCTTTCCTGCACAAATTTCGAGGTGTTTAATTATATAGTCTACCAAATCTAAATTTATCGATTGGTAGAAATTTGCTACTAATGGCTAGTCAACTATGCCAAACTGGGTTAGTAATATAAATATTCCAGCTTAGCTGTCATGTAGAGTCTAGCCTGGTTAATAAGCAATAGGCTCGTCCACATTGTGTAAGCTGAGTCTCCTAGTGGATCATTCTGTAACGGCGTCGTAGCGTGCCTGGGTTGCAACCTGATAATATGCTTCTATTGACTCCTTCCCTTTCAATTTCAACTGACAAATAGTCAACGTAATAAACTGTAACCAATATATGATGGTTATATCAGAGGTAAGATATTACATCTAGTCTAATTAATTTAGGCTTAACCGTTCCGGGTGGCTTGCCAAGCCGATAACCGGTCAGCCCTAATCTACATTAATGGCCACAAATGATAAGATATAACAGTTCACTTGGGTACAGAACACTTCCCTTAAGACTACCAAAGTCAAGTTGATGATAGGAGATTCTGGCGTCCTCCGACACTGATATTCGCGGGAAGTTTTCGTGGTGCTTGTGCGAGCGAGCATGATCTGTTGTTGTCATTTAATGGCGTCCCCTCCCCTGCTCCAGGGGACGCATCCCAGGAAACGGTTCTGTCTTTATTGACAATGGGAAGGAGACCTTGTTTTTATTGGTGATTTAATTACACCAAATCTTGGAGAGTACTTTTTTATCTATTATGGTTCCAAGACTGGTGGTTTAAGAATGATTTTATATGAGTTTTATGGATAAATCAAAATCAGGTAGCAAGGTATGAGGTAACATTTTTTCAGAGACGTTACGAAACCCAAATTTCTTTACTTGATTGACTGTCAAATTTGCATGACAGGATTGATTGATTTACATTATTGTTAGTAGTAATTGGTGTCGGAATTTTGGACACCCCTGAAATATTTGTTTCATATACCGCGGGACCAAATGCCTATCTTATGCTAGAAAATGAATAAAAGAATACTGAAAGACATAACTGGCATAAACGTGACCCTTAGCGACAGTAACCAGAAGATGCGGCCCACAAGTTACTACAGGAGCAAGAAGACCGCAAACTTACTTAAGATCGATAAACTCTCAATGCCAATAAAAACGCCTTAAAAGAGACTAATGTCGTCTATGCCTTTATGTACTCATTTGAAGACTGTCAGTCCCAAAGATCTTGACATGTAGCCAAGCCCCCCAACATCTCTTTCAAGGCGTCTAACTATGCACGAACAACACCGAAACAAATGACAAGCACAACAACAATAATATAAGATTAGATATAGCCGAGGCAATTGAGATCAAGCCCACTCATCCAGCTATCATCATCGAGCCCCCACTTGGGTGTACCTCACCCCACCTCCCAAACCTCCATTCTCTCCTCTCTATCCCACTCTTGTCTCCCTGTTCTTCCTCTAGCACGCAATATGTGCTCAAATTCGACTCTAACTTTTAGAGAAATGGAGCATAAATCGCTCCACTTTTCAGTTTTGCGTTTCTGAAACTTTCAAGCACACTATCTGCCATGATATTGATATCTCAACCTTCATTTGAGTAAAATGAAATCTTATTTAGTACTGCCGTTAGATGACTGAAATTTCCAGGAAAATTGATTTGATTTTATCTTATGAAATGACATAATAGTAAGTGTTCAGATGTTTATCAGTTACTGAGATAACTGAGATCATTCGCCGAATTGTTTACCTCTTGATTTGTATGAAAATACTACATTTATAATATATTAAAATAAATATAATATAATAATTCTGCTCACCTAGTATTAAATAGGTAGCCGGCAGTTAGGCAACTGTTGTTGGGTAGCAGCATGGGGAAAGTGAGTAATTCAACCTTGGGAAACCCTCCATGCAAGAGAGGTACATCTCTCGTGGTAAAAAAATTAATTTCCTGTTGCTTACTTTAATAATGTTTAAGGGAGTAGCGCCTACTGTATCAGTCCGGCGAAGTACTCACCTAGTTGAGCTTCGACTCTTTGGTCCCACCTGTCAACTGAAGAGACGTGTTCTACAGGAGGAGATCAAGTTACTGTCAGCAAGAGTTCTTCTGAAGGAAGGTGCTCAGTCCTCTACCCCCGGAGCACAGCCTGCCACTAAACCAGCGCCCAGCTGCAGGTGACGCCACTCTCTCACTCTCACGTTTTCTGTCACAGTGCAAGGCCAAGCTTTTCTATTGTAATGTTGCGCACACCCATCTTACTTACCTATACATAGAATACGTTAATACAATTTCAAAGGGGAGATAAATGGCTACCCGCAGAAGTCGTAAATGCCAAAACTCTGTGTTAAATTTTAAAGTACAGCTGGAAAAGATCAAGGCAAATGGGGGACCTTCGACAAGCCACCGGCTTCCTGTCCTGGTCGTTGTCATATGTGTTAGTGGCCCTCAGATAAATGTCAATAACATTATTGCTATTTATAAAATATCCTGGTTATGAAAATATTATAACCAATTATAGCCTAAAGTACACTTCCTGGTTAGTAAGCAATATATACAGTAAATCTTAACGAATAAAAAAGAATGTCTGTTTGTTGTCCGTCTTTTCAAAACTAGACGTTTGTGGATGGTTTCATCCAACTATTCTGAATGACACATTGGTGGCAGGTGGTTGTCATAGGCAAGTCGGAGCTGACCCCAGTGACTCCAGTTTTTAGTATAATAAAAAGAGAGAGAGAGAGAGAGAGAGAGAGAGAGAGAGAGAGAGAGAGAGAGAGAGAGAGAGAGAGAGAGAGAGAGAGAGAGAGAGAGAGAGAGAGAGAGACAGACAGACAGACAGACAGACAGACAGACAGACAGACAGACAGACAGACAGACAGACAGACAGACACAGACAGACAGACACAGACAGACAGACACAGACAGACAGACAGACAGACAGACAGACAGACAGACAGACAGACAGACAGACAGACAGACAGACAGACAGACAGACAGACAGACAGTCAGACAGACAGACAGACAGACAGACAGACAAACAGACAGACAGACAGACAGACAGACAGACAGACAGACAGACAGACAGACAGACAGACAGACAGACAGACAGACAGACAGACAGACAGACAGACAGACAGACAGACAGACAGACAGACAGACAGAGACAGAGATAAACATATCCCTCACTGGCAGTATGTGACCAAGCGCACTGATCAGCCTTAGTTTGGATATCGCTGCAGGATGGCAGCTGAAGCCAAAAAACAAGGTCTGGATGAGATTTAAACGGCTTCCCTCGGTTCATAACAGAAACATTCATAGACAATCTTGTCGAATAATCATATAAGTTCAAAAGTGAGCTATATCCAAAAAGGCATCCGAAACTCGAAGAAAACTTCCATCTGGAAGGGTTGGATCCATGGTCTGGTGGTCTCTGGTGAATGATAGACAGGAATACTTATCTGAGGTCACAATCTCGCCTCTAAACCGAGAGGATTGAACTGTTGCAACCCGCAATCAGGAGAACGCTGAGCTACTGGCAAACCACTTTGCTGCCAAGATGCAGGTCCCTGATCCTGAACGTCAGCCTCCACATCTTGCCCCATGCACTGTATCTAGGATGAATGAAGTGGTTATAAAGCAGGCTGAAGTTCTCCATCTCCTTAAAACGCTTGAAACAAGCAAAGCTGTGGAGCCAGATAAGGTCAGCCTAAGACTGACCTTACGCAGCTGCGCTGAGTTGTTGGCTCCACCTCTCACGTGCCTCTTCCAACTCTGCCTAGTTCAAGGAATGTGGCCCTTCTAATGGAAGAAGGCAGACGTTGTTCCAGTACACAAAAAGAAGAGCCACCCAATGGTTGGTAACTACAGACCAGTGTCTTTGCTCTCCATTACTAGCAGAATCCTAAAAGCATTAATTGCTCAGCACATGATATCATTTTTTGCTCATTAATGGCTAAAATGTGATCGACAGTATGGTTTTAGAAAAGACCAATCTGCTGCTAATCTCTTGCAAAATCTCTCCACTAAGTGGCATTAGTCACTTTATGAGTCCAAGACCAGCTGTGTTGTTGCTCTAGATATAGCAGGAGCTTTTGATCGGGTATGACACTTCGGATTAGTAGTGAAGCTTCAAGCACTTGGCATCTCAGGCTCCATCTTAGCATTAATAAAAGACTACCCTCAAGAACGGACTCTAAGGGTAGTCCTCAATGGAGCAAAATCTGAAAGCCATTCAATTGGTGCCAGCGTTCCACAGGATAGTGTGCTTGATCCTCTGCTGTGGAATCTATATTTCATCGATCATCTCATTCCTGAAGCTCAAGTCTGTGATGACGACTGCAGTCTAACCTTCACATACAGAAAGGAAGAAATACCAACTATTGCAAGAATCATCAATCACCAACTTTCAGCGATTTCTTCCTGGTGTGGGAGATGGCAGGTCATATTTGCGGCTGAAAAGACCCAAGAGATGATGATAACTAGACTGCACATGGCAAATCGGACTGGCTTGCAAATGGGTGGCAAAACCCTAAAGCTCACAGATGAAATTGATCTTGGGAATGAAGTTCTACTCTTCAATGATAATGAAGAGCCTGTAACGTACGATTATGTTACGTTGTTGGGTAGATTAGATACACAGTGTTTAGTGAGTTTCATATTTATTTAGTAGTCCTGGATGCAGCAGTGTCGTGGACATTCAGACGGAGCTTGGAGCAGAGCAAAGAGCTGAGTGTGGCCGGAGTCGCGGAGCTCTCTGTGGGAGAGCGTTGTAGCTCGATGCGGTCCTAGTCTGCTGTCTGTTCTGTGTCGAAGCTGTAGCGTCTTGGAGACGATTAGAACTGCCTACACCGAGTGCTACATTCTTGACTGGAAATTGTACTTTTGTCTATTCTCATATCGCTTCCTTATATTTGGTGACTACCCCTCACCTTTCTGTACTAGGATAGGAAGATGTGAGAACTGTTACCTGTAATTAGGGATAGGATTATAGCTTGTGTAGTTAGTGCTAATTAGCTACGCAATTAAGATGATGAGATAATGGAGTGAGTATAAGAATTACTCGCTTCAAGCCACGTACTTAACCTAATTCAACAGGCAACCAGGAAACTTACAGCCCTACAGTGCATTTCACACCTTCTCTACAGCAAAAGCTGCAAAACCTTATATGAAGCACAAGTTCCCTCTCATGTAGAGTATGCATCCCTTTCCTGGATCGCCTGCCCCCCCCCCATCTTACGTCAGACTGTTGGTCAAAGTGGAGAGACGAGTAAGAAGGCTTACCTACAGCCTTGACCAAGTCTTGTGGGAACGTTCTGAACATCAGAGCCTGCAACACCGTCATGACGTTGGCGCTCTTACTGGTATGTACAACGCCAACATCCTCAAAGTTCTGCATTTAGCACTACTCCGTGGACTATCATTCTCAAGAACATCACTCCATCAGAGATCATTCACTCCAAAGGTGACTTGCATCTGGAACTTGTTCGCGCAACAGGTTGATACACAGGATATCGGGTCAAGTGATCACATGGCGTCTCTGGCACACAGCTGGCTACAGGCTAATTCTGTTCCTTGTATGATTATTACATAATGTTCTTAATGAATAAAGGCTATTCCTACTGATGCATATAACAGGCTCACGAAATAAATGGGCCTTTAAGAGTAGGTTTCAGCTTAGCTGAAGAAAGATTACAGCTCTTGCTTGCAGTTTCACCTGGTTCCTTATATTATAGCTTCTTATGTAAGTTTCAAAGTATATTCTCATAAAATAAATGAGTTTCTAGGGGCAGACTTCAGATGAGCAGAAGTAGGATAACAGCTCTTACTAGCATTTTCACTAGGAATGCCATTTGACAGCCCTTATCAACCCTAGTTAAAAAAAAGACAGGCAAAAAGAGAGAGAGAGAGATTCACATCTGGAACTCTTTCGCTCAACAGGTTGATACACGGGAGATCGGGTCAACTGATCACATGAAGGCTCTGACACACAGCTGGCTACAGGCCTTTAGGGTCAATGATGGGGTAAACCCCATTGAACAGGTTCATTGTGTTGAATTCCGTGACGAACCGTTGATTATCTGGTCCGGCGAGTCTCTGCTAAGCGAATGAGACTAGGAATAATGCCCTCAGGTGATGAGAGGGGATGTTAGGATGCTGACTGGTCCTTGGTTCCCCAAACTGGAGGCCGGATTGCCTGGTGGGTGGAGTCATTTTGGTAGGACTGGGAAAACTTCTGGTTGGTTGGTGGGAGCTGAGGTGCTTGAGCTGGTGCTGGATGCGACGGCGGCGGAGGTGGAGGGTTACCTTTCTTGGATGTAACTTGCTTCTTGATGATTTCTTGTCTGCGGGGACAGCGGTGGGAAATCGTGGAGTGACCGCCTTCGAAGAACAGGCAGCATCGTGTTTCTGACTTGCAGATTGAGTGGTGATGGTCCTTGGCGGAAATGCTGCACGTCAGGAGAGGATGTTGACACTTGTTGGTGGGGTGGGAGAACTCGTAACACTTGAAGTACTGTTGAATCTTGTAGATACGTTTCTTCTTCACTTAGTAGGGTGGGATCTTGATGCAAAAGCAGTTGACTCCTTGTGCAATGGCCTGGGTAGTGCCGGCTATTGTGATGAAGGTTAGCTTCATGTTTGGATGCTTGCCTTCGACACGCCCAAGGAATGCACCAGAAAATACCGCCGTTTTCTGATTTTCTTCCTGTACGTTGATAAGGGCATCTCTTAGGTGCTTGTCCGTGATCCATTGGCTGGTCTCGCTGATAAAGACCGATCTTGCGGCCAGGAATTGCCGTAGGTAGTTGACGTAGAGGTGCTCATCGCACAAATATGACATCACAAGCAGAAGGAGATAAATTTCTAGACCTGGTGCAGGACTCCTTTCTCATACAACATGTGGTAGAGCCCACTTGAGGTAACAGTATTCTAGACCTTGTACTAACATCAGAAGAGGGCTTGATCGATCAAAATCAAGTAGGGGAAAAACTCACTCCATCGTGTGATCACAATATTTTAAGATAGAATACAATTACAGAAACTCTCGTAAAGGTCCAGGATGATGACCTTCCAGATGACTATCGAGGAAACTATCAGGGAATAAGAGAGGAATTGCAAAACAACTCATGGAGGGAGCTGATGTTTCCATGACATGGGAACATCATGAGAAAATTGTATCATAATTGAACTTGTTTAAAGATATGTGCCAAAAAGGAGAAACAAACAAACGGGAACAAGATGGATGACACAAGTAGTAAAAAGAACGCTAATAACTAAAAAAAACTCACTCCCTAGTGAATTGAAAAGCTGTCAAACTTTTGCCTCATTTATAAACAAAAACAAAAAGTACCTAATTTCATCTTCGTAGTTTCCTACACTGAGCTTTAAATTTGCTCTGTATCTAGTGTTACCCAATCTCCCAATCTTTATGTACTTAACCCAAACAACTTTATCATTGTGTTCATTTCTGTCTTCTTTTATGTGCTAGCCATATGCTGTATTGTGCCTACTAATTTTTATTAAACTACCATACAAGCTGTCATTGCAATCAATCTGAGTTACCTATGTGCTTTAATATACCTACAATTTTCTCTCATCTTTAATTTTTTTTTCTTGCTTTGTAACTGTCATCATTTTTTATAAATTTTGCAAGTATTTACCTACTTAAAATTTTCTTAGATTAAGGACCTGCCCGAAACGCTGCGCGTACTAGTGGCTTTACAAGACTGTAATTACTATACTATGTATCCTCACAATCCCAATGTACCTTCTTGTATATATATAAATAAATAAATAAATAAGTAAACCAAACCTCTGGAGACGGTATAAATCCACGATGGACATCATTGATTATGAGATATATAAAAGGGCATAAAATTCAGCTACCCAGGAAATCAGATTAGCCAAACGAAACTACGAAAAAAAACTTGCCCAAAATAAAAAAGAAGATCCAAAATCATTCTATGCATATATTGAAAGTAAAACCAAAACAAAGGACTCTGTAGGACCCCTGAAAGATGACATTCTTGCCATTTTATCAGCCAAGATATATTGGATGATAAAATGGCAGCAAACACTCTAAATGTATACTTTATAAGAGTGTTCACATTAGGAAGATTGAACGATGTTAAATAAAATGGTGGGCTTGCTATGGGGAAACTAGTGCTATTCAGGGGTAAAGTCAGTCAGAATAAAGATGTATCTATTTGGGGAGATCAGTAAGGCCCGGCCCCCATGGAAACTAGTAGTAGTGCTGACTACTTGGCTACACAACAAGGTCAGTCTAGGGAATGATCAAGATCTCCTACACAGGAAGAACGATACTCTTATAATTCATGTACTTATTTATTAACCCCTTAATAGCCCCCCATATACATTCACACCAATAACAATAATAATAATAACTTTACCACACTACCTTACGTTAAAAGCCTTGGTCCACATAGGCAGGATACAAGGTTTTACACTGAACACAAGCTAGGGTAAAGCTCTACTATTGAATAACTTGAAGTTAGAGTCAGCTTAGGGTAGGGGGACCACGTGGTTCCAATGGAACCCCCTTCAGAATAACTTGTAATATAAACTCTAAAAACACCTACTACACACAAAGTATACTACTCTACACATAGAACATGAGTATGCCAGAGATTGAATAATGTACTCAGTATATACTTATCTTGAACAAGACACAAAAATAAGGAAACGAAGAGGAAGGAGAGGAAGTTCCTTTCACCACAGCCAGCAACCAGCGAAGAACGCTCCCAGCGAGCAGCTCAGGCCTCCCGCATGTGGTGGTGCCGGAAGGAGCCTAATTGATCGTGCAGCTAAGCATATTAAAAATCTTCCCCTATGCAACATATTGTTACTTTACAAATGATTAAAGTATTAGTAAACATAGTTGGTGCCTATGTTATTATTTTATAATCAACCCCCAGCTCAGTCTTTAAATGCTCTTTGAGAAACAAGAATAGTCTTACGTCTGGCAGGGAAGATACAAACAATGACACATCGAGTTGCGTACAACTATACTATAGGAAAGTTAATAACTCAATTTTGACCTCTGGTTTCCACTGAAGAACCCAGGGTTGTAACAAACGACATTCCATCACCCACACAAATGTTTCAAGGAGGTGAAGAGAATGAATTAAGGGATATATACCCATTACATGCGACACAATCAGGAAGAACACTGACAAACTAAAATACTCAAAAGCCCAGGTGTGGATGGATTTCAGTCCAAAGTCGTTAAGGAACTGGCAAATGCACTATGCTTGCCACTGAAACTCTTTTTCTAAAAATTCAAGGACCAAGAGATAGGTCCCCCAAAACTGGAAATATTCAAATGTTACCCCTATTTAAACAAAAAACAAAAAGGACTAATAGAAAGGTAGAAAACTACCTTCCGATTAGATTGACATCACACATCTATCTGCAAGCTCACGTAGAGAATCCTAAGGGAAGGAATCATACAACATCTCACAGAGAACAGTCTAGTAAAATCAACGCAACATGAATTTGTTCAAATGTATCAAGCCTTACTAACATGCTCAAAGTTCTGGAAACGGTAACCGGCTATTCAGTCAAACATAGGACTTCCGGTAGATGTAGCTGACAGGGACTTTGCTAAAGGTTTTGACAAGGTACCACATGAGAGAGTGGCAAGGAAATTACAGGAACATGGAATAAATGGGAGAATACTGGCAGGAATAAAACAATGGTTAAAATAGAAAGCAAAGGGTCGTGCTGAATGGGAATGAGTCTGACTGAGGAAATGTGCTAAGTGGGGTACCACAGAGGTCCATTTTGAGGCCAACCCTTTTCGTCATATGCATCAATGACATAGATGAGAATATTACAAACCTCATCAGCAAATTTGTAAATGACACTAAGATCTATGATAAGGTGGGAAGTGAAGGTGATATTGAGACCTTACAAAGAGATCTACAGGAACTCCTCAAATGGTCAGATCACTGGCAAATGCTTTTTAATGTCGATAAATGCGAAACCTTGTATGTGGGGCACAACAATCCACATCACAACTGCCAAGTTGGCAGCATTACCTTACAACAGATAGATGAAGGAAAGAACCTTGAAGTCAGAATCCATCATTCCCAAAAGTTGCACAAGTGGGAGCAGCAGTAAAAAAAATAATAATAATCAAGCGGCTTTTACATTAAAGGAAAAGAAAATAGTTGTTCAGTTGTATAAATCTCTGGTGCGCCCCCACCTGAATTTTTGCATCCAAGAAAGAAGACCACATCTTCAGAAAGACATAGCTGCTCTGGAGAAGGTGCAAACCGGACAACAAAATTCATATCATCAGAGATACGTAAACTACAGGCACTAAACTACAGGTCAGTGTCCTTAACTTGCATACCATGCAAGATGATGAAGAGGAATTTGCGAAAAAAACGAGTGGAACATCTGGAGTGAAAGAGCTTTGTAACACATCACCAGCACAGTGAATGGGTACCTGCTAAACGATTTGGTGGGCCGTATTCCAGGGAAAATTAGGATTAAGGATCTGTCCGAAACGCTATGCATGCTAGTGGCTTTACAAGAATGGCTTTTCAAGTGGATTTACAACTCTGGTATATATAAATAAATATATATAAACAAATGAGAATGAGGCATGTCAGTCGCGGCCATCGCTAGAGAACTTGACATTACAAACCCAACTGTTAGACTGTGGTGACGACGGTGGGAAGAATCTGGGAACTTCACCAATAAACGTCGGATTGGTGGGCCAAGAAAAACTTCCCCAAAGGAAACCAGCATATTCCTGAATACAACTGTCAGTCTCCCTTTATGAATGCAGTTGTCATCAGGGATGAACTGTAATTAGAGGTATCTGGACGCACAGTGAGAAATCAACTTCATAAAGCAGACATCCATCACAAGGTCCCAGCCACAAAAGATAAACTTCTAGATCACCATAGAGAAGCAAGATTGGCTTTTTCCAGAATATATGTCCATGAAGATCTCGAGTAATAGGCTGTATAATCTTCAGTGAGTGGAAAACATTCACATCAGTGACTCGAGGCAGATTACACTGCTGGCGTCCCAACAACACATGATATGAACAACAGTTTATATATGAAGTCGCCAGGAGTGGTTATATATCATGCAACATATGGGGTGGATTCATTTGTCCGGAATAGGGGAACTTGCTGATATTCAGGGAGGCTTCAGTGGTGACATATATTTTGAGATTTTGGATGAAGTGATGATACCTTCTGTGTGCACATATGCTCTTCTCTACAATGAACAAATAATATTCATGCAGGAATTTTATTGCCTATTTAATATTTAATAAAGATTTACCACCATGAAGGCACCCAACATATTCCTACCTTTCAGTCAACAATGTTACTCGGGCTTTGCCTGTGGGCATTTATTTTACTAGGTTCATTGTTTTCTGTTAGGCTTAATTTCAAAATATGTTATCGAATTCTCGCACAGAATTGTTAATAGTTATTGTTAATTCCGTTTACGGATCATTTAACAGGGAAATTGCTCCATACATAATCCTCTGATTGTTAAGCAATTATTTGCCGAACATCTCATTATTGAGCTCCTCGAGTGCCCTAGCAAAGACTGGGATATGAACCCCCATAGAGAGTGTATGGCGGGAATATAGTTAGCAACTGAGAGCCGGGGCAAGAGCGATCCCACCAACGTCTGCTTCAACACACGCTGGCCGACTGGGAGTTGTGCCGCCATTGCCTGCAGGTAATCTACAACCACGTCGCCTCAATGTCTCGGAGGTTGTTGGACGCTATAAACAGCAATGGAGGATGGACAAGATATTGATTGTTTGGGGATGATATCATAGGGGTTTCTTGTTTGTTTGTTTTTGGTTTCTGATGGTTTGATAATAAATGTATATAACTATGTTATGTTGGTTAACAATCCTACATATATATTAAGGCATATCAGATGTGGTTTTATCATAATGAAAGTTAATCAAGTATATTACAGGACTTTTTTGATGGACTGTGCCACAATTTTTATTTTTTTTTAATTTACATTTAACAGTCAATAGTGATCACTAATTGCCACTAACATTCCTCTAAAGACGTAAATAAAATAATTAAAAGTGATTATGGATACATTTGAAAATAGAATATTGTCATGTAAATTGCAAATTACATTTAACAATCCCTAGGTAACCTCAGCAGTTGGGATGATGGCAACATCGTCGTTTAGCAGAGTTGCTGGCTATTAGTTTCCCAACTCCCCCTCTTGTCTTTCTCCAATGTGTTCCTTCTCGGTGACTGGCCAGACTCATCATCCTCCTCATCCTGTTTCAGGCCTTGCATGACTTATTGGTCTCTGTGCCTGGCTTTACGCCTGAAACCCATATTCCAACCCAGTTACACGTACTTAATCTAAGAAAAAATAAGTAGGTATATACTTGCAAAATTTATAAAAATGATAAAAGTTACATAGCAAGAAAAAAAATAAAAGATGAGAGAAAATTGTAGGTATATTAAAGCACATAGGTAGCTCAGATTGGTTGCAATGACAGCTTGAATGGTAGTTTAACAAAAATAATAGGCACAGTACAGCATATGGCTAGCACATACAAGAAGACAGCAATGAACATAATGATAAAGTTGTTTGGATTAAGTACATAAAGATAGGGAGATTGGGTAACACTAGACGCAGAGCAAATTTAAAGCTCAAGGTAGGAAACTACGAAGATGAAATTAGGTACTTTTTGTTTTTGTTTTTAAATGAGGCAAAAGTTTGACAGCTTTTCAATTCACAAGGGAGTGAGTTCCATGGACTAGGTCCCTTATTTTGCATAGAGTGTTTACACAGATTAAGTTTGATCCTGGAGATATCAAAGAGATATTTATTTCTGGTGTGGTGATAATGGGTCCTATTACATCTGTCCGTGGAGAGTTTCAGAGCATGGTTTGCATTTAAGAACAGGGTTTTGTAAATGTAGTTGACACAAGAGAATGTGTGGAGGGTGTTAATATTTAGCAAGTTTACGGATTTAAACAAGGGAGCTGAGTGTTGTCTGAAAGCAGAGTTAGTTATTATTCTGATAGGAGATTTTTGCAGGGGTGATGATGGGCTTAAGGTGGTTTGCAGTGGTAGACCCCCATGCACAGATACCATAATTAAGATAGGGATAGATTAGTGCATAATATAGTGAGAGGAGAGCAGAGTTAGGAACATAATATCTTATTTTGGAGAGTATACCAACTGTTTTAGAGACTTTCTTAGTTATGTGTTGAATGTGGGTGCTGAAGTTGAGTCTCTTGTCTAGGAATAGGAAAATAAACTTTCTATCATTTTAATTACTGATGTTAATGTTGTCTATCTGAAGCTGAATTGCATTCAATTATTTACTTCCAAATAAGATGTAGTAGGTCTTTTCTATGTTTAGTGTTAGTTTGTCAGTTGACATCCATAAATGAACTTTTTTAATTCATTATTCACAACATTATTTAGTGTATGTGGGTTCGGGTCTGAATAGGTGAGGGTAGTATCATCAACAAACAATATAGGTTTAAGAATATTAGAGACATTAGGCAGATCATTGATATATATAAGAAATAGAAGAGGTCCTAAGATGCTGCACTGTGGCACTCCAACGGTTATTGGTAGAATGGAAGAGGTATATCATTGATGGTTACACATTGGTGTCAGTCACTAAGATAGGATCAGATATAGTCCAGGTCAAGGCCTCGGATTCCATAATGCTGGAGTTTAAGTAAGAGATAGTTGTGATTAACAGTATCAAAGGTTTTTCTTAGGTCAATGAAGAGTCCAATCGGAAACTCATTTTTGTCAAGGGCTGAGTAGATTACGTCAAGGAGACTAATGATTGCATCATGCATCGATCATCAGATGATTGAGAGGACACAATACCCTGGTTCAGTGATGGTGTTAAGGGGATAGCAGAGCCGCCACAGGCCACAGAGGGCAAAAAACGAGGGCTGTCGGTGTTGTTCTGGATGGATGCCTTGTTTGGAGATCTGAGATTCCTTTTCCCATGGGCAACCTTGCTTTTGAAAGGCATGGTTGGTTGAGTATTGTATGTGGAATATGTTGCAGCTAAAACTTGCGTTAGGTGTATTGAAAGATTAGCATCAGAGGTAGAACATTCCTGGATAACAGAACAGAGCGCATAGTGGGGGGGGGGGGGGGGGAATTGTGTGAAAATATTGGTCTGGCTTCAGTAAAAGGCTCAGGAAACCCTTGTGAGCTCAGTAGAACTCTAGGTTGCAATCCTTTTACTAGGTCGTGGTCTAGTAGCTGAGTGTGTGTGCATGGGAAAATTCAAATTAAAAATTCAAATGTTTATTCAAGTAAAGTACATACATACAAGGGGGTGATATAAATATTGATGAATTTATAGATAGAGCTAGTACATACAATGCCTAAAGTCACTATTACGCAAAGTGTTTCGGGCAGGAAAAACACTAAAGACTAAAACTTAATACTAATTGAGATTAAAGTATAAAATCTGTTCAGAAAATAAATAAATAAAAAAAAGGGGGAACATTGCAGAAAAACAGCAAAAATACAATATGGTCGACAAACAGCATTGTTTAAAAATAACAGACATGGGATGACATTATAGGGGTAAGGTAGGTTACAGGGAGTTAATTAGGTAGCGCTTAGTTTTTATCTTAAACTGGTTGAGAGAGGTACAGTCTTTAACATGATTGGGAAGGTCATTCTACATTCTGGGTCCCTTGATTTGTAGAGCATTTCTAGTTTGATTAAGTCCTACTCTTGGAATATCAAAAAGGTATTTGTTGCTATATATATATATATACATATATATATATATATATATATATATATATATATATATATATATATATATATATATATATATATATATACATATTTATATATATATATATATATATATATATATATATATATATATATATACATATATATATATATATATATATATATATATATATATATATATATATATATATATATATATATATATATATATATATATGTATATATATATATATATATATATATATATATATATATATATATATATATATATATAGAATACACATGAGAGGATGTACAGTGACTTAATATCTAACATATTCAGAGATTTGAGTAGGGGTACCGAGTGTTGTGTGGGGCAAGAGTTCGATATTGTCCTAATAGCAGTTTTGTGTTGAGTAATTAGAGAACGTAAATGATTTTGGGTAGTAGAACCCCAAGCACAAATACGAAAATTGAGATAAGGATAGATGAGGGAGTAATAGAGCGTCACCAGGTCGGGGCGAGGTACATAAGCTGAATTTCCAGGGACACATTCTAAATATATCAAAAAAAGTTTCAAAAACTGTTGGCATTCTTTCTAAGATCAGATATTATGTACCCCGCCCTGCACTGGTGACTCTCTATTACTCCCTCATCTATCCATATCTCAACTATGGTATTTGTGCTTTAGGTTCTACTACCCAAAATCATTTACGTCCTCTAATTACTCAACACAAAGCTAGGATATTAGGACAATACCCAACTCTGGCCTGAGACATCACTCGGTACCCCTACTCAAATCTCTGAATATGTTAGATATTAAGTCATTGCACATTCTCTCATGTGTGTTATACATATATAAAACGCTGAACTGTAATGCCAATCCTGACCTCAAAAGCTTCATTGAAGGTTGTAACAGAACCCATGAACACCACACCAGAAATAAATACAGTTTTGATATTCCAAGGGTACGATTTAATCAAACTAGAAATGCTCTACAAATCAAGGTACCCAAAATGTGGAATGACCTTCCCAACCATGTTAAAGACTGTACCTCTCTCAACCAGTTTAAGATAAAAACGAAGCACTACCTAATAAATTCCCTGTAACCTACCTTACCCCTCTATTGTCAACTCATGTCTGTTTTTTTTTAAACAACGATGTTTGTCGACCTAATTGTATTTGTGCTGCTTTTTCAGCCATGTTCCCCCCTTTTTTATCTCTATTTTTATTTGTTCTTAACACATTTTATTCTTTATACTCAATTAGTATTAAGCTTTAGTCATTAATGTTTGACCTGCCCGAAACGCTTTGCGTAATAGTAGCTTTAGGATTGTATGTACTAGCCCTATCTATAAATGCATCAATCTTTGTAAAATCTCTTGTATGTATGTACCTTACCTAAATAAACATTTATTTATTTATTTATTTATTTATATGTATATAATATCTGATGTTAGATAGAATGCCAACAGTTTTTGAAACTATTTTTGATATATTTAGAATGTGTCCCTGGAAATTCAGCTTGTGGTCGATGAGAACGCCTAGGAATTTGCCATCTATTTTGTCACAAACTTGGGTATTATTATGTTGAGGGTGAGTTTGTTGGCAGTTAGCCAAAGATGGACTTTATTTAGCTCAGTATTCACTGTGACTTTTGAGCAAGGGGGTCAGGACTGTAGTAAATGAAGGTTGTGTTGTTAGCAAATAGAATTGGTTTGAGGTGTTGGGAGGCATTTGGAAGGTCATTAATGTACATGAGAAAGAGGAGAGAGCCAAGTACGCTGCCCTGAGGAACACCAATGTTGATGGGTAGGGTGGGAGAAATTGAATTATTCACAGAAACATACTGGAGCCTGTCAGTGAGTGTAAGATTTGAGGTATTGCAGGTAGTGACCTCTGATTCCATAATGATGTAATTTAAGAAGAAGGTTTTGGTGGTTGACAGTGTCAAAAGCCTTACGCAGGTCCACAAATAACTCAACAGAGAACTCATTTTTATCATGAGCTGCATGTATCAAGTTAATCATACTAATAAGTACATCGTTAGTGCTTTTTTGGGTCTGAAGCCATATTGACAAGAGTATATTGTATATATTATATTGTATATAACACAGTATATTGTGTTTGGCTAGATAAGATTAAAGCTGCTTGTAGATTAGTTTTTCAAATATTTTTGACAAGTTTGGCAGAATTGATAAAAGGTCTGTAGTTGTTAACATCAGTGAGATCACCACATTAGTGGACAGGGGCTACTCTCGCTTTTTTTAGATTATCTGGAAAGGTTTGGAGTTCAAGTGACTTGTTGAAGAGCAATGCAATAGCAGGGGCTAAAGATCTAGAGACTTTTTTGTAAATTAAAGTTGGTATCTCCTCAAGGGCACTAGACTTATAATAATAATAATAATAATAATTTTTATTTAGGTAAGGTACAGACATAAAGAGATTTTACAAAGTTTGTTGGCTTTATAGATAGAGCTAGTACATACAATGCCTAAAGCCACTATTACGCAAAGCGTTTCGGGCAAGAAAAACATTAATGACTAAAGCTTAAAACTAATGGGTAAAAAGAATAAGATGTGTTGAGTACATATAAAAATAGAGGTAAAAGAGGGGGGAACATTGTTGAAAAAGCAGCACAAATACAATTACAAATTATTACAGAAAATTACATTCAAACAGCGTTGATTTGAAAAACAAAAAAAAAACAAAAAACACACATGGGTTGACAACAGAGGGGTAAGGTGGGTTACAGGGAATTTATTAGGTATAGCTTCGTTTTTAACTTAAACTGGTTGAGAGAGGTACAGTCTTTAACATGGTTGGGAAGGTCATTCCACATTCTGGGCCCCTTCATTTGTAGAGCATTTCTGGTTTGATTAAGTCGTACTCTAGGAATATCAAAACTGTATTTATTTCTGGTGTGGTGCTCATGGGTTCTGTTACAACCTTCTATGAAGCTTTTGAGATCAGGATTGGCATTATAGTTTAGCGTTTTATATATGTATAATACACATGAGAGAATGTGCAGTGACTTAATGTCTAACATATTCAGAGATTTGAGTAGGGGTACCGAGTGATGTCTGGGGCCAGAATTGGATATTGTCCTAATAGCAGCTTTGTGTTGAGTAATTAGAGGACGTAAGTGATTTTGGATACTAGAGCCCCAAGCACAAATACCATAGTTGAGATAAGGATAGATAAGGGAGTAATAGAGAGTCACCAGGGCAGGGCGTGGTACATAATATCTGATCTTAGAAAGAATGCCCACAGTTTTTGAAACTTTTTTTGATATGTTTAGAATGTATCCCTGGAAATTCAGCTTGTGGTCAATGAGAATGCCAAGGAATTTGCCATCTAATTTGTTACAAATTTGGGTATTGTTTATTTTGAGATTTATTTGAGTAGAGGATTTATTGCCAAACAGAATATAGAAAGTTTTGTCAATGTTAAGGGTGAGTTTGTTGGCAGTTAGCCACAGATGGACTTTATTAAGCTCAGTATTTACTGTGGCATTTAGAGCAAGGGGATCAGGACTGGAGTAAATGAAGGTTGTGTCGTCAGCAAATAGAATTGGTTTGAGGTGTTGGGAGGCATTTGGAAGGTCATTAATGTAGATGAGAAAGAGGAGAGGGCCAAGTATGCTGCCCTGGGGAACACCAATGTTGATGGGTAGTGTGGGAGAAATTGTATTATTCACAGAAACACATTGGAGCCTGTCAGTAAGGTAGGATTTGAGGTATTGTAGGGAGTGTCCTCTGACACCATAATGATGTAATTTAAGAAGAAGGTTTTGGTGGTTGACAGTATTGAAAGCTTTACGCAGGTCCACAAATAACCCAACAGGGAACTCATTTTGATCAAGAGCTGTATGAATCGAGTTAAGCATACTAATAAGTGCATCGTTAGTGCTTTTTTTGGGCCTGAAGCCATATTGGCAAGGGCTAAGTATATTGAGTTTGGCTAGATATGAGTAAAGCTGCTTATAGATTAGTTTTTCAAATTTTTTTGACAAGTTTGGCAGGATTGATATAGGTCTGTAGTTGTTAACATCTGTGAGATCACCACATTTGTGGACAGGCGTTACTCTCGCTTTTTTTAGAATATCTGGAAAGGTTTGGAGTTCAAGTGACTTGTTGAAGAGCTAAGCAATAGCAGGGGCTAAAGATCTGGAGGCTTTTTTGTAGATTAAAGTTGGTATCTCCTCAAGGGCACCAGACTTGGTTTTAAGGGAAAGGATTATCTCATTGACGTCAGTGGAATTAATAGGCTTTAGGTACAGAGACTGTGGATAGTTACCTGTAAGATAGTCCTTAATGTCAGTACTGGAAGATGGAATATCATTAGCAAGGGATGAACCAATGGAAGAGAAGAACCTATTGAACTCAATAGCAGAATCAGAGGCTGAAAGCTGACCATCACTATTAGACAGGAGAGTCGGTTTGTTATTTATAGACTTCTTTGATCCCAATATTTGTGAAATTGTTCTCCAAGTTTGTTTAATGTTGCTCTTTATTTGGGTAAATTTATCTTCGTAGTATTTAGTTTTGGCTCGTCTAATTATCTTAGATAGCAATAATGAGTAATTCTTTGAGAATTCTTTGGAGACAATTCCTAACCTATACTTCTTCTCAAGGTCATGTTTTTTATTAATAGATTTAAGTATTCCCTTTGTAAGCCAGGGATTGTTAAGCCTTTTGGTTTTGACTTGTTTTGTAAGCATAGGACAGTGGGTATTATAAAGGCTAAGAGTTTTTTGAAGAAAAGATTGAACTGCTAGGTTGATGTCCTCTATGTTACCTAATTCGGACTCCCAGGACTTAGTAACTCCGGACTTAATTTTAAGGGAAAGGATTATCTCATTAACATCAGTGGAATTTGCAGGCGTTAGGTACAGAGACTGTGGATAGTTACCTGTAAGAGAGTCCTTAACATCAGCACGGGAAGATGGAATATCATTTGCAAGGGATGACCCATTGGAAGAGAATAACTTATTGAACTCAATAGCAGTATCAGAGGCTGTAAGCTGAACATCGTTATTGAAAAGGAGTATTGATTTGTTATTTAAAATCTTCTTTGATTCCAATATTTGTGAAATTGTGCTCAATGTTTTCTTAATGTTGCCCTTTGTTTGGTTAAATTTTTCTTTGTAGTATTTAGTTTTGGCTCTTCTAATTATTTTAGATAGCAATGACGAGTAATTCTTTGAAAATTCTTTGGAGACGATTACTAACCTAAACCTCTTCTCAAGGTCATGTTTTTTTAATAATGGATTTAGGTATTCCCTTTGTAAGCCAAAGATTGTTTAGCCTTTTAGTTGTGACTTGTTTCGTTAGCATAGGACAGTGGGTGTTATAAAGGCTGAGAGTTTTTTGAAGAAAAGATTGCACTGCTAGGTTTATGTCCCCTATGTTACCTAATTTGGACTCCCAATTGACATTAAATAAATAAATAAATAAATAAATAAATAAATAAATAAATAAATAAATAAATGTTTATTCAGGTAAGGTACATACATACAAGAGATTTTTACAAAAATTGATAGGATTATAGATAGAGCTAATACATACAATGCCTAAAGCCACTATTACGCAAAGCGTTTCGGGGAGGAAAAACATTAAAGACTTAAACGTAATACTAATTGAGTTGAAATTATAAAATGTGTTGAGAACAAATAAAAATAAAAATAAGAAAGGGGGGAACATGGTTGAAAAGGCAGCACAAATATAATTAGGTCGACAAACAGCGGTGTTTAAAAAAAAAACAGACATCGGTTGACAATACAGGGGTAAGGTAGGTTACAGGGAATTTATTAGGTAGTGCTTCGTTTTTATCTTAAATCGGTTGAGAGAGGTACAGTCTTTAATATGATTGGGAAGGTCATTCCACATTCTGGGTCCCTTGATTTGTAGAGCATTTCTAGTTTGATTAAGTCGTACTCTTGCAATATCAAAACTGTATTTGTTTTTGGTGGGTGCTCATGGGTTCTGTTACAACCTTCAACGAAGCTTTTGAAGTCAGAATTGGAATTACAGTTCAGCGTTTTATATATGTATAATACACATGAGAGAATGTGCAGTGACTTAATGTCTATCATATTCAGAAATTTAGTCTATTATATTATATTATCTATATTCAGTCTAACATATTCATTAGCAGCAGCAGCTATAAAATTGCCTCTAGTAGTTTCATTGTGCAGCCTAAAGCTTATCTCCCTTGTCTCTAGAGGTGGTTTGTTAATGTTGATAGGAGAAATATGGGGTAAATGGTCTGTAGTGGTATCGATGATTATCCCTGAAGTAAGCGGAGAGGTTATGTTGGTCCAGATGTGATCAAGAACCATGGCAGTACTATCGGTCATTCTAGTAGGTCTACTGATTAAGCGTATGAGGAAGCAGGAATCCATACAGTTGAGGAAGCTGGCAGCAGTAGGATTTTCAGGCTCGCAGAGGTCAACATTAAAGTCCCCTGCGATAATTAGATGGTTTTTGTTCAGTCTGTTATCTAGTATTAGATTTCTAAGATTAGAGTTGAATTCGGACACATCAGTGTTAGAAATTCTATAGACTGCTCCCACAGTCAGGACAGACTCAGCACCCTTGACTCTGAAACTGGCGAAGATATACTACCCACAGCAGTCTCTAGTTCTAATTACTTTTAAGCATGTTAGTTCTTGGTGGTAGTAAAGAGCAGTACCACCACCTCTCTGAATTGGTCGACAGTTGTGAATTGCTGAGTAGTTTGGCATGTTAAAGAGTTGAGTAGTATCCTCTTTTAACCACGTTTCAGTAAGTATAATAAAGGGTTCGTGTAATTACCGCAAGCTACACAAGTTTCACAAAGCTTCCTGGCAATACGTTAGTAATGAATAAATATGATATCTTAGGTTAGGCTGACCTAACCTAACCTAACCTAACTTAACCAAACCAAACCTAACCTAACCTAACAGACGCTTGGATCGTCGACTTGATTTGGCGTCACCAGCTCTTTATTTTTTTCTAATTTCTTTATAAAAAGATACTTTTTCTGATTAAAATAATGTCTTTTCGTGTTGTACATTCAGCACTAACATTATAATGAGTAAATATATCATATTTATTCATTACTAACGTATTGCCAGGAAGCTTTCTGAAGCTTGTGTAGCTTGTGGTAGCTTGCGGTAATTAGACGGACCGATAATAAAAGTGAATTTGTTGTCAATAGTTTCAGTCAAGGCACTAACATCATCGAAGTGTTTGCTTAGAGATCTTAGAGGAACACTCACCGTATTGGTTCGAACCCTCATCACTGCTCCTACGGATTTTCTCATTCAAAATAACATTAGTGAAATGAACATACTTATAAGAACACTACTTATAAGTGTACTTACTTATAAGTAAGAACTCATACTTATAATGAACACTACTTATAAGTTTCTTAGATTAAGGACCTGCCTGAAACGCTGCACATACTAGTGGCTTTACTGACTTTACTGACCACTTGTACTACGTACTAGTGGTCTTATTGTATCGTGATCCCTCTGCATTTCCATGCACACTGATATTGATCCAGATCAAAATTTTCTGTCCCATATCTACACCAACCAGCACATTGATCATCATTATTGCAAGTATTACACAGCACACCAGGCAAAAAAACAAACTCCAAAATAGCACCTGCTTATCAGTTTACAACCAAAATGTTAGATCACTTGGTAAACATTTTGACGATATAAATGCATTACTCACAGCACTAGGTACTAACTTATCGTTCAATATTTTAACAGAAACTTGGCTAAATAAAGACTATACCCAACTCTACAATTTAGCTGGTTATAAAGCCATTCACAACTGTAGGCCTAATAAAAAAGGTGGCGGCACAGCTATATATTACCGAGATACATTTATCTGCAACAGTGTCATTAGTGATAGAGATGATTACTGTGAATATACTTTTGCTCAGTTTACAATTAAATCCCTTAAATCCTCTTTGACTATTGGAGCCATCTATAGATTTCCCAATACTAACATAGCTTCATTCTCAGATAACCTAAGGAATCTTATTATAAACAACAATCTCAACAAAAACCACATCGTTATGGGAGGAGACTTCAATATTACAAATACAAATATTTATTCAGGTAACGTACATACATACAAGGTGAAATATAAAAGTTGATGGATTTATAGATAGAGCTAGTACATATAATGCCTAAAGCCACTATTACGCAAAGCGTGTCGGGCAGGAAAAACACTAAGACTAAAACTTAAAACTAACATAAATTAAAGTATAAATTGTGTTGTGAAAAAATCAGAAAAAATGAAAAAGGGGGGGGGGAACATTTCAGAAAAAAAAACAAAAATACAATTTGGTCAACAAACAGCATTGTTAAAAATTGTATTCATGGGTTGACATTTAGGGGTGAGGTAGGTTACATTGAGTTAATTAGGTGGTACTTAGTTTTTATCTTAAACTGGTTGTGAGAGGTACAGTCTTTAACATAATTGCGAAGGTCATTCCACATCAGAGGTCCCTTGATTTGTAAAGCATTTCTAGTTTGACTAAGTGGTACTCTTGGAATATCAAATAGGTATTTGTTTCTTTTGTGGTGCTCATGGGATCTGTTACAACCTTCTAAGAAGCTTTTAAGGTCAGGATTGGCATTACAGTTCAGCGTTTTATATATATATAGAATACACATGAGAGGATGTGCAGTGACTTAATATCTAACATATTCAGAGATTTGAGTAAGGGTACCGAGTGATGTCTGGGGCCACCGTTAGAGATTGTCCTAATAGCAGCTTTGTGTTGGGTAATTAGAGGACGTAAATGACTTTGGGTAGTAGAAACCCAAGCACAAATACCATAGTTGAGATAAGGGTAGATGAGAGAGTAATAGAGTGTCACCAGGGCAGGGCGAGGTACATAATATCTGATCCTAGAAAGAATGCCAACAGTTTTTGAAACTTTTTTTTTTATTTATTTAGAATGTGGCCCTGGAAATTCAGCTTGCTGTCAATGAGAACGCCAAGGAATTTGCCATCTACTTTGTTACAAATTTGGGTATTGTTATTCCTGAGATTTATTTGATTTGAGGATTTATTGCCAAACAAAATATAGAAAGTTTTGTGAATATTAAGGGTCAGTTTGTTGGGAGTGAGCCAGTGATGGACTTTGTTTAGCTCAGCATTCACTGTGACTTTTAGAGCAAGGGGGTCAGGACTGGAGTAAATGAAGGTTGTGTCGTCAGCAAATAGAATTGGTTTGAGGTGTTGGGAGGCATTTGGGAGGTCATTAATGTAGATGAGAAAGAGGAGAGGGCCAAGTATGCTGCCCTGGGGAACACCAACGTTGATGGATAGGGTGGGAAAAATTGAATTATTCACAGAAACATATTGGGGCCTGACAGTAAGGTAAGACTTAAGGTACTGCAGGGAGTGACCTCTGACTCCATAATGTTGTAATTTAAGAAGAAGGTTTTGTTGGTTGAGTGTCAAAAACCTTACGCAGGTCCACAAATAACCCAATAGGGAACTCATTTTTATCAAGAGCTGCATGTTCAAGTTAATCATACAAATAAGTGCATCGTTAGTGATATTTTGGGGTCTGAAGCCATATTGACAGGAGCTAAGTATATTGTGTTTGGCTAGATAAGAATAAAGCTGCTTGTAGATAAGTTTTTCAAATATTTTAGACATGTTTGGCAGAATTGATATAGGTCTGAAATTCTTAACATCAGTGGGATCACCACATATGTGGACAGGGGTTACTGTCGCTTTTTTTTTTTTGAGTATCTGGAATGGTTTGGAGTTCAAGTGACTTGTTGAAGAGCAATGCAATGGCAGGAGCTAATAATCTGGAGGCTTTTTGTAAATAAGAGTTGGTATCTCCTTAAGGGCACTAGACTTGGTTTTAAGGGAAAGTATTATGTCAGTAACATCAGTGGCATTAGGTACAGAGACTGTGGATAGTTACCTGTAAGATAGTCCTGAATATTAGTACTAGAAGATGGAATATCATTTGCAAGGGATGACCCATTGGAAGAGAAGAACCTATTGAACTCAAAAGCAGTGTCAGAGGCTGAAAGCAGACCATCAATTTTTGACAGGAGTGTTGGTTTGTTATTTATAGACTTCTTTGATCCCAATATTTGTGAAATTGTGCTGCATGTTTTCTTAATGTTGCCCTTTGTGTGGGTAAATTTATCTTCGCAGTATTTAATTTTGGCTCTCCTAATTATTTTAGATAGCAATGATGAATAATTCTTTGAAAATTCTTTGGAGACAATTCCTAACCTATACTTCTTCTCAAGGTCATGTTTTTTATTAACGGATTTAGGTATCCCCTTTGTAAGCCAAGGATTGTTGAGCCTTTTAGTTGTGGCTTGTTTCGTTAGCATAGGACAGTTATAAAGGCTGAGAGTTTTTTGAAGAAAAGATTGCACTGCTAGGTTGATGTCCCCTATGTTACCTAATTCGGACTCCCAGTTGACATTAGCAGCAGCAGCTATAAAATTGCCTATGGCAGTTTCATTGTGCAGCCTAAAGTTTATCTCCATTGTCTCTAGAAGTGGATTGTTAATGTTAGTTAGGTGAAATGTGGGGTAATGGTCTGTAGTGGTATCGATGATCGTCCGGGAAGTAAGCGGAGAGGTGATGTTGATCCAGATGTGTTCAAGAGCTGAGACAGTACTATCAGTGAATCTAGTAGGTTTAGTGATTAAGGGTATGAGGAAGCAAGAATTCATACAGTTGAGGAAGCTGGCAGCAGTAGGGTTTTCAGGCTCGCAGAGGTCAATTTTAAAGTCCCCTGTGATAATTAGATGGTTTTTGTTCAGTCTGTTATCTAGTATTAGATTTCTAAGATTAGAGTTGAATTCGGACACATCAGTGTTAGGAATTTAATAGACTGCTCCCACAGTCAGGACAGACTCAGCACCCATGACTCTGAAACTTGCGAAGATATACTCCCCACAGTAGTCTCTAGTTCTAATTACTTTTAAGCATGTTAGTTCTTGGTGGTAGTAAAGAGCAGTACCTCCACCTCTCTGAATTGGTCGACAGTTGTGAATTGCTGAGTAATCTGGCATGTTAAAGAGTTGAGTAATATTCTCTTTTAACCACGTCTCAGTAAGTATAATAAAAGATAATTTGTTGTCAATAGTTTCAATCAAGGCACTAACATCATCGAAGTGTTTGCTAAGTGATCTTACATTCAAGTTAAGTACAGAGATATTATAATTATGTGTTAATTCATTGTTTACATCATGAGCTGCAAAATATCTGCAGTTTTGATCATTAAAGTGATGATTGTCATAGTGTTTTTTTTTTTATATTTTCTACCACAGACGTTGCCACACATTTACAATGCTAACTAGCATCTATATATTTTCTTCTGTCCTCCATGGACAGGGTTAGAGAAGTGTTAAACATATAGTTCAAGGGTTTATTGAACACTCAACCACAGAAGGTGATTCGGTGCTTTTAAAATGCTAAGCTAACCTACATACGTAAATACATAGATACACAGATTTACGTATGCCCTACATAAAGTGTTTGATGTGTCTTTTACATAGTGTCATTAATGTACATTCACAAAGGTGAAATGTAATTCTGATCAGCTTCCATATATACTTTATACCCATACATATACATACACACACATATATACACACACATGCATTCACATACATTTGTCTCATTTACTCTGACAGGGTGAGATAGCTGATAAAGAAACCAGTGTGCAATTAAGCACTTAATCACTGAAGGTGATGAAGGTGCTTTTACAAGCTCAGGTTATATAGTTACATCATATATATATACATTGTATAATTGATATATTACATGGTCAATCTTGGATACAAGTCCAATATATCATCAAGTGTTCCAGTACTCATATAGTAATTACAGAGTTCAGCATACCTTAGCCCAGGGGGGCGAAAGTCAGTCAGTATGGGACATTCTACAATATAATGTTCAAGAGAGTGCATGTTTTCTCTTTCACAAAGTTGACACATTGTGTACTCGACACTTGGGTTTTGAGAAAGCTGCCAGATACGTCTATATCCCAGGAGTATTCTGGCCACTATACCATCACTTTGCCGGGTTCTTGTTCTATTAGTCCCATATGTGAATGTCTCCTCACGATATCTATCATAATATTTAATGCTACAACTTTCCGGTCTTTGTGAATTTGTTAGGTCGGTGAGATTTTCATTAGATATTTGTTTAAGTATTCTCTTTGTCACTGCTAATGAAACACCCATATCAATTTCTACCACTGGTTTTCTGCAGGCTGTCTTAGCAAGCATATCAACAGTGTCATGCCTTGAGATGCCAACATGTTTAGCTCTGAGTCTATACTTGTTTGCACAGGAAGGCTGGTTGTAGGAAAACAAGGCAAAAATGGCAATTACAAAACAAAATTTTGATATAAAAGGGGGGAAAAAAATATAAACAAGACTATACAAGACGAACACAAAATGAACAGAAAAAAAAAAATGAGGTAGATTGCTTACAAGTACTCTCAGGTACACTGTAAGTAATAATTTGCATTTTGAGACACAGGCAAAGCCAGGGGTACAATGGAGTATGGCGAGGCTAGGCAACCTAGATAATAAATGAAAGCAAAGAAGAGTTGAATAATAAACATAGGCAAGTTTAACCTATAATGCACTCAATTAATTAAGTCCAATAACTGACTAATATAAATTAAATTAACATTTTCTTTAAAAAAGGTGTAACAAAGAGACTTTGGATACCTAGCCCGCACTAGGTGACAAGGGGGGTTAATTATGTTAACTCAATGAGAGGATACTAAGGTGGGACAAACCACATTGGGAGAGGAAAGTGTTGAGGTTATCCTCATTAGCAATTGTAAACATTTTACCTTCTGAGGTTTTTCTCACTTTAATCACGCCATCTCTAACGAAGCACTGATGAATCGCAGCTGGGTTTTGTTTACGGATTTGGCGCAGGCAGTGGAGGAGATGCTGTCTTTTCTAGTCAAGCACTCGTTGATGTAGATTCCCTTTCGTTGGGATGCAGCTGTCCGGACAAGATGCGATTTTGTGGACTGGGAAGCTATTTTGAGGCGAATTTTTCGCTGGTTTGGACCTGATGGATTCTTTTTGCCTACTCTGTAGGCAGCAATAATGTCTGTTTTTTTTAGGGCGACACTCAAATCGTCTTTTATGAGAGCATGAGCTATTTCAATACCCTTTTCACCTTCACGTTCCACATGAATAACTTGGGACGACACAATAACAGATTCGAGCAGCTTTTGCTGGTCCTGTTCATCCTGGGAGATGGAATGTTAGGCGGATAATGCACCGATACATGCAGTCATTTTGTTGAGAGCTTCCTCTTGTTTTTTTTTATGGCTTCATCAGTTTTTAGACGCATATTTTCCTCACGGAGATCATTCAAGTCATGCTGGAGTTGATCTTGGCTAGCCTTAAAGCTTCTAATATCCTCCCGGAGAAGGGTTATTTCTTGTTGTTGTTCATGAAGGCTCGCGACGTTCGCTTGATTCTTAGTTTGATGAGTCAGGATGATCGCATTTTGAGTCTCAAGGACTAGGCACAACTTTTTGAACCACTGATTCTCGGTCCAGTTAGGGAAATCTAGTGAGGGACCAGTAGCACGCTTGAATTTCGTAAAGTAGGATGGAAGCATGGAAGTAGGAGAGGATTGAGAGGACACCGCTCCCTAGCTCAGTGATGGGGTAGAGGGGAGGGCAGCACCGCCGCCGCGGACCCCAGAGCTCCCAGACGAAGAAACACGAAGGCTGTCAAAGTTGGTCGGGATGGATGCCTTGTTAGGGGCTTTGTTGCTCTTATTTCCCTGCGCAGTCATGTTTTTAGGAGACATGATTGGTTGAGAATGGACTGGGGATATATGTTGTGAAGAAACTTGCGTCAGGCAGCGCGGTGGCGGGCAGAGGCGGGCAGCATGCACTGGTACTCACAGCGTAGAGGATTGTTTTGAAATTTGTTTGAGATGGAATGAGTTGATTTGGATTGGTTACTTTGATTGTGCTATAACATGCTTGGACTCCATGTACTTAGTTGCCTGTGGGTGGTGGTCTACATCATCTGGCGGTAGTTTGAGGGCTGAAATACAGCTTAGAGCGAGGAGCGTAGCGTGCACTCAATAGCTTCAGACGACGAGGTCTCGACGATATTGACCTGGGTCAACAAAATTGCCCTCAACTTGACTATTTCCTCAACAGCCTGAACTCCTGTATGCTAATCCCCACAATCACCAAACCTATCCGAGTCACTCAAACATCAGCCACTACCTTGGATCACATATGATAATAATAATTTAATAATAAATGTTTATTCAGGTAAGGTACATACATACAAGAGATTTTACAAAAATTGGTTGATTTATAGATAGAGCTAGTACATACAATGCCTAAAGCCACTATTACGCAAAGCGTTTCGGGCAGGAAAAACATTAATGACTAAAACTCAATACTAATTGAGTATAAAGAATAAAATGTGTTTAGAACAAATAAAAATAAAGATAAAAAAAGGGGAACATGGCTGAAAAAGCAGCACAAATACAATTAGGTCGACAAACAGCGTTGTTTAAAAAAACAGACATGGGTTGACAATACGAAGTAAGTATATCCTTACTGTAAGATAGGTTACAGGGAATTTATTAGGTAGTGCTTCGTTTTTATCTTAAACTGGTTGAGAGAGGTACAGTTTTTAACATGGTTGGGAAGGTCATTCCACATTCTGGGTCCCTTGACTTGTACAGAATTTCTAGTTTGATTAAGTCGTACTCTTGCAATATCAAAACTGTATTTATTTCTGGTGTGGTGCTCATGGGTTCTGTTACAACCTTCAAAGAAGCTTTTGAGGTCAGGATTGGCATTACAGTTCAGCGTTTTATATATGTATAATACACATGAGAGAATGTGCAGCGACTTAATATCTAACATATTCAGAAGGGGTACCGAGTGATGTCTGGGGCCAGAGTTGGATATTGTCCTAATAGCAGCTTTGTGTTGAGTAATTAGAGGACGTAAGGGATTTTGGGTAGCAGAACCCCAAGCACAAATACCATAGTTGAGATATGGATAGATGAGGGAGTAATAGAGAGTCACCAGGGCAGGGCGGGGTACATAATATCTGATCTTAGAAAGAATGCCAACAGTTTTTGAAACTATTATTGATATATTTAGAATGTGTCCCTGGAAATTCAGCTTGTGGTCAATGAGAACGCCAAGGAATATGCCATCTAATTTGTTACAAATTTCGGTATTGTTTATTCTGAGAATTATTTGATTAGAGGATTTATTGCCAAACAGAATACAGAAAGTTTTGTCAATGTTTAGGGTGAGTTTGTTGGCAGTTAGCCAAAGATGGACTTTATTTAGCTCAGTATTTACTGTGGCATTTAGAGCAAGGGGATCAGGACTGGAGTAAATGAAGGTTGTGTCGTCAGCAAATAGAATTGGTTTGAGGTGTTGGGAGGCATTTGGAAGGTCATTAATGTAGATGAGAAAGAGGAGAGGGCCAAGTATGCTGCCCTGAGGAACACCAATGTTGATGGGTAGGGTGGGAGAAATTGAATTATTCACTGAAACATATTGGAGCCTGTCAGTAAGGTAGGATTTGAGGTATTGTAGGGAGTGTCCTCTGACTCCATAATGATGTAATTTAAGAAGAAGGTTTTGGTGGTCAGCAGTGTCAAAAGTATTACGCAGGTCCACAAATAACCCAACAGGGAACTCATTTTTATCAAGAACTTCATGAATCAAGTTAATCATACTAATAAGTGCATCGTTACTGCTTTTTTGGGTCTGAAGCCATATTGACAAGAGCTAAGTATATTGTGTTTGGCTAGATAAGAGTAAAGCTGCTTGTAGATTAGTTTTTCAAATATTTTTGACAAGTTAGGCAGGATTGATATAGGTCTGTAGCTGTTAACATCTGTGAGATCACCACATTTGTGGACAGGGGTTACTCTCGCTATTTTTTTAGAATATCTGGAAAGGTTTGGCGTTCAAGTGATTTGTTGAAGAGCAATACAATAGCAGGGGCTAAAGATCTGGAGGCTTTCTTGTAAATTAAAGTTGGTATCTCCTCAAGGGCACTAGACTTGGTTTTAAAGGAAAGGATTATCTCATTAACGTCAGTGGAATTAGTAGGCTTTAGGTACAGAGACTATACCTTACCTTGAGGTTACCTTGAGGTGCTTCCGGGGCTTAGCGTTCCCGCGGCCCGGTCGTCGACTAGGCCTCCTGGTTGCCGGACTGATCAACCAGGCTGTTGGACGCGGCTGCTCGCAGCCTGACGTATGAGTCACAGCCTGGTTGATCAGGTATCCTTTGGAGGTGCTTATCCAGTTCTCTCTTGAACACTGTGAGGGGTCGGCCAGTTATGCCCCTTATGTGTAGTGTTGTGGATAGTTACCTGTAAGATAGTCCTTAACATCAGTACTGGAAGAATGAATATCATTTGCAAGGGATGACCCAATGGAAGAGAAGAACCTATTGAACTCAATAGCAGAATCAGAGGCTGAAAGCTGACCATCGTTATTGGACAGGCGTGTTGGTTTGTTATTTAAAATCTTCTTTGATCCTAGTATTTGTGAAATTGTGCTCCAAGTTTTTTTAATGTTGCTCTTTATTTGGGTAAATTTATCTTCGTAGTATTTAGTTTTAGCTCGTCTAATTATTTAAGATAGCAATAGCGAGTAATTCTTTGAGAATTCTTTGGAGACGGTTCCTAACCTATACTTCTTCTCGAGGTCATATTTTTTATTAATGAATTTAAGTATTCCCTTTGTAAGCCAAGGATTGTTAAGCCTTTTGGTTGTGACTTGTTTCGTAAGCATAAGACAGTGGGTGTTATAAAGGCTGAGAGTTTTTGAAGAAAAGATTGCACTGCTAGGTTGATGTCCCCTATGTTACCTAACGCGGACTCCCAGTTGACATTATCACCAGCAGTTATAAAATTGTCTATAGCCGTTTCATGGTGCAGCCTAAAGCTTAACTCCCTTGTCTCTAGAGGTGGTTTGATAATGTTAGTTAAATGTGGGGTAATGGTCTGTAGTGCTTTCGGTGATTATACCTGAAGTAAGCGGAGAAGTTATGTTGGCCCAGATGTGATCTAGAGTCGTATTAGTGATTCTAGTAGGTCTAGTGATTAAGGGAATGAGGAAGCAGGAATTCATACAGTTGACGAAGCTAACAGCAGTAGGGTTGTTCAGGCTCGCAGAGATCAATATTAAAGTCCCCTGCGCTATTAGTGATTCTAGTAGGTCTAGTGATTAAGGGAATGAGGAAGCAGGAATTCATACAGTTGACGAAGCTAACAGCAGTAGGGTGTTCAGGCTCGCAGAGATCAATATTAAAGTCCCCTGCGATAATTACATGGTTTTTGTTCAGTCTGTTACCTAGTATTTGATTTCTAAGATTTGAGTTGAATTCGGACACATCAGTGTTAGGAATTCTATAGACTGCACCCACAGACAGGACAGACTCGGTACCCTTGACTCTGAAACTGGCGCGAAGATATACTCCAAACAGCAGTCTCTAGTTCTAATTACTTTTAAGCATGTTAGTTCTTGGTGGTAGTAAAGAGCAGTACAGCAACCGTACAGTAAAGATCAGTAGGCAACTGTCATGTTCACAGAAAATGGTACCATCCGTTTTCTATGTGTGGCGGCTGAGACGCCAGAGAGAGAGGTAAACAAGAGCGTACAGGACGCTACCAGCTTGGAAGCTACTAGTCATGTATCATCTTAAGTATTAAAGTCAGTAACCAAGCAATGGCATTATATCAACCCTACAACCAAGACTTTCTCAGTAACACACAAACACCACATTGGCGACGAGGATGAACTGGGAACGCAGGTATTTGTTCAGTTTAAAACAGAAGGGAGAAGCATGCTGCCTGGAGGAGGAAGAGAAGCTGTGAGCACCATACCCGATGCTGTATGCTAACCGATGCTGTGTGCTAACCAATGCTGTGTGCTAAACGATGCTGTGTGCAAACCAATGCTGTGTGCTAACCAATGCTGTGTGCTACCCAAGCTGTGCTGACTGAAGAAGCTGTGTACTGAACCGAATCACACCGAACCTGTCCTCAGAGGCCCACATCAAAAGAATATCATCAGCGGCATATGCTAGACTGGCCAACATAAGAACTGCCTTTAGAAACTTGTGTAAGGAATCTTTCAGAACCCTGTATAACACTTATGTAAGACCAATCCTGGAGTATCCAGCTCCAGCCTGGAGTCCATACCTAGTTAAACACAAGACAAAGTTAGAGAAGATTCAGCGGTATGCCACCAGGCTCGTCCTGGAACGGAGAGGTTTGAGCTACGAGGAAAGGCTAAAGGAGCTGAACCTCACATCCCTGGAAAACAGAAGAGTAAGGGGAGACATGATAACCACCTACAAAATTCTCAGGGGAATTGACAGGGTGGACAAAGACAAACTCTTCAGCACGGGTGGGACACAAACAAGGGGACACAGGTGGAAACTTAGTACCCAGATGAGCCACAGAGACGTTAGAAAGAATTTTTTCAGTGTCAGAGTAGTTAATAAATGGAATGCACTAGGAAGTGATGTGGTGGAGGCTGACTCCATACACAGTTTCAAATGTAGATATGATAGAGCCCAGTAGGCTCAGGAATTTGTACACCAGTTGATTGACAGTTGAGAGGCGGGACCAAAGAGCCAAAGCTCAACCCCCGCAAGCACAATTAGGTGAGTACTGAGGAATCTGCCAACGCAGTGTACGAAACGACGCTTTGATGCTGTATACAAAACCCGATGTTTTGCATACAAAATGCGCTCTGTGCTACAATTCTTCACGCTGTGAACTGACTGCTATACCAACTGCTGCCAACTGCTGTACCAACTGCTGCACCAACTGCTCCCAACTGCTGTACCAACTGCTGCACCAACTGCTCCCAACTGCTGTACCAACTGCTAACTACTGCTGTGCCAACTGCTGACAACTGCTGTGCTGCTGTGAGCAGGAACAACACATGTACACAAGGGCTAGGTAAGAAGTCAGTTGCTGCTGTATTGTGCACAGTTGTGAACTTTTGCATTAAAATGTTTGTGTGCTTTGCAAAATTAAAGTAATTACAGTGAATTCTTAACTAACATATACAGTGCAGTAAGTGTTTAGTATTCTGAGGAACATTTTAAGTGATAAGTTTACTTTTATTCAGTAAAAAATGGCAAATATACCTCAGTTTCCTGCATTTGATCCTGACTGTGACCAGACAAACCTGTCACTGAGGTGGATCAAATGGCTTAAAAGGTTTGAAAATATGTTGATAGTTTCTGACATCAAAAGTGCTGAAAGAAAGCGTGCCTTTCTACTTCATTATGCAGGTGATAGAGTTTGTGACATCTTTGATACACTGAAAGACACTGGTGGTGCCAAAGATTATGACACTGCCAAAGGCAAACTAACAGAGCATTTCAAACCAAGACAAAATACTGCCATGGAAATTATGCATTTCAGGAGAGCAAAACAACTCTCTAATGAAACTGTGGATCAATACCACACACGTCTGTAGAGTTTAGCAGCCCATTGTGAGTTTGCTGATGTTGACAAAGAAATCAAACAGCAAATAATTGAAACAGGAAAATCTACACGTCTCCGTTGAAGAGCTCTAGAACTTGTTGATGATGAAAGTTCTCTTACCAAGATACTGGATATTGCTCGTCGAATGGAAGATGCTGCACGTGATGCTCGTATCATGGAGTGCAGTGCCAACAACGGTTCTGCCACTGTTACTAACAGTGATGAGGTATGTAAGGTTCAGGGAGGACACCGTGATCAAAGAAGATATCACGGCAAACCTAACAGTAAATTGAGCCGAGAGCCACATCACAACTGGAGTCATGGAACAAGACTCAAGCAGTCACAACGATTCACATCAGAGGGTGTCAACAATAAATGTTACAATTGTGGAGGAGACTACCCACACCAAGGTAATGTTTGTCCTGCTCAAGGTAAGAAGTTCTATGAGTGTGGAAAACTAGGTCATTTTGGTGCTATGTGTCGTTCCGCACTAAACAAACCACAGTCAGTGAATAAAAGCACTGTACAAGGATCAGGTCATAGGGGTCGAGGTGGTAAACACAATATTGCACCTCATATCCAGAATGTTAATAATGTACAAGACAACATTTCATTACAACCAGTCTCAGATGACAGTGAATGTGATTATACTTATGGAGTACAATCAATCATAGAATGGAATGATCTTCCAAACAACCCAGAGACTATAGTATACATTGCTGGTATTTGTCTCAAAGTTCTCATTGACACTGGAACAAACATTGACACCATTGCTGAGTGCCACTATGAGAAATTTAAAAAACAGTTCCCAAAGCTTGAGAACTATAATGGCAAAGCCACTGCTTATGCTTCAAAGGTAGCCTTGCCAGTGATTGGAACTTTCACTGCAGAGATTAAGTCAAAGAATGCAATGTTCACTATTACATTCCATGTTGTTAGGAATGCAAAGGAGTCTTTACTCAGTTACAAGACTTCAACCAAACTGGGGCTACTTCAGCTTTCTAATGCTGTAGCAGTGGAATCTGCAAACAATGTTGATGCTATTGTTGCTGAATTTTCTTATCGATTTAAATCCATAGGTTGTTATACTGATAGCAAAGTACATCTGCATATCAACCCAGATGTAATTCCAGTTGCCCAACCACATCGCCGACAACCATTCCATACTCGCAAGAAAGTCGATGCCGAACTGGATAGGCTGATCGAACTAGATATCATTGAAACAGTAACAGGCCCAACACCATGGGTAAGCCCAATTGTCACTCCACCAAAGCCGAAGAAACCAGATGAGATACGCATTTGTGTGGACATGCGTGTTCCCAACAAGGCAATAATGCGTGAACGCCATCCTACACCCACTGTAGATGATATGATCTACCGCTTGAATGATGCAACTGTATTCAGCAAGTTAGATTTAAACAAGGGCTATCATCAGCTTGAACTTAATAATGAGAGTCGATTAATCACAACGTTTACGACACATCGAGGTCTGTATAGGTACAAGCGCCTGAGTTTTGGTATTAACAGTGCTGCTGAGGTATTCTAGCACATCATCAGCCAGGTATTGCAAGATATACCTAATGGTGACAACATGTCTGATGACATCATTGTTTATGGCCGTACCCAAGCTCAACATGACAAAGCTCTTCGTGCAACATTGCAACGCTTACGAGAAAAAAATTTGACGCTAAGCCGAGCAAAGTGTGAGTTCAATCAACATAAAATTGAATTCTTTGGACATGTACTTAGTGATAAAGGTCTGTCTCCAGATACTAAGAAAGTTGCAGATATTAAGAATGCTGCACCTCCTTCAACATCCACTGAAGTACATAGTTTTCTGGGAATGGCAAACTACTGTTCTCGCCTCATTCCAGATTTTGCTACCATTACGAAGCCTCTACGTGAGCTCCTGAAGAAAAATGCATCATGGTACTGGAGCGATATCGAGCAAAATGCATTTGATGCTGTGAAAGATGCACTAGTAGAGAATGCGACTGCTGCATACTTTGATCCATCAATGGACACTGAGTTAACGGTGGATGCTAGTCCTGTTGGTTTAGGTGCTGTTTTAGCCCAACACAAACCTGGTCAACCAGATTCCAGAGTAGTAATTGCCTACGCCAGCCGTTCTCTCACAGATGTTGAGCAACGATACAGTCAGACAGAGAAGGAAGCTCTTGCTCTTGTATGGGGTTGTGAACACTTCAATGTGTATCTGCTTGGTGCACCCTTCACCACGATAGTCACTGACCACAAACCGTTGGAGACCATCTTCAATAATCCAAAGTCAAAACCACCAGCTCGCATTGAGAGATTGGCTCTTCGTCTGCAACCATACAACTTTACGGTGAAATACATGCCGGGTGCAGGCAATCCTACTGATTACATCAGTCGACATCCTGCCAACAGTTTCGCCATCACCAAGCATCAGCAAGTTGCCGAGGAATATGTACACTCTGTAACCTGTGATGCAGTCCCTAAGGCTCTCACTCTTGATGAAATCCGTACTGCAACCCTAGAGGACCCAACTCTGCAAGCAACAGTGGATGCATTGCCTAAGAAAAAGTTTCCACGCATCCCACCCTAAGGAGTTGACCAAGATGCATTCAAAGCACTTGAACGCATCCAGACAGAATTAAGTATTACGCAACAACGCGACATCGTGCTGCGAGGTACTCATATCGTCATTCCAGCTGTTCTCCAGCAACGTGCTCTGAAGCTTGCACATCAAGGACACCAAGGTTTTGTTAGGACCAAACAGCTGCTACGAGAAAAGGTGTGGTTTCCTGGCATTGATCGTCAAGCAAAGGACTTGCATGATGCCTGTGTCCCTTGCTAAGCTGCAGTGGATACTTCAAGACCAACACCTCTACAACCTTCACCACTACCTGCTGCACCATGGACGGAAGTATCGATGGACTTCTGCGGACCACTACCAACTGGAGAGTACTTGATGGTAGTCATTGATGATCACTCACGTTATCCAGAAGTAGAAATCATCACTTCCACATCTGCAAAGGCTGTCATCCCGATGCTCGACAAGATCTTTTCAAACTTCTGCATTCCTGAAGTTGTCAAGACGGACTATGGACCACCATTCAATGGACAAGACTTCGTTAACTTTTCTGAGCATATTGGATTCAAACACCGCCGTGTGATGCCACTACATGCTCAAGCAAATGGAGAAGTCGAGAGATTCATGCAACCTCTCATGAAAGCTGTACGTTGTGCTCATGCCGAAGGACGATCCTGGAAACAAGCTATGTATGCTCTTCTCAGGAACTACCGTGCAACACCACATGGAACACTGGGTAAGTCACCTGATGAACTTTTATTTGGACGTCCTATGAAGATCGCACTACCTGTCATGCCAGCCGAGGTAAAGGATAAACGTCTCGCTCAGAAGGATGCACTAGCCAAGGGCAAAATGAAAATTGCTCATGATCAACGTGCAAAGGAACAATTCATAAAGGCTGGAGATACTGTTCTCGTTAAAAAGAAAAAAGAGGGAAAGCTAGATATGCCGTATGATACAAAACCATATAAAGTGATTAGTGTAAAAGGAACTATGGTAACAGCGAGTAATAGAGATCATAGTATAACACGTAATATGGCCTATTTCAAAGTGATTCCAACTAGTGTAGAAAATGATGAAGTGCAAAGTCGTGCAAAAGAAAAAGAAAAAATGAGTTAGAACTCAACAAACAATTCATTAAGGGATGTTATGGTATTTGGGGACTGTCGTCCTAAACGTCATGTTAAACGTCCTATGCGATTTGATGATTAATTGTGTTCCTATGTAATGCAAAGTATTTACTTATTATGCTAAACTAAATTTAATATTGTTTGAATAATGCAGATCTCTCATTCAATATTTTGTAACTTTGTATTATAGTTTCTTTCATGTTTGTTTAACATTGCATTTGTATTTTTAACATTGAAATCCAGTATCATAGGAAAGGCAAAACTTTCATATTATGT
Source organism: Procambarus clarkii (assembly GCF_040958095.1). Lineage (NCBI taxonomy): Eukaryota > Metazoa > Arthropoda > Malacostraca > Decapoda > Cambaridae > Procambarus > Procambarus clarkii. The sequence continues at coordinate 14,007,432 of NC_091222.1, forward strand.
GAATAGATTAAATGAAGCAAAAGGCAACATGAAAAGCACATAGAAAACCATCTCTAGTATCCTAGGAACTAAACAACACTCACATAACCAAATAAAACTCTAAAAGGATGGCTATACACCGTCAATTGATTTAGAAATGGCAAATGAATTTAATAGCTTCTTTTCATCGGATGGTGCTAACCTTGCCAGAAAAATCCCACAGACTCAGACATATATTAACACGTATCTCTCAGGCAGCTATCCAAACTCTCTTCTCCTTTCACCAATCAGCCCGGCAGATGTTGTATCCATCATACACTCTCTAAAAACCAAGGCAGGGAACACCAGTGAAATTCCGTCCATTGTATACAAGAGCGTCTCCCATGCCCTTACGCCACCCATAGCCCTAGTAGTGTTATACTCAAATTCTGTCAGTTGAAATGTAACCAATCACAGGCAAGTAGACCTCTGACGTCATGCCAGACAGAGGAGCATCAAGCCATGCTCCCAGCAGCCTCAGTTCTCTCTCAGACCCAGAGTAAGGTGGACCTCGGTTGGCCAGATATATACCTTGTTGTCTCGGTCAATAAATATATACAGAAGCGACTACTGTGTCTACATTCAACCCGAACAAGGCAAACGAATACTGGTAGCAGCAGTGGGATCCAGAAATTTTTTTCTGGAAACTAAAATTCAAGTACCCAGCATCGCCGTGTGTGTCACAGTACAACCGCCACCGCCGCCACCGCCATCAGCCGCCTCCACAAGCCGCCATCCTGCCACCCACGCATCAAATATTGTGCCAGACCGGGGTCCTGCAATCAACCACTACTCCAGGCCAACGTTTCAGAAGTAAGGGTCAATATTTTCCTGTGAGAACGCTAATTCATCAGTGAGGAGGAAGGAAGCTTCCGCGCCAGCCATTTTTGAATCTCGCGCCACCACGTGGGAACCTACACCCACCACCATCACCACCACCCAAGCTGACAGCATCTAAGCTTTGTGAGTGTTCAAGCTACTGCAATCGTGGTCAATCATCGTCGCAACTATCAACTGATCATCGTATGTGCTGTATTGTTCCTTGAGAATATTTGGTGGACTGCAATTGTTTGACTAGTGTAGCCTCCCCAGGCTCACACACCTCGCCTCCCTCTCAAGCTCACACCTCGCCACCAGCCCCTGCTACATCATTTTGTGTGAACTCCTGCCTCCCAATCGTGTTTCTCCACCGACATCGTCGCAATATCGTCGTCGTCAGAATTTATCTTCGCGCTTCCAGCGTCAACAGTGTGGGGTCCTTGATTCTCGCGCCACCGCCGCCAGGAGCGCTGCCATCGCACCAGTTTGTAAACAAACCTCACATGTGCCTCTTCAGGTCTTCACGACGTTCCTCCAATTTTGGCTACTGGTGATTCTCATGAATTGCAACCCTGAGATAAGTAATTGTTAGTTGAGAACAATGTGCCAAGTTCTAAAACGTGACTTACATAATACTTTCCATAATATCCTGTGAATTAACCAATCAGTGACTTGTTAAATATTGGAGCCGCCTCAGTACTCAACTCCCCACAATTTCCTTGTGTGATTTCAACATTCCCGCTTCTTACAGTAATTTCATTGAATTTTAATTGTTCTCCTAGAGTGTTATTGGTAAATTCAAATTCCAAATTAAATTAAATTAAAGTACCAAATAGCATTTGGTACTTTAATGCATTTTGCCCCCGAGCATACAAAACCAATCGTTGAGCAACAAAATTTTGGTGTTAAACATGAAATTGGTGAAGTATTTGAGGCTATTAACAATGCCGCAGATAAACTAGCTCCCCGAAGTGCTCAACTGTTGCCACCCTCTGATGCTGTAAATGTAGTTACAAGCTCTCAGCATCCTCCCACAAATTCTCAAAACTCTTGGTCGCAGAAGCGTACCCATGCTCGTAGCCCCCAGTCAAATTCGCCGCCTCATAAATTGCCGAAACGCCATAGTCCACAACCATCCACTCCCTCATGTTGGCATTGTGGTAGGAGTAACCACCTTGCAAGGGACTGTTGGTCCGCCCCTAGATCATCACCTCCTAGACAATTCTCTCGGTCCCCTCGTCAATCTAATCACTCTAGGCTTCCATATTGCACGTACCATAAACAAGTTGGTCACCACACTGCGGATTGTAGAGCTAGGCAAAGGACATCTCCACCTCGTAACTCCCATGGTCAGTCTTGGCGAGGCTCACAGCGTCCAAGACATTATCAGAACTCTCATAATTACAACTCCCAGCCCAGCTATAATGCAACTTCAAATTATAATGCTCAGTCACAGAATGCTGGAGCTCAGAATGTTCACTCCATGTCGTCGGGAAACTCCCAAGGCCATCCGCTAACCAATTCAAGCTAGCCAATCCTAGTGCCCTCCCTGTGTATTCAGTAGCTACCCAAAATAGATTTGGACACTTGACAGAGGAGGACACTGACTCTAGACCAGTTGTAGATGTTGACGGTTCCACAGTAAATTTGACTGTTGACGAGACTGATGAGGAAGATGACAATGAACTTACCCAGACAGATACTCCTACTCTGACACCACCTTCTGTGGTTGACAGACCACTGGATGTTCAGCAACCCCATACTAGCAATTATAATCTTAGATCTAGACCTCTCGTTTCAACCGTGCACTCACCACATGTCCATTGGCTAGATGTTAGCGAGGATATCTCTCAAGATGATAGTTTGTCGCATGAAGTTTCATCTGTTCCGGACCTTCAGTCAGAGCCAGAGTTGTATAGTGCTCTGGATGAGCTAGGTGTAGATATCCGCAGAATTTATAATTGAGTGCACTCTGCAGTTATTCTGTTTGTTTTGAAAAAAAAAAAAATCATTTGCAGTATTTCTACCACATGTGTCTTATTACCATTATATATAATGTATAGTTTTTCTCAACTTTATTTTGTTATAAATTAGATGCCATTGTTAAGTCTACCACCATTTGTATTTTTACAGTGCTTGTCATAAGAGTTATTAATGTTCTAGCAACCACATTGAGGCCAGTGAATCCTGACTGCTATCACGCAGATGTTAGTCTTCTTGTTCCAGGTCTTGTATATAGCTTGTAAATATATTGTACATTGGTCTTGTAAATATTTCTTGTCAGAAAAAAAAAAAAAAAAAGAGAAAAAAAAGAAAATCATTATCTATCTTGAAATTCAATTGTGGTTGTTAGGTCAGAACTTTGTTCCATTAATGTAATAATTGTTTAATTTTGTATGGTTTTCAAGCACATGCCATTGACACATGTTAATAATTTTGTTTAGGCAATACCTTGAGTTGTATTGTTCATATCTGATCAGTAGACATACACATGTTCTTAATACTCTGGTTTAATCAAAGCATTGTTACCATGATTTTCACCTATTATGATGAATTTTTTTTTTTTGGTGCATATATGCCGAGTTGTTAGTATTACGGACACCTGATCTTCTTTCAATGTTTTATTATGCAAATTTCACATGTAAGCCATTATTGAATGCCACCGAGGTCCTTTCAGTATCATTGTAACTATATAGCTAGCCAGAGCTTGTCGACAAGGGTCGTCGACTTGGTAGCGTGTCCGAGCGGTGTTATACTCAAATTCTGTCAGTTGAAATGTAACCAATCACAGGCAAGTAGACCTCTGACGTCATGCCAGACAGAGGAGCATCAAGCCATGCTCCCAGCAGCCTCAGTTCTCTCTCAGACCCAGAGTAAGGTGGACCTCGGTTGGCCAATATACCTTGTTGTCTCGGTCAATAAATATATACAGAAGCGACTACTGTGTCTACATTCAACCCGAACAAGGCAAACGAATAGTAGTAGTAGGCATCCGTCAATCCCGTGGGGTTATGGAGTTGTGCCCTGGGTGTCTAGTTGTTGTAGTGTAGTTGGATGCAGCGCCTGCTGTGGCTGAGAAGACCAACCCGAGAATGAGTCTCGACTGCAGCGAGCGCAGATAAACGCCGAAGCGGGTGCTTCTGACAGCGGTCGAGACCTCCTCTGAAATCTTTTATCCTCCGCCTGGCTCTTCAGTTCATCCTCGAATTGCTGGAGTCCCTTCTGCACTTTACATCTCCAGGCAGATCTGTCCGCAGCTGCTGCCTCCTAAGTGTTGATGTCGATGTTCATCTGCTTGAGGTCGCGTTTGCAAGCATCTTTGAAACGCAGCTGAGGTCTTCCGGTGGGTCTCCTTCCTGAGGCCAGTTCTCCATACAAGAGGTCCTTTGGTATGCGGTCATTGACCATGCGTGTGACATGTCCCAGCCATCGCATGCGTCTCTGTTTCAGGAGAGTGAACATTGAAGGGACTCCTGTTCTCTCGAGGTCAGTGTTGTTAGTGACGTGTTCTTTCCACGTGATGTGAAGGATGCGTCTCAGGTTCCGCATGTGAAAGGTATTAAGCCGTCTCTCCTGGCGAGAGCGCAGGGTCCAGGATTCCGAGCCGTAGAGAAGTGTACTCACCACACATGCCATGTAGACTTGTGCCTTGGTGTGCTCTGTCAGTTTGGCATTTTCCCAAACGCGCTTTGTGAGCCTGGCCAGTGTTGTTGCGGCCTTCCCGATACGCCTGTTGAGCTCAGTGTCCAACGAAAGGGTGTCTGAGATTGTGGAGCCCAGGTACACAAACTCGTGAACTGCTTCCAGCACATAGTCTGCTTTATTTATACAGGGTAGCTCATTGACATCTTGTCCCATCACCTGAGTCTTCTTCAGGCTGATTGTCAGGCCGAATGCGGAACAGGCTGCGGCAAAGCGGTTGAGTAGCTGCTGCAGGCCTTCTGCTGTGTGTACTCACCTAATTGTGCTTGCGGGGGTTGAGCTTTGACTCTTTGGTCCCGCCTCTCAACTGTCAATCAACTGGTGTACAGATTCCTGAGCCTACTGGGCTCTATCATATCTACATTTGAAACTGTGTATGGAGTCAGCCTCCACCACATCACTTCCTAGTACATTCCATTTATTAACTACTCTGACACTGAAAAAAAAATTTCTAACGTCTCTGTGGCTCATCTGGGTACTAAGTTTCCACCTGTGTCCCCTTGTTCGTGTCCCACCCGTGCTGAAGAGTTTGTCTTTGTCCACCCTGTCAATTCCCCTGAGAATTTTGTAGGTGGTTATCATGTCTCCCTTTACTCTTCTGTTTTCCAGGGATGTGAGGTTCAGCTCCTTTAGCCTTTCCTCGTAGCTCAATCCTCTCAGTTCCGGGACGAGCCTGGTGGCATACCGCTGAATCTTCTCTAACTTTGTCTTGTGTTTAACTAGGTATGGACTCCAGGCTGGAGCTGCATACTCCAGGATTGGTCTTACATAAGTGGTATACAGGGTTCTGAAAGATTCCTTACACAAGTTTCTAAAGGCAGTTCTTATGTTGGCCAGTCTAGCATATACCGCTGATGATATTCTTTTGATGTGGGCCTCTGGGGACAGGTTCGGTGTGATATCAACCCCAGATCCTTCTCTCTATTTGACTCTTGCAGGATTTCCCCTCCCAGATGATACCTTGTGTTCAGCCTCCTGCTTCCTTCGCCTAATTTCATCACCTTACACTTTCCCGAGTTGAACTTTAGCAGCCATTTTCTAGACCATTCCTCCAGTTTATCCAGGTCATCCTGTAGTCTCTGTCTATCTTCATCCGTCTTGATTCTTCTCATAATTTTTGCATCATCAGCAAACATTGAGAGGAATGAGTCTATACCCTCTGGAAGATCGTTCACATATATTAGAAACAGGATGGGTCCAAGTACTGAGCCCTGTGGGACTCCGCTGGTGACATCTCGCCACTCTGATGTCTCCCTCCTCACCGTTACTCGTTGTTTCCTGTTGCTTAAGTACTCCCTTATCCAATGGAGCACCTTCCGTTTTACTCCTGCCTGTTGCTCCAACTTTTTTAACAGCCTTTTATGGGGTACTGTGTCAAAGGCTTTTTGGTAATCCAGGAAAATGTAGTCGGCCCACCCTTCTCTTTCCTGCCTAATTTTCGTTGCCTGGTCATAAAATTCTATTAAACCTGTGAGGCACGATTTACAATCTCTGAACCCATGTTGGTGGTGCGTTACAAAGTTATTTCCCTCCAGATGCTCTACGAGCCTTTTCCTCACGATCCTCTGAAGCACCTTGCATGGTATACAAGTTAAGGAAACTGGCCTGTAATTCAGTGCCTCTTGCCTGTCACCCTTTTTGTATATTGGGACCACGTTAGCTGTCTTTCAACTTTCTGGTAAGTCTCCTGTTTCCAGTGACCTGTTACACACCATAGAGAGTGGCACACTTAGTGCTTCTGCACCTTCCTTTAGTATCCATGGTGAGGTTCTATCAGGCCCAACAGCCTTTGTCACATCCAGCTCCAGCAGACACCTTTTGACCTCATCACTGGTGAGGTCAAATTCCTCCAAGGTTGCTTGGTTTGTCGCCTCCTCATTTAGTGCAGGGGCTTCTCCTTGTTCTATTGTGAAGACTTCCTGGAATCTCTTGTTGAGTTCTTCACACACCTCCTTGTCATTCTCTGTGTATCTGTTCTCCCCTTTCCGCAGCTTCATCACTTGTTCCTTCACTGTTGTTTTCCTCCTGATATGGCTGTAGAGCAGCTTTGGTTGGGTCTTGGCTTTACTCGCGATGTCATTTTCAAACTGTCTCCCTGCTTCGCTCCTCACTCTGATGTACTCATTTCTGGCCCTCTGGTATCTCTCCCTGCTCTCTGGTGTTCTGTTATTTCTGTAGTTTCTCCATGTTCTTTTACTCAGTTGTTTCGCTACCTTACATTCCTGGTTGAACCATGGGTTTTTCTGTTGTTTTTCGTTTTTCTCCTTTTGGACGGGGATAAACCTGTCTGCAGCTTCCTGGCACTTTTGGGTGACAAAATCCATCATGACCTGCACATTCTTGTCTCTAAGTTCTGTTTCCCATGGTATTCCCCTGAGGAAGATAATCATCTCGTCATATTTTCCTCTTCGGTAATTCAGTCTTTTCCCCTCCACTCCCATCCTTGGATAGGTTATCCCTATCCCTATTATTGTGTGTGGTGATCGCTGCGTCGTCGGCGAAGAGAGACTCCCTGAGGATTCGCATCTGTACTTTTGTCTTTGCTCGGAGTCTGGATAGATTATAGAGCTTTCCATCAGATCTTGTACGGAGATAGATGCCTTCTGTGGTTGTTCCAAAGGCATGCTTGACGAGGATCGCGAAGAAAATGCCGAACAGGGGTTGGAGCAAGAACACACCCCTGTTTAACACCAATGTTAATGTTAAATGGTTCAGAAGTTGAGCCGTCGTACACGACTGTCCCCTTCATGTCCTGGTGGAACGATTGTATCATGCTAAGTAGGATGGGTGGACAGCCAATTTTGGCCAAGATCTTGAAGAGTCCGTCTCTACTCACGAGGTCGAAGGCCTTTATAAGGACAATGAAGGCAATGTACAAAGCTTTTCTCTGCTCCCTGCACTTTTCTTGAAGCTGTCTCAAGAAGAACACCGTGTCAGTGGTCGACTTCTCTGTTCGGAAACCACACTTGACGTAATCTACTCAGCCCTTGACAAAAATAAGTTTCCAAATGAACTCTTCATTGACCTAAGAAAAGCCTCTGATACTGTTAATCACAACTACCTCTTATTTAAACTCCAGCATTATGGAATCCGAGGCCTTGCCCTGGACTATATCCGATCCTATCTTAGTGACAGACACTAATGTGTAACCATCAATGATACAACCTCTTCCGCTCTACCAATAACCGTTGGACTGCCACAGGGCAGTATCTTAGGACCTCTTTTATTTCTTATATATATCAATGATCTGCCTAATGTCTCTAATATACTTAAACCTCAGTTGTTTGTTGATGATACTACCCTCATCTGTTCAGACCCCAACCCACATGCACTAAATAATGTTGTGAATAATGAATTAAAAAAAAGTTCCACTTATGGATGTCAACCAACAAACTAACACTAAACATAGAAAAGACCTTCTACATCTTATTTGGAAGCAAATCATCGAATGCAATTCAGCTACAGATAGACAACATTAACATTAGTAATAAAAATGATGGAAAGTTTCTTGGCCTATTCCTAGACAAGAGACTCAACTTCAGCACCCACATTCAACACATAACTAAGAAAGTCTCTAAAACAGTTGGTATGCTCTCCAAAATAATATATTATGTTCCTAACTCTGCTCTCCACTCACTATATTATGCACTAATCTATTCCTATCTTAATGATGGTATCTGTGCATGGGGGTCTACCTCTGCAAACCACCTTAAGCCCATCATCACCCAGCAAAAATCTGCAATCAGAATAATAACAAACTCTGCTTTCAGACAACACTCAGCTCCCTTGTTTAAATCCCTTAACTTGCTAAATATTAACGCCCTCCACACATTCTCTTGTGTCAACTCCATTTACAAAACCCTGTTCTTAAATGCAAACCATGCTCTGAAACTCTCCACGGACAGATGTAATAGGACCCATTATCACCACGCCAGAAATAAATATATCTTTGATATCCCCAGGGTCAAACTTAATCTGTGTAAACACTCTATGCAAATTAAGGGACCAAGTCTATGGAACTCACTCCCTAGTGAATTGAAAAGCTGTCAAACTTTTGCCTCATTTAAAAACAAAATCAAAAAGTTCCTAATTTCATCTTCGTAGTTTCCTACACTGAGCTTTAAATTTGCTGTGAATCTAGTGTTACCCAATCTTTATGTAGTTAATCCAAACAACTTTATCATTGTGTTCATTGCTATCTTCTTTTATGTGCTGCCATATGCTGTATTGTGCCTATTATTTTTGCTAAACTACCATTCAAGCTGTCATTGCAATCAATCTGAGCTACCTATGTGCTTTAATATACCTACAATTTTCTCTCATATTTTTTTCTTTTTTTTTTGCTTTGTAACTTTTTAATCATTTTTATAACTTTTGCAAGTATTTACCTACTTAAAATTTTCTTAGATTAAGGACCTGCCGAAACGCTGCGTGTACTAGTGGCTTTACAAGATTGTAATTACTTTGCTATGTATCCTCACAATCCCAATGTGCCTTCTTGTATATATATAAATAAATAAATAAATAAATAAATAAATAAATAAATAAATAAATAAATAAATAAATAAATAAATAAATACAAGAATGTATCCGCAGAGCTAGGTCCTGAGCTGGCAGGAGTTTCAAATGTTATTTATTTATTTATTTATTTATTTATTTATTTATTTATTTATATATAATATATTTTTTATTTTATTTTATTTGTATATATACAAGAAGGTACATTAGGTTTGTGAGAATACATTGGATAGTACAGTATTTACACTCTTGTAAAGCCACTAGTACGCACAGCGTTTCGGGCAGGTACTTAATCTAGCAGATAATTTTAAGTAGGTAATTTCTATCAGAATTGATAAATGATAAAGATACATTGCAAGAGAAAAATGAGATGAGAGAGCTTAGTAAGTATATTAAAGCACATTGATATATTAAAGCTCCGATTGATTACATTGACAGCTTGATTAGTAATTTAAACAAGATTAATAGACACCATACAGCAAATTGACAGCACATATAAGACAGCAATGATCACAATGGTAAAGATGTTCAGATTGGGTACATAAAGATTGGGAGACTGGGTAGCAAAAGATACAAATAAACAAGTTTTATAAACACCATACAGCAGATTGGCAGCACATATAAGAAGACAACAATGATCACAATGGTAAAGATGTTCAAATTGGGAACATAAAGGTTGGGAGATTGGGTAGCAGTAGATACAGTGCAATTTTAAGGCAAAAAGTGAAAAACTATGAAGATGAAATTAGGTACTTTTTAGTATTGATTTTGAATGATGTAAAAGTTGAACAGCTTTTCAATTCAGTAGGGAGTGAGTTCCATAGACTGGGTCCCTTTATTTGCATAGAGTGTTTACACAGATTAAGTTTAACTCTGGGGATATCAAAGAGATATTTATTTCTGGTGTGGTGATAATGGGTCCTATTACATCTGTCCAGGAAGAGTTTCAGACAAGGATTTGCATTTAAGAACAGGGTTTTGTAAATGTAGTTGACACAAGAGAATTTATGGAGTGAGATTATGTTTAGCATGTTTAGGGAGTTAAACAAGGGGGCTGTGTGTTGTCTGAAAGCAGAATTTGATATTATTCTGATAGCAGATTTTTGCTGGGTGATGATGGACTTGAGGTGGTTTGCAGTGGTTGAACCCCATGCACAGATACCATAGTTGAGATAAGGATAGATTAGTGCATAATATAGAGAGATGAGAGCAAAGTTAGGTACATAATATCTGATTTTGGAGAGTATACCAACTGTTTTGGAGACTTTCTTAGTTATGTGTTGTATGTGGGTACTGAAGTTGAGTCTCTTGTCTAGGAATAGGCCAAGAAACTTTCCATCGTTTTTATTGCTAATGTTTACATTGTCTATCTGAAGCTGAATTGCATTTGTAGATTTGCTTCCAAATAGGATGTAGTAGGTCTTTTCTATGTTAAGTGTTAGTTTGTTGGTTGTGTGACGGTAACGCGTTGGTGTTCGGCTGTTTCAAAAGCTAGGGGTATGGCCTCGTCACATATAGAAACAAAAAGAGAAAATCTGGAACTTCGTCTGTGGTAAGGTAATGGGAAGACACACAAAACACAAGTAAATTTAACAATGAGATTTTAATTACGTTAGAAAAGCAAAACATGAATAAAATGGACATAAAATTCGTATCATAAAATCAATCAATCAAAATAATAAGAATAATCAAATGGCAAAATGAAAAGTTACGTTAAGACAAGTGAGTAATAACAAGTGAACAATATACAATACAAAATATGGGTGCAGGAATATTGGCTTTAAGCTGCCACCTCTCTTAGTACACGTAAGCCAGAGCTTAGTCTACCTACAAGACGTGTTAACTTGTTGAAAGCACTGGATATACTGAGGTCTGCAGGTCGTGGTGGCCCCAGACATCAGGTAGTGTGGCGGTGGAGGAGCAGGTGCGACTGACCACCAGCCAATCAACGATGAGCAGGCGACGGACAGATAGTTTGGTGGTTCGAGTGGCGGAGGCGGAGCAGGTGTTCCTGGTGCTGAATACGTTTGCTCTCTGGCAAACCTTGGAGTTGTACTTGTTGGATATTTCTTCCATATTAGTTGTATAGGGATGTATAGCGACGAACTTAGGAGGGAAGAGCAGGCTCACTCTCTTGAAGGAGATTATCGTCACAGTTGACATCCATAAGTGGACTTTTCTTAGTTCATTATTAACAACATCATTTAGTGTATGTGGGTTGGGGTTGGAGTAGATGAGGGTAGTATCATCAGCAAACAAAATAGATTTCAGAATGTTAGAGACATTAGGCAGATCATTGATGTATATAAGAAATAGAAGAGGTCCCAAGATGCTGCCATGTGGCACTCCAACGGTTATTGGTAGAATGGGAGAGGTTATATTATTGATGGCTACACATTGGTGTCTATCACTAATTAGGATTGGATATAGTCCAGTGCATGGCCTCGGATTCCATAATGATGGAGTTTACATATGAGGTAATCGTGATTAACAGTATCAAAGGCCTTTCTCAGGTCAATGAAGAGTCCAATCGGAAACTCATTTTTGTCAAGGGCTGAGTAAATTATATCAAGGAGACTAATAATTGCATCGTTGGTACTCTTTTAAGAGCGGAAGTCAAACTGACAGGGGCTAAGAATGTCGAATTTTACGAGATATGAGTAGAGCTGTTTGTAGAAAATTTTTTCAAATATTTTTGATAGTATGGGTAGGTTCGATATTGGTCTATAGTTGTTTATGTCTGCCGGATTACCTCCTTTATGAACTGGCGTTACTCTTGCTTTTTTAAGGATATCAGGGAAAGTATGACACTCAAGGGATTTGTTGAACAGCAGAGCTATAGGTGGCGCAAGGGCATGGGAGGCGCTCTTGTATACAGTGGATGTTCCCAGCTTTGGTTTTTAGTGAGTGTATGATGGACACAACATCTGTCGGGCTGACTGGAGAAAGGAGAAAAGAGTTTGGATAGCTGCCTGAGAGATATGTGTTGATATGTGTCTGAGTCTGTGGGATTTTACTTGCAAGGTTAGCACCAATCGATGAAAAGAAGCTATTGAATTCATTCGCCATTTCTAAGTCAGATGACGGTGTAGGGCCATCCTTAGAGAGTGTTATCTGGTTGTGGGAGTGTTGTTTAGTTTCTAGGATATTAGAGATGGTATTGCATGTGCTTTTCATGTTGCCTTTTGCTTCTTTGAATCTAGTCTCATAATATGAAAGTTTTGCTTTTCTTATGATACTGGTAAGCACTGATGAGTACCTTTTAACTACTTCTTTTGAAACTAGGCCACTCCTAAATTTCTTTTCATATTCATGTTTTTTGTTGATTGATTTAATTATGCCACTTGTGAGCCACGTGTTATTTTTTCTTTTATCAGTTACTTGTTTGGTAAGGAGGGGACAGTGAGTGTTGTAGGGGCTTAGAGTTTTGGAGAGAAAGAGGTTAGTTGATGAGTTTATATCCTGTGAATTATTAAATTCAGATATAAAAGAAGGTACATTAGGAGTGTGAGGATACATAGCATAGTAATTACATTCTTGTATTTATTTATTTATTTATTAATATATATACAAGAAGGTACATTGGGATTGTGAGGATACATAGCAATGTAATTGCATTCTTGTAAAGCCACTAGTACACGCAGCGTTTCGGGCAGGTCCTTAATCTAAGAAAATTTTAAGTATGTAAATACTGGCAAAATTTATAAACAAAAAATGATAACAGTTACACAGCAAGAAAAAAAATAAAAGATGAGAGAAAATTGTAGGTATATTAAGCACATAGGTAGCTCAGATTGATTGCAATGACAGCTTGAATAACAAAAATTAGTAGGCACAAAACAGCATATGGCTAGCACATAAAGGAAGACAGTAATGAACACAATGATAAAGTTGTTTGGGTTAAGTACATAAAGGTTGGGAGATTGGGTAACACTGGATACAGATAAAATTTAAAGCTCAGTGTAGGAAACTACGAAGATGAAATTAGATACTTTTTGTTTTTGTTTTTAAATGAGGCAAAAGTTTGACAGCTTTTCAATTCACTAGGGAGTGAGTTCCATAGACTAGGTCCCTTAATTTGCATAGAGTGTTTACGCAGATTAAGTTTGACCATGGGGATATCAAAGAGATATTTATTCCTGGTGTGGTGATAATGGGTCTTATTACATCTGTCCAGGGAGAGTTTCAGAGCATGGTTTCCTTTTAAGAACAGGGTTTTGTAAGTGTAGTTGACACAAGAGAATGTGTGGATGGAGTTAATATTTAGCAAGTTTAAAGATTTAAACAAGGGAGCTGTGTGTTGTCTGAAAGCAGAGTTTGTTATTATTCTGATAGCAGATTTTTGCTGGGTGATGATGGGCTTAAGGCGGTTTGCAGAGGTAGACCCCCATGCACAGATACCATAATTAAGATAGAGGTAGATTAGTGCATAATATAGTGAGAGGAGAGCAGAGTTAGGAACATAATATATTATTTTAGAGAGTATACCAACGGTTTAAGAGACTTTCTTAGTTATGTGTTGAATGTGGGTGCTGAAGTTGAGTCTCTTGTCTAGGAATAGGCCAAGAAACTTTCCATCATTTTTATTACTGATGTTAGTGTTGTCTATCTGTAGCTGAATTGCATTCGATGATTTGCTTCCAAATAAGCTGAGAAAGTTGACTGAGAATGTTGAATGTTGACTGAGAAAGTTTCTTGTTGCCACGTCCAGCAGTTTATCTCTCCATGTGTCTGGTCCTCCATGTGGGTCTCTGTTCCCCCAATCTATCTTCCCATGGTTGAAGTCTCCCATGATTAGTAGTCTGGATCCGTTCCTACTAGCCACAGAAGCTGCTCTCTCTATTATATTGATGGTGGCCATATTGTTTCTATCATATTCCTGTCTGGGTCTTCTGTCGTTCGGTGCGGTGTTATATATGACTACTACTATAATTTTCTGTTTTCCAGTTTCTATGGTGCCTGATATGTAGTCACTGAAACCTTCACAGTTCTGATTTACTATCTCTTCAAAACTCCAACCTTTTCTTATCAGCAAAGCTAGACCACCTCCTCCTCTCCCTTCTCTCTTTCTCCTCACCACATACTAATCCTGTGCAAACACTGCGTTTGTTATGGTTTTCGTTAGCTTTGGTTCTGTGAGTGCTATTATGTCTGGGTTTTCTTCTAGTGCCCATTCTCCGAGTTCACTTGTTTTATTTGTAATCCCATCTATGTTAGTGTATATTGCCTTGAAGCTCACTTTCCTCTGTTCATTTTCTAGTCCTCTTTTTGGCGAGCATTCCGTTGGTGGGAAAAGCTGTTCACTGTGTGAGAAGAGATGTGAGGTGGTTTGCAGGGTCTCAGCGGACTTTGGGGTGGGGAGTGGGGGTGCAAGGGAAGGGGGGACAGGTAGGGTGTAGGTTAAGGAGATAGCTGGGGACATGGAGGATACGGGGTGAGGGGGAGCGAGGATAGGATGAAGAAGGAGAGGGGAAAGCGGAAGGGGGACATGGTGGGAATGGGGGAGGGTTGATAGGGTCAGACTGGGGTGGGGGGGAGGGAGGGTTGGGTGAGCATTTGGGTGGGGGCAGGTAGGGTGAGGGGAAGGGAGGGGTTTCTATATGCAGAGGGGGGGGTGGTGTTGCCCTCCCCTCTGGTGTTGCTGGGATGCTGGTTGTGGATTCCCCTCTTATCTCTGGGACTGTTGTATTGGGGGCTGCGATTTCCGGGTTTACTCCTCTCTCCGTGCACTTCCTCCTTGCCTCTGCTGCCCTGGCTCTCTCCTCCTTCGTCTTGTCCCTCTGCGGGAATATTTTCTTGTATTCCTCCACATACTGAAGACGACTCTTCCTTTCTAAAATAACCTCTTTGGTGGCCTCATTTGTAAACAACACCTTCACCAGTCGGTTTCTGTCCTTGTTGTACCAGCCCAACATGAAAACCTTCGCAATGTTTTTTTCAGCCCCTTCTATCAGTAACCCCTTCAGTAGCCCATGTACTACCTCTCTATCCTTGCTATTTCATTCCTGCCTATTGGATCCTTCCTGTTCTTTGATGCCTATGTTACGACCCTGGGTTCCTCAGTGGAAACCAGAGGTCAAAAATGAGCTAAATAAACTGCCTTATAGTAGGGAAACGCATCACGAGATGCATTTGTTTGTATCTTCCCTGCCAGACGTAAGACTATTCTTGTTTCTCAAAGAGCATTTAAAGACTGAGCTTGGGGTTGATTATTAAATAATAAAAGAGGCACCAACTATGTTTACTAATACTTTCTAATCATTTGTAAAGTAAACCTGAGTAAACTTGGGATAGGAATGCGATTAGTTGAGTAGTCTGCTGGCAGCGAGTGAACTGGGGAAGAAGACTGGAGACGGTGGCTCTTCTCTGCTGGCTGGCTGTGGTGAAAGGAACCTCTTCTTCCTCCTCTCGTTTCTTTATTTCTGTGTCGCTGATACCCAGCTAAGTATACTGTGTAACGTTCTCATTGTCTGGCATAGGTGGGTTCTAATGTGTAGAGTATTATACTTTGTATGAATTAGGTGTTCCTAGTGTTTGTATTACTAGTTATTCTAAAAGGGGTCCCAGTGGAACCACGTGGTCTCCCTACCCTAAGCTGACTGAAGCTTCTAGCTCTTCACTAGTAGTACTTTACCCTAGCTTGTTCTGAGTGTAAACCTTGTATCCTGCTTATGTGGACCAAAGCTTTTAACGTAAGATAGTGTGGTAAAATTATTATTATTGTTATTGGTGTGAATGTATATGGGGTGTTGTTAAAGGGTTAATAAATAAGTAAGTTAGTTAAAGGAGTATCCATTCATCCTGTGTAGATCTTTGATCAACCTCTAGGCTGACAATTGCGGTAATAAGCCACTAAGTTTACTTTTGTATAGTTTTAATTGGGGGCCGGGCCTTACTGATCTCCACTGCCAGAGATACGTCTTTATTCTAACTACTGCCCCTACGTCCATTTAATATTAGATTCCCCAAAGCCGCACCACCAGTTTTATAACAAGTGGTTGGCCTGACAGGGAGGAACTTTTTGATTGTAAAAAAATTAGATTCTTGAGTGCCAAAACTAAAAATTCTTGTTTCCGCAGAACGGTTGTGTGTTAGCCTAGGGCCCAGCTCATCTAGCAAAAGGATTGCACTGACTGGACACCCAGCTGGATCCCTTCACGATTGAGGTTAGTGTGGCCTTGTGTTAGGGGTCGTGCAAATCTTTGTTTTTTCCAATTTTTATTTTTTAATTTTTTTCCTTTGCTAGGAGCTAAAGTTATTAATGATGGCATCTAAAATGCAGGAACTGGCAAAGAATCCTTCAGTGGTAGAGATTAAGAAGCTCTCCAAAGCAAATTTAGTATTGTTAGGCAAGGAATTTGGTCTCAAGTTAAACGACACTGATAAAAAGTGTACCTTGGTGAATGAAATTTTACGGCATTGTATAGACCAAGAACTAGTGCCAAGTGATACAATTTTATGCGAGCCTAGTTCAGGGGAAAGTGTAGCTAGTAGAAATATAGAATTAGAATTAACACTAGCCAAGTTAAGACTGGCAGAGCAAGAGGCCAGAGTAGCAGAACAAAATGCTAAAGTGGAAGAGCAAAGGCTCAAAAATGAGGCGGCAAGAATAGTACCACCACCTACTGGGGACTCAAACTCCAGACATTCTGATAAAAAACATAACTTACCTGAATTTTCAGAGGTAAAATCTTTCTTTCAGGTAACCCTGAAAGATTTTTCAACCATTTTCAGAGACTAGCCATGTCCATGAACTGGCCAAGGGAAGAGCGGGTGAAAATCTTGCAGGGGCGGCTTAGGGGTAAAGCACAAGATATTTTTATAAACATGCCTGACGACGAGTGTTTTGAATATGATAAAGTCAGGGAGCGAATTTTAAGGGCATATGAAATTACTCCGGAAGCTCACCGCCAAGCTTATCGCAACCTTAGGCCTACTCACAACCAACCGCTCACTGAATTTGCTAATGATCAAATTAGATTGTTTAATAAATGGATTCGCTCGGCTAAAGTCGAAACATACGAGGCACTCAGGAATTTAGTCTTAGCGGAACAATTTATAGATAATATGCCAGACAATGTAGCACATTACATTAGAAGTAGGATAGAGGACGATTCTAAAATATGGGATTTGGCCAAGATGGCAGGAAACTACCAGTTGGCGGGCAAAAGGCCCAATAAAAATAATTATACCCCACAGAGTAGCAAAACTTATACCCACAGCCAGTCCAGACCAGCTCATTCTAACCCTTTAACTACTGCACCTTCTGTTTCAGACATAACTAACCCTGTTAAATTGTCTAACCCCACGACACCTAAGAGTAAACCGAAGGGTAATTCTGTTAGTAATGTTTCTTCTCCTCGACGTATCTGTGGTCACTGTTAACGTCCAAACCACGTTATTAGCAGTTGTTGGCAACTGTACCCGTAAAAAAGACCTAATGCTCTAGTTGTGACACAGGGCTTGAGGCCTTCGGAAGGGTTAGGGAGTAAGACCTCCAACCCACAGTGGTTGGACTTGCTTACCCCATTCTTATCGAAAGGGAGACTACTTTTGTCTGAGGGTTCTTCCTGGAAGGACGTGGTGATCTTCCGAGACACCGGTGCCATCCAGACTTTAATTTTAGAGAGTGCTTTGCAAGGTGCCGACACTCTCGACACTGGAGAGGTGGTACTGGTCGAGGGTGTCACTAGTGATACTCGAGCAGTACCTCTCTATAAGGTTACCCTGGAATCTGATTTCCACAAGGGTGTTTGTACAGTCGGAGTCACTTCATACCTACCTAACCCTAATGTTGATGTAATAGTTGGTAATGATTTAGCAGGGGATAAGGTAGGGGACTCCAGAGTGCCTATTATGCTGCCTACCTCTAAGGTTTGCCTGGATCCACCTGCCGCAGAGGATAATGTGTACCCTGTGTGCACGGTGACCAGGTCTATGGGACTTAAATGTAAGGGCAGCCCTGTGCTTGCCAAGGTGGTAAATCCCGTGGACACTAGGAACTTTCCGAGTGGTGAAAACCAAGTGGACCTCGCGGACACATTCATGGCCCGACTCGATGACGTGGCCGAGGACATTGTGGAGAGCATGCCACTGCCACCTACCGAGAGTAGTGGGGAGGTGGAGAACATTGTTGAGCCTCAGCCAATGGCATCTGACCAAGGTCTGGACGCCTCCTTGGCTGAGTTACAGAAAGCTGACCCCAGTCTTGCAGATTGTCATGAGGCAGCCGTCTCTATGGAGGAAATTGTAGACGCAGCAACTGGGTACTACTACAATGATCTGATTTTGATGAGAAAATGGAGACCACAGAGTGCTCCCTTGTCAAATGAGTGGGAGGTAGTCCACCAGGTTATGTTGCCGACCTGCTATAGAGAAAGAGTTTTGGCAGCTGCTCATGATGATCCTATGGGGGGACATCAAGGTATTAATATTACATATCACAAAATCTTAAAGTATTTTTTCTGGCCCAAGCTGAAAAGCGATGTGGCAAAATTTTGTAATGCATGTATTGTGTGCCAACTTGTTGGGAAACCAAACCAGACTCCACCTAAAGCTCCTCTAAGGCCTATTTATGTGCCAGAGGAACCATTTTCTCATGTGGTAATGGACTGTGTTGGACCATTACCCAGAACTAAGTCTGGTAATATTTACCTAATCACGATGATGTGTATCACGACTCGTTACCCAGAGGCTTTTGCTGTAAGGAACATCCGAGCAAAGACTGTTGTTGCTCGTATGTTGCAATTTTTTCCACTTTTGGACTGCCTCGGGTCGTGCAAACTGACAATGGTACAAACTTTAAGTCTGATATTTTTTAACAATTTTGTAAGGACCATGGAATAACTCATAAGGTTTCCAGCCCATACCATCCACAGAGTCAGGGGCAATTGAACGTTTCCATCTAACTCTGAAGCAGATGTTGAAGACATCGTGCGAGAGTTCCCACACCTTCTGGGATGAGAATTTACCATATGTTTTGTTTGCAGCTAGAGAGGGATTACAAAGTTCACTGGGTTGTTCTCCTTTTGAGTTAGTCTTTGGCCATAAAGTTCGTGGACCCTTGCAAATGTTACAGGAGAATCTGTTAGGGAACGTAACGTTAACCGAAGGTTCGGCTTTCTTTGCTCAACACCACCAGAGACTCAAGGACTGCAAGGCGGCGGCACTAAAGTATCTTGGGAAGGCCCAAGAAAAGATGAAAGAACGAAACGATGCTACGGCTAAGTGGCGGGTATTTCAGCCTGGCGACCCTGTCCTGGTATTAAAGCCTCGACTAAGGAACACTATGTCCCACAAGTACGAAGGCCCCTACATTGTAACAGAAAAGACTGGGGACCTCACGTACAAAGTGAGGCACTCTGACAAGTGTAACCAGGTAATGCTCGTACACGTAAATCGGCTGAAAAGGTTCCAGGGCCCCAGGCCCATTGCACTAACCAATATTTCCATTTCCAGTGAGGGAGGGGATGATTGTTCTGGGGACCCAACTAATCTCATTCTCAATAATTCTAATTCTGTGTATGCTGTAAAGGAGGGACTGTCCCATTTGCAGATGGCCCAACGTGAAGAGGTGCAGTCGTTGCTTGATGAATTCTCCAGTCTGTTCGGGGAGGTCCCGACCCAGACTGATGCCATTTGCCATGATGTCAAGTTGACGGACTACACCCCCATTCGCCTTCAACCCTATCGGATGAGCCCAGAAAAGAAGGCCATCGTACGGAAGGAGGTCGACTTCTTGCTCCAGCATGGCCTCATCCTGCCGAGCCAGGGCGCTTGGTGCTCGCCCTGCCTTTTGGTCCCCAAACCAGACGGCTCCTGGCAATTATGCACCGACTACCGGCAGCTCAACAAGGAGACCATTGTGGATGCCTATCCGTTGCCCAGTCTCGAGGACTGCATCGACGAAATCGGGAACGCCACGTATGTCTCGAAATTCAATCTCTCAAGAGGGTACTATCAAATCCCACTCACTGAACGTGTTAAACAACTAACTGCGTTCGTGACACCCGAGGGTGTTTTTGAGTATCAAGTGTTACCGTTCGGCTTGCGTAATGCCCCTGCCACGTTCTAGAGATTCATGAACTCTGCTCGCTAATGTGCCTAATTGTCGGGTGTATTTAGATGATATCGTGCTCTTTGACGGTAATTGGGCTGACCATATAGCTAGGTTATGCCAGTTGTTCGCAATCTTGAAAAAGGTAAATCTTACCTTAAATGCAAAAAAAGTGTCATTCTGGAGTATCCCGTGCTTCAGTCTTAAAAAGAACATTCAACGATTTATCGGTATGTGTGCGTACTATCGATGCTTTTGTCAGAACTTTTCCAGTGTTGCCACTACTCTCACAGACTTGTTGCGGAAGGCCGTTAGATTTAAGTGGTCATCAGACTGTGCAGAGGCATTTAAAAATTTGAAATTGATCTTAGCTTCCGCCCCAGTGCTTGCTAGTCCAAGGATCGACCGACTGCTTAAAATTCAGGTTGACGTGTCTGACTCGGGTGCTGATGCAGTGTTGTTGCAAACTGGGGATGATCAAGTGGAACACCCAGTATATTATTACTCTGAAATTTGACAAGGCGCAACGCAATTATTCAGTGGTAGGAAAAGAGGCGTTGGTGCTAGTGTTAACATGTAAAAAGTTCGAAGTTTACCTCACAGGTAATATAGTGGAAGTGTACATGGACCATAACCCACTAGTCTTCCTGACTCAGATGAAGGGGAAGAATAAACGCATCCTCAGGTGGGCATTGTACCTACAGGATTTCAATCTGTCTATTATCCACCTACCGGGCCGGCTCAACGTGATAGCCGACGCTCTGTCCCGGTTGCCTGAGTAACGTTCATCTGAGCCACAGGAAGCCATATACCAACTGTCAGGCTGTAGTTATTTTTTTTTTGTAGGTTCTCCTGTGACATTAAATATTCCGTGTCCAATTTATTTACTTCCCTGTTTTTTTTTTTTGTGTGTGTATGTGTTTTGTTTCTCTTTCAGAGAATTCCTTTGTACTTTTCTTGCAGAGAAATTGTTGTTTTTGATTGATTTTTTTTTATGTCATAGATTTTCCTTTTTATTCTCTGTATACTCTTACAAAAAAAAATGACTACTATTCTAGTAGTCACATTTTTTTCTCTGAAGGGCGGAGGAGTGTAACGACCCTGGGTTCCTCAGTGGAAACCAGAGGTCAAAAATGAGCTAAATAAACTGCCTTATAGTAGGGAAACGCATCACGAGATGCATTTGTTTGTATCTTCCCTGCCAGACGTAAGACTATTCTTGTTTCTCAAAGAGCATTTAAAGACTGAGCTTGGGGTTGATTATTAAATAATAAAAGAGGCACCAACTATGTTTACTAATACTTTCTAATCACTTGTAAAGTAAACCTGAGTAAACTTGGGATAGGAATGCTCTACGATTAGTTGAGTAGTCTGCTGGCACCGAGTGAACTGGGGAAGAAGACTGGAGACGGTGGCTCTTCTCTGCTGGCTGGCTGTGGTGAAAGGAACCTCCTCTCGTTTCTTTATTTCTGTGGGCTGATACCCAGCTAAGTATACTGTGTAACGTTCTCATTGTCTGGCATAGGCGTGTTCTAATGTGTAGAGTATTATACTTTGTATGAATTAGGTGTCCCTAGCGTTTGTATTACTAGTTATTCTAAAAGGGGTCCCAGTGGAACCACGTGGTCTCCCTACCCTAAGCTGACTCAAGCTTCTAGCTCTTCACTAATAGTACTTTACCCTTGCTTGTTCTGAGTGTAAACCTTGTATCCTGCTTATGTGGACCAAAGCTTTTAACGTAAGATAGTGTGGTAAAGTAATTATTATTATTTTTATTGGTGTGAATGTATATGGGGGGTTGTTAAGGGGTTAATAAATAAGTAAGTTAGTTAAAGGAGTATCCATTCATCCTGTGTAGGAGATCTTTGATCAACCTCTAGGCTGACAATTGCAGTAATAAGCCACTAAGTTTACTTTTGTATAGTTTTAATTGGGGGCCGGGCCTTACTGATCTCCACTGCCAGAGATACATCTTTATTCTAACTACTGCCACTACTTCCATTTAATATTAGATTCCCCATAGCCGCACCACCAATTTTATAACAGCCTACAACTACCACTGGTCTTTTTCTCTCCAGCAGCTGACTGGTGCACCTTGCTGCTTCCTGTGAGGTAGCTGCTTGCATGGCTACCTCCCTCACTGTGTTCATTGCTTCTGAGCTCTTTCTCAGTCTTTCTGCAAATGTTTCAGGTACAGAAGCATTTCTTTCCAGTGCAACATTCCCATCTTCCCTTTGGATGGTAATCTGATGCTCGGCCTCTTTACTTTTCTCTGTGAGGGATTTGATCTCCACCCTTGCTGCTGTCACCTCACTTTGCAGGTTGTTAATTGTAATCCTCATTTCATGCATCTCCCTCCTGAATTCCTCCAGAACTTGGGTTAACATTTCCTTCATATGGTCATTTTGACTATTCCCTGTTGCGTCCTCCTGCCATTTTGTCCCTTTCCTTGATATGCTTTGATAGGGTTAGGCAAGGAGGGGGGCAGAGAGAGAGAGGGGGGGGGAAGAGCAAAAGAGAGAGAGCAAGATAGATAAAGAGAGAGAGAGAGAGAACAGAACAGAGAGGACGAGAGAGAGAGAGAGGGTGGGGTGGGGGAGGAGGGAGATTGTATGGGAGGGGGCGGAGATGGTTACTTCAGGTCAGGTGGTGGGTGAGCGAGATGGAGGGGATCCCACTGTGTGGGAGGGTTTTGGCGGCAGGGGGGGGGGGAATATCTGGTATGCTACAGAAGAAGAGAGAAAATGAGGGGGGGGGATAATGTATGTATGTGTGTGTGTGTGTGTGTGTGTGTGTGTGTGTGTGTGTGTGTGTGTGTGTGTGTGTGTGTGTGTGTGTGTGTGTGGGTTTGTGTGTGTGTGTGTGTGTGTGTGTATGTACGTGTAGTCAGTGGTAGGGGGGAGTGTGTTGGGAGAGTGAGATTGGGGTTAAAGAGGAGGTGGGTGAGGTGTTGACTTCAGAATAGGGCTGGGGGATTAGCGGCTTATCTAGGTTCCCAGTGAGCTCACAGTTGCTGTCCCTGTTACCTGACTACCACTTACGATTGTATTAATGAATGAAATGCAATAGTGTCTGTGATATGATGTTATATAAACCTTGCACTCTGTTGGAGACTTATGAGAGACACTTACCAGCCAGCCCCCCGCAAGCACTCAAGGTGAATACACGGCATAACATCGTAATCCTGTGAGGTCTTTAGGTCTCCACTTGCGTCCCGGCTGATGCGACTGATGCTGGCTCAAGAAGTCTATCTTCACTAGCTATCTTCTCTAAATTCACTAAGATATTTCACGACGAGATGTGATCAATGTGTTGCAATACAATGCCACTGTTCGATTTACACTGTCCCGATTCTCACTGCACAGTGCACTCGCTCCCTTGACCCCTATTATTCCCTCGGTATGCGCGGACCGCTGACCCAACACGTCTGCTCCCTATCAAGGCTGACCCAAGAATGTATGTATGTATGTATGTATGTATGTATGTATGTATGTATGTATGTATGTATGTATGTATGTATGTATGTATGTATGTATGTATGTATGTATGTGCGTACTAAGCTAGTTGTGCTTCCGGGGGTTGAACTCTGGCTCTTTGGTCCCGCCTCTCAACCGTCAATCAACAGGTGTACAGGTTCCTGAGCCTATTAGGCTCTATCATATCTACACTTGAAACTGTGTATGGAGTCGGCCGCCACCACATTACTTCCTAATGCATTCCATTTGCCAACCACTCTGACACTAAAAAAGTTCTTTCTAATATCTCTGTGGCTCATTTGGGCACTCAGTTTCCACCTGTTTCCCCTAGTGTGTGTGCCCCTTGTGTTAAATAGCATGTCTTTATCAACCCTGTCGATTCCCTTGAGAATCTTGAATGTGGTGATCATGCCCCCCCCCCTAACTCTTCTGTCTTCCAACGAAGTGAGGTTTAATTCCCGTAGTCTCTCCTCGTAGCTCATACCTCTCAGCTCGGGTATTAGTTTGGTGGCAAACCTTTGAACCTTTTTCAGTTTAGTCTTATGCTTGACTAGATATGGACTCCATACTGGAGCCACATACTCCAGGATTGGTCTGACATATGTGGTATATAATGTTCTGAAAGATTCCTTACACAAGTTTCTAAAGGCCGTTCTTATGTTAGTCAACCTGGCATATGCTGCTGATGTTATCCTCTTGATATGAGCTTCAGGGGACAGGTCTGGCGTGATATCAACCCCCAGGTCTATCTCTCTCTCTCTGACTCTTTAAGTATCTCATCTCTCAAATGATACCTTGTATCTGGTCTCCTGCTTCCTACCCCTATCTTCATTACATTATATTTGCATGGGTTAAACTCTAACAGCCATTTGTTCGACCATTCCTGCAGCTTGTCCAGGTCTTCTTGATGCCTCAAGCTGTCCTCCTCTGTCTTAATCCTTCTCATAATTTTGGCGTCGTCAGCAAGCATTGAGAGGAATGAGTCTATACCCTCTGGGAGATCATTTACGTATATCAGAAACAGGATAGGTCCAAGCATAGAGCCCTGTGGGACTCCACTGGTGACTTCACGCCATTCTGAAGTCTCACCCCTCACTGTAACTCTCTGCTTCCTATTGCTTAGGTACTCCCTTATCCACTGGAGCGCCCTACCAGTTACTCCTGCCTGCTTCTCCAGCTTATGCATCAACTTTTTTTATGGGGTACTGTGTCAAAGGCTTTCCAACAGTCCAAAAAAATGCAGTCCGCCCATCCTTCTCTTTCTTGCTTAATCTTTGTCACCTGATCGTAGAATTTTATCAAGCCTGTAAGGCAATATTTACCCTCCCTGAGCCCATGTTGATGGGTTGTCACGAAGTCTCTTCTCTCCAGATGTGTTACTAGGTTTTTTCTCACAATCTTCTCCATCACCTTGCATGGTATACAAGTTAAGGACACTGGCCTGTAGTTCAGTGCCTCTTGTCTGTCAGCCTTTTGGATATATTGGTACTACATTAGCAGTCTTCCATATTTCTGGTAGGTCTCCCGTTTCCAGTGACCTACTATACACTATGGAGAATAGCAAGCAAAGTGCTCCTGCACACTCTTTCAATACCCATGGTGAGATTCCATCCGGCCCAACAGCTTTTCTCACATCCAGCTCCAATAGGTGCTTCTTGACCTCATCTCTTGTAATTTCGAACCTTTCCAACGTCACCTGGTTTGCTGCCCCCTCTTCTAGCGCCGTGACTTCTCCCTGTTCTATTGTAAAGACCTCCTGGAACCTTTTGTTGAGTTCTTCACACACCTCTTTGTCATTCTCTGTGTACCTGTCCTCGCCCACCCTAAGTTTCATCACCTGTTCCTTCACTGTTGTCTTCCTCCTGATGTGACTTTGTAGTAGCTTTGGTTCGGTCTTGGATTTATTAGCTATATCATTTTCATACCTTTTCTCAGCTGCTCTTCTCACACTAACATAGTCGTTCCTGGTTCTCTGGTATCTCTCTCTACTTTCTGGTGTTCTGTTATTACGGAAGTTTCTCCATGCGCTTTTGTTCAGCTCCTTTGCTTTCTTACATTCCCTATTAAACCACGAATTCTTCCTTTGCTTCTCTATCTTTTCCTGTCTGGCTGGGACAAACCTGCTTACAGCCTCCTGACATTTTTGGGTGGCATAGTCCATCATGTCTTGTACGGACTTGGTTCTGAGTTCTGTGTCCCAATGTATATCCCATAGGAATTTATTCATCTCCTCATAGTTTCCCTTTCGGTAAGCCAGCCCTTTGTTTCCCAGTTCTTTTTTGGGGGTGATAATTCCTAGCTCAACCAGGTACTCAGAGATCAGTACACTATGATCACTGATTCCCAAGGGGGCTTCCAACTTAACTTACCTTACATCTGACTCATTTAAGGTAAATATCAGATCAAGCAAGGCTGGTTCATCCCCTCCTCTCATTCTTGTCGGTCCCATGATGTGTTGACTTAGAAAGTTTCTTGTTGCCACATTCAGCAGCTTAGCTCTCCATGTGTCTGGGCCTCCATGTGGGTCTCTGTTCCCCCAATCTTCCTTCCCATGGTTGAAGTCTCTCATGATTAGTAGTCTGGATCTGTTCCTGCTAGCCACAGAAGCTGCTTTCTCTATTATATTGATGGTGGCCAAGTTGTTTCTATCATATTCCTGTCTGGGTCTTCTGTCATTCGGTGTGGGGTTATATATGACTACTACTATAATTTTCTGTCCTCCAGTTGCTATGGTGCCTGATATGTATTCACTGAAACCTTCACAGTTCTGAATTACCATCTCTTCGAAACTCCAACCTTCTCTTAGTAGCAAAGCTACACCACCTCCTCCTCTCCCTTCTCTCTCTTTCCTCACTACATAGTAGCCCTGTGGAAACACTGCATTTGTTATAGTTTTCGTTAGCTTTGTTTCTGTGAGTGCTATTATGTCTGGGTTTTCTTCTAGTGCCCATTCTCCGAGTTCACTTGTTTTATTTGTAACCCCATCTATGTTAGTGTACATTGCCTTGAAGATTACTTTCTTCTGTTTATTTTCTTGTCCCTTGTCTTGGCGAGCATTCTGCTGGTGTGGGAAGCTGTTCCGTGAGTGAGAAGATGTGTGAGGTGGTTTGCAGGGTCTCAGAGGATTTTGGGGTGGGGGGTGGGGGTTTAAGGGAAGGGGGGACAGGTAGGGTGTGGGTTAAGGAGATAGAGGGGACATGGAGGATATGGGGTGAGGAGGTAGGAGGGATAGGGAGGGTATGGGATGAAGGGGGAGGGGAGATAGGGGGGGAAAGGTGGGCGGGGGGACATGACGGGAATGGGGAAGGGGTGTCAGGGTCAGAATGGGGTGGGGGGAAGGGAGGGTTGGGTGGGGGCAGGTAGGGTGAAGGGAAGGGAGGGTTTCTATGCAGAGGGGGATGGTGGTGTTGCCCTCCCTTCTGGTGTTGCTGGTCGTGGGTTCCCCTCTCGTCTCTAGGACTGTTGTGGTGGGGGCTGTGATTTCCTGGTTTGCTCCTCTCTCCCTGCGCTTCCTTCTTGCCTCTGCTGCCCTGGCTCTCTCCTCCTTCGTCCTGTCCCTCTGCTGGAATACTTTTTTGTATCCCTCCACATGCTGTAGATGACTCTTCCTTTCGAGAATATCCTCCTTAGTGGTTTCGTTTGTAAACACCACCTTTACAAGTCGGTTTCTGTGCTTGTTGTACCAGCCCAACCTGAAAACCTTCTCAATGTTTTGTTCAGCCCCTTCCATCTGTAACCCCTTCAGTAGCCCACGTACTGCCTCTCTATCCTTGCTATTCCATTCTTGCCTGTTGGATCCTTCCTGTTCTTTGATGCCTACAACTACCACTGATCTTATTCTCTCCATCAGCTGAGTGGTGCACCTTGCTGCTTCCTGTGAGGTAGCAGCTTGCATGGCTACCTCCCTCACTGTGGCCATTGCTTCTGAGTTCATTTTCAGTATGTCCGCAAATGTTTCAGGTACAGAGGCATTTCCTTCCAATGTAGCATTCCCACCTTCCCTTTGGATGATAATCTGATGCTCGGTCTCTTTATTTTTCTCTGTGAGGGATTTGATCTCCTCCCTTGCTGATGTCAGCTCACTTTGCAGGTTGTTAATTGTAATCCTCATTTCATGCATCTCCCTCCTGAATTCCTCCAGAACTTGGGTTAACATTTCCTTCGTTTGGTCACTTTGGCTGTTTCCTATGTCCCTGTTGTGTCCTCCTGCCATTTTGCCCCTTGTCAAGAGAGAGAGCAAGAGAGAGAGAGAGAGAGCTAGAGAGAGCAAGAGAGAGAGAGAGAGAGAACAAGAGAAAGAGAGCAAGAGAGAGAGAGAGAGAGAGAGAGAGAGAGAGAGAGAGAGAGAGAGAGAGAGAGAGAGAGAGAGAGAGAGAGAGAGAGAGAGAACGTGTGTGTGCGTGTTGTAACATGGGGGGGGGTTCTGAATGTTTTTTTACCCCCTTTTCTCTCTCTGCCCGTATTTAAACTCTGATCTCTCTACCAAGGGGCCCCAAAACTTTCACTTGAGCCGACCCCACGCCACGTGGTCTCAAGACGATTGACCGACTTGAGATTTTACAACCCCTATGACGTGACATAGACTTCTAGCAAAACTCTAGGGTCGCCTTTACGCTGCCACCACCAGACCAGTTACACTGAGCAATGATCGAGGTCTGGATCGATCACGCTAATCAATAACTTTGGGGCTTGATCCCCACTAGTAACATATGACTTTAGATCTTAAGTGTGGAATAAAATCAACGGGAATGATAATCCTGATTCGATGTTAGAATCGGCGCCCAATTCAACTCAGCCTCGTGGGGACCACAGGACAAGGACAAATTCACATAAATATAACACACACATGGAAAATAATGAAAATGCAATTAATAACTGTGTTCAAAGACTAGTCAACTGTCCTCACATCCATCAAATAGATATCCAAATGTCGCACCTCAATTCATCCATCTAGCAACTCAGCTGGATGCTAGCCACTATATTCATAGGCTAATCATTTCTACACCTCAAAAAATCCTAGTCTTGCTACGCAAATCAGGTAACTTGTTTCTAAACCAACAGTCGCAAATACAAGCATACATACCTACTCATACTCCACAACCTATACATTCATAGAGAATAGCCTAGTTTTTTGCCACCATTTCCCCATTAATCAGATGCAATTTATGCCATGCACACAGAAAATACAGCATCTACACACCAAATATGTCATTTATGCACAAAATATATTATTTACACTCAAAATATGCCATCACACAAAAATATGTCATTTATAGACAAAAATATAACATTTACATTTAAAAATATGTCAGTTGGACATGAAAAATGTAGCATTTACACAATATTACATGGACACTTAGAGTATGACATTAACACAAAGTACGGTATTTTGCACAAATATATCAAAATGCTTATGCATTTAGACAATCAAAAATGCGCTTTCACTAAAATTACACAATTTGACAAACATAATTTTCACAAAATACCCACACATTGTCTCATAAACCCAAATACACTTACACCATGAAGATCTATTTTATCAGATTACAGAGCTTACACAAAATACACAATTTTCACACACAAATACAGTTGCACCAGTTCCACTTCAACAAATTAAAAACACAACTTGCATAAATGCACTATTATCACAAAAATTATTATAAAACATGGACAATTATTACACAGTTTGTGTAATTATTTTACATCTTTGCACACATAATACAAGAAATCTTGCTATATAATTACTCAACTTGCACAATGACAATCAATACACAAAGGAATAAATAAACAATTCGTCCATATGCAATTACACAACATGCGCAATTAATACACAACTTATACAAAAAATATTACACATCTTTCATAATTATTACACAACTTGTACAAATGCATATCTAGCACAAATACGTACAATACATAACCACCCCAAATATGAAAATACACAACTAGCATAAATACACGATTTACACAAATACAATTGCGACATTTACACAACTTGCTCAAAAATATAATCAATACACAACTCACCAAAATATGAACAATACATAACTAGCACATATTCATTAAATACACAACTAAGCAATTTCCGCAAATACACATACAAAAACATATACAATTAATACATACAACTTGCACAAAACAATACACAATTTATAGAAATATAATCAATACATAATTGCAATAATCATACAACTTATGCAAAATACATAATCTGCACAATTAATACACAAGTATATTAATTGTGCTATATATGTACAAACACAACCAACTAGGTCAAACAATACACAATTTGCATGATATTTTTCTGGGTATATTTAGGACATTAATTATAATATGCTGAGTTTAACCAACTCCCCAAAAGTCAGAATTTCACATATAAAAATTGTGCATATGACTTCCGATGAGCTCAATATATAACACATTCTTTTTCCATTAAGATATCAACATTATTAGTGCTAAACTATTCATCTAACATATGTCCACTGGTTTTATGTCTTATTAATACCTTCCTTGTTACATCCTCTCCAATCAGACCACCCATATTTATGTATTTATTCAAACCATCTAACGGACTTATTTGTTCTAGCCTTAGTTATGTTAGGGCAGGTGGGGTTAGGTGAAGTCAGTATTTTCTATCATAATTTTAGACAAATATGCTATATCTTATCAAAATGCATCTTGTTAAAACTTAAATTCATCTAAATCTATCAAAAATATACTTATACTACGCAAATTTGACTAAATTTAACCTAGCTAAACTAACTAATTATGAGCATCCCATATCCTCACATACAAGCCTATGTCGCCTCTGTCCATACATTATATGAGTCTGCCATATAGCTCGAACCCCAAATAGGAAAATTTACACTATTTCATAAACATGCTAGTTCATTACCCTAAGATATTATATATGTCCTTGCCTACACGACCTCACCTAACCAGACCTAGCATACTCAAACCTAGATTTAGTTCAAGTTGGTGAAATTTAAGCTATGCCACTTTAATTCGACATAATTTATGGCAATTTCCACCAAATATACCCAAATGTTGCGTAGCATACATAGCACTGCCAAAGCCCATTTTCTCCTATTCCATACTACCCTACACAACCTCACCTAACCTGACCTAGCATATCCAAACCTGGATTTGGTTAAAGTTGGCGAAATTTATGCTATACCACCAAAATTTGACCTAATTTAAGGCAATTTCCACCAAATATACCCAAATGTTGTGTATCATAGCATCACCAAAGCCCATTTTTACCTACATTTTCTCCTATTCCATCCTACCCTACGCAACCTTACCTAACCTATCCTACCATATCCAAACCTATATTTGGTTAAAGTCTGCGAAATTTAAGCTATCCCACCTAAATTCGACCTAATTTAAGGCAATTCCCACCAAATATCCCCAAATGTTGTGTATCACAGCACTGCCAAAGCCCATTTTTACCTACATTTTCTCCTATTCCATCCTACCCTACGCAACCTTACCTAACCTATCCTAGCATATCCAAACCTAGATTTGATTAAAGTCGGCGAAATTTCAGTTATCCCACCTAAATTCGACCTAATTTAAGGCAATTCCCACCAATATATCCAAATGTTGTGTATCACAGCACTGTCTAAGCCCATTTTTACCTACATTTTCTCCTATTCCATCCTACCTTACGCAACCTTACCTAACCTATCCTAGCATATCCAAACCTAGATTTGGCTAAAGTCGGTGAAATTTAAGTTATCCCATATAAATTTGACCTAATTTAAGACAATTTCCACCAAATATACCCAAAAATGTTTTGGAACATAGCACGGCCAAAGCTTATTTTAGCTGAGTTTTCACCTATTCCAACCTGCCCAAGACAACCCTACCCAGCCTCTCCTGGCATATCCAAAGTCAGATTTGATTATAGTTGGCAAAATTTATGCCTTTCCAACCTAAATTTTACCTAATTTATGCCAATTTCCACCGAATATACCCAAATGTTTTGTATCTTAGCATGGTCAAAGTTCATTTCACCCAAGTTTTTCACCCATTCCATCTTACCTTACACAGCCTTACCTAACCTGACCTAGCATATCCCAAGCTAGATTTGATTAGAGTTCGTGAAATTTATGCTTACTCACCTAAATTCAACCTAATTTAAGACAATTTCTACCCAATATACCCAAAATGCTTTGTTACATAGCTCAGCCAAAGACCATTTTAGCCGAGTTTTCACATATTCCAACCTACCCTACACAGCCTTACCTATCCCTGACCTAGCAGATTTGATTAAAGTTGGGGAAATTTAAGCTATCGCCATCAAATTGGAGACAATTTCCACCAAATATGCCTAAATGTTGTGTATCATAGCACAGCCAAAACCTATTTTATCCACGTTTTCACCCATTCCAACTAAACCTGGACCCAACCTCTGATGCGACATATACTCAGAGAAGTGATGTTTTTTGGATATGAACCTAAATGCCCGTGCCTAACCTGCAAGAGTCTTGGAGCTTTGTTGAATATTTTATCTATTTTTCTTCGAAAACTGAAGTTTTGGATATGAACCTATCCGCACTGTGCCTAACCTGCTAGGTTCTTTGTTGAACATTGTAACAATATTCATAGAAAATTGATGTTTTGGATATGGACCTAATAGCCCATCTCTTTTAAAACTTGGAATTGTGTTCAATATTGTAGATATATTGCTGGGTATGTGTTTTGTTTTTTCACATCAACCCAACCGTCCTGGACCTAACCTCCCTTCATCTAACTCAAAATTTATCGTAAATATGGAAGGAACGTGTTGTTTGTGCATCAACCCAACCGTCCTTGACCTAACCTCCATTTATCAAACTTCAAATTTATCATAAATATGGGAGGACCATGTTATTTGTGCATCAACCCAGCCGTCCTGGGCCTAACCTCCCTTTATCTAACTTCAAATTTATTGTATTAATGGGAAGAAGGTGTTGTTTATGTATCAACCCAACCTCCCTGGACCTAACCTCTGATACACGAATCTTGGTTCAATATTGCATCATACTCGTAGCATATTTTTTTTTCACATAATTCAACCATCCTCAACCAAACCTCTATTACCTGGGGGGAGGGAGGTTAATGGAAAATATGATAATAATGGGAATTTTCTCTACATCAGTTCAACTTAACCATCCTTAACCTAACCTTAGTTAGAAAGGGATATAACTCACCAAAACTATTTAATTACCATTTACCCAATTTTCCTTATCCTAACCAATAACTAAAGGGTTTAGACCCCCCTTTACCTCGAAATTATAGTATAGGGTAAAATTAGGGAATGTTAGGTTTATATGTGAAAATATATTTCTACCTTAAATATATAGTATAATTTCGAGGTAAAGGGAAATATACTACTGAAATTAGTATATTTCTAATTTTACTACTGAAATTGCATTGAAGTCTCCACGCCTGGCAGGGGACTGTTTTCATACAAATGGATGATAGTAAGTTTTCATTTTTATTTTGCCCTATGCTCAATAAGCAATCTCTGAAGAAAGATTGACAAAGCTTAAATTACATTCTCTAGAAAGGCAAAGAAATAGAGGTGACATGATAGAGCTGTGAATGAATGGCCATGATAAAGGGGGAATATTAATAGACTATTAAAATTATCAACACTAGACAGAACATGAAACAATGGACATAAATTGGAATAAGTTTTAGATTTAGGAAAAGGACCTGGGTAAATACAGGCAGCAGGGGACGAACTTGAAAATACACACATAACTTCTTGCAGTGCTGAAGTTATGTTCTTCCCTCACATACATGATCCTCTTTGAAAATGTAATGGGCGACGGTTGGAAGTAAATATGAAATTAAAAATAGACTAGGGATGATGGTATTTTACATTAGGTTTCAAGGTCACTATTGTATCGCAAAACACACGACTCATAGACCGGCTTTTTAATCCCCTTGAACATGCCGGTGCAGGAACGCTGAGGGGCTAGCTGGTGACGTCATTGACCATTAGCAATGTCTGTGCAGGGTCAATGAGCTAACGAAATTTGGGGATGACTGGAGGCGGCTGTTTAATCCCCTTGAGCGAAAATGGCAGGGGCCATAGAGCGACTTCTAGAAAACCCAGGGTGCGTAGACCGGCCCCTGAAAACCAAAACGGACGGTCTAAAAGTTGTAAATAGCCCGGCGCCATAGCCCGGCCGTGGGAAAAACCAAAACGGACGGTCTAAAAGTTGAAAATAACCCGGCGCCATAGACCGGCCGTGGGAAAAAGCAAAACGGACGGTCTAAATGTTGAAAATAACCCGGCGCCATAGCCCGGCCGTGGGAAAAAGCAAAACGGACGGTCTAAAAGTTGAAAATAACCCGGCGCCATAGCCCGGCCGTGGGAAAAAGCAAAACGGACGGTCTAAAAAGTTGAAAATAACCCGGCGCCATAGCCCGGCCGCGGGAAAAAGCAAAACGGACGGTCTACGTGCCTACTTCCCGGCCCCTGAAAAACCAAAACGGACGGTCTAAAAGTTGAAAATAACCCTGCGCCATAGACCGGCCGTGGGAAAAAGCAAAAGGGACGGTCTAAAAGTTGAAAATAACCCGGCACCATAGACCGGCCGTGGGAAAAAGCAAAAGGGACGGTCTAAAAGTTGAAAATAACCCGGCACCATAGACCGGCCGTGGGAAAAAGCACAAGGGACGGTCTAAAAGTTGAAAATAACCCGGCGCCATAGACCGGCCGTGGGAAAAAGCAAAACGGACGGTCTAAAAGTTGAAAATAACCCGGCGCCATAGACCGGCCGTGGGAAAAGGCAAAACGGACGGTCTAAAAAGTTGAAAATAGCCCGGCCGTGGGAAAAAGCAAAACGGACGGTCTAAAAAGTTGAAAATAGCCCGGCCGTGGGAAAAAGCAAAACGGACGGTCTAAAAAGTTGAAAATAGACCGGCCGTGGGAAAAACCAAAACGGACGGTCTAAAAAGTAGGCACGTAGACCGTCCGCGGGAAAAAGCAAAACGGACGGTCTACGTGCCTACTTCCACTACTTGCGTGTGTTACGGGGGTCCCGTAAAATGTCAACCGCTACCCATATTGAGGTACTTTGATATTTTAAATGTATCTGGTATACTGAACAAGAATTTGGTAATATTTTACCTCTGGACACCTGAAGAATTGAGCAAAATTTGTGTGTGCGTATATGTGTGTGTTTTTGTGTGTGCATATATGTATGTGTTTTTGCGTGTGCGTGTGTGCGTGCATACGTACATGGGCGTGCATGCGTGTGTTCGTGCATACGTACATGGGCGTGCGTGCGTGTGTCACGAGTTCCCGTAAGCGTTAACTTCTACCCAAATGAGCCACTTTGAGATTTTTTAAATATATATGCTATCCTGAACAAGAATATGATAATATTTTACCTCACACTGTACACCTGATTAATTAACCAGAGAAGGGTACATACCAGTCTTCCTTTCCGCTCACGCAACTAGATGAGTAATGATGATGTATGGTTGATGGTGCTCCGTTGTCGCCTTCCACTTGGTGATTCACTAAGTGCTAGTAGATTGATGATGGCGGTTCTTCTCTATCTACACAAAGCTCTGGAGTCAGTTACTGTATCGTTGTGTCCCAATTCACTAATTTACTTTACCACTGATCACAGTCACCACCCAACAAACACAATCAGGTAGTTCCATAGCGGGTCGTCCCACCTGGCCGTCAGGTCAGGTCGCTCCACATGGTCCTCCACAATGTATATGAGAGAAAGAGAGAGAGAGAGAGAGAGAGAGAGAGAGAGAGAGAGAGAGAGAGAGAGAGAGAGAGAGAGAGAGAGAGAGAGAGAGAGAGAGAGAGAGAGAGAGAGAGAGAGAGAGAGAGAGAGAGAGAGAGAGAGAGAGAGAGAGAGAGAGAGAGAGAGAGAGAAAGAGAGAGAGAGAGACAGAGACAGAGACAGAGACAGAGACAGAGACAGAGACAGAGACAGAGACAGAGACAGAGACAGACAGACAGACAGACAGACAGAGAGAGAGAGAGAGAGAGAGAGAGAGAGAGAGAGAGAGAGAGAGAGAGAGAGAGAGAGAGAGAGAGAGAGAGAGAGAGAGAGAGAGAGAGAGAGAGAGAGAGAGAGAGAGAGAGAGAGAGAGAGAGAGAGAGAGAGAGAGAGATATGAAGACCGAGACAGAGAAATAGATATAGACAGAGTCAGGGAGAAAATGTTAGACACAGAGATGGATAGATAAGGATATGCAAAGTCAGTGAGAAAATGACATAGATAGAGCGAGGAAAGAGGCAGAGAGATAGACTGACACAAAGAATGGCAGAAACGAGGAGAAGCAGAGACAGAGGGACAGGATAAAAGGGACAGGGACAGACGGACAGGGCCAGAGGAGGGACGGGGGAACAGAGAGGGGGCAGTGGGACAGAGAGGGACAGAGAGGGAGACAGGGACAGAGGGAGACAGGGACAGAGAGGGGGGCAGGGACAGAGAGAGAGGAACATGAACAGAGGGACAGAGACAGAGGGACAGGGTCAGAGAAGGGGGGACCGGGGGACAGAGGGAGGACAGGGGGACAGAGGAGGGACAGGGGACAGAAAGAGTGGGCAGGGGGACAGAGAGAGGGACAGAGACAGAGAAGGACAGAGACAGAGGGACAGGGACCGGGTCAGAGAGGGGGACAAGGGGACAGAAAGGGGGGACAGAGAGAGGGACAGGGGAACAAAGACAGGGACAAGGGAACAGAGATGGACAGGGGGACTGGAGGAAAGGGAGCTGGACAGAGGAGGGACAGCGGACAGAAAGAGTGGGCAGGGGGACAGAGAGGTACAGGGGACAGAGAGAAGGACATGAGGACAGAGACAGGGACAGGAGAACAGAGAGAGGGACAGGGGGACAGAGATGGACAGGGGGACATAGAGGGAAAGGGAGACAGAGAGTTACAGGGGGACAGAGAGCGACACAGAGGAACAGGGGGACAGAGAGGAACAGAGAGAGACAGGGGGACAGAGAGAGGAACAATGGGACAGAGAGGGGCAGCGGGACAGAGAGTTGGAAAGGGGGGACAGAGAGAGCTAGGGACAGGGGGACAGGGATCGGGGACAGAGGACAGAAAATGTGGACAGAGGGATAAAGAGAGGGACAGGGGGACAAAGATGGACAGGGGGACAGGAGGAAAGGGGGGAGATGTTAGAGGGGGAATGTTTGCGAAAGATGGAGAAGGGGAATTTAGAACGGTAAGTTAGAGAGGGGGCAACTAAGGCGCATCATTGAAAAGCAAATGATCATTTAGCAGTCTCCGTGGTGTAGTGGTAAGACACTCGCCTGGCGTTCCGCGAGCGCTATGTCATGGGTTCGTATCCTGGCCGGGGAGGATTTACTGGGCGCAATTCCTTAACTGTAGCCTCTGTTTAACGCAACAGTAAAATGTGTACTTGGATGAAAAAACGATTCTTCGCGGCAGGGGATCGTATTCCAGGGACCTGCCCGAAACGCTACGCGTACTAGTGGCTGTACAAGAATGTAACAACTCTTGTATATATCTCAAAAAAAAAAATCATCATTGCAATAGCAGGAGCCACGCACATCTTCAGCCTGCGTTGTTGAGACATTGTCAATTAAGCGATGTCCAATAACAGTATCTTCGGTATTTAAGCGATACCTTTAAAAATACTGGAAATATTGAAAAATATTAATCCCTTGTGCAACGCACACAAGAGGCAACAGCTTCTAGCTCTACAAGTCAACAAACAAACTAACACTTAACATAGAAAAGACCTACTACATCTTATTTGGTTACAGGGGGACAGAGAGCGACACAGAGGAACAGGGGGACAGAGAGGAACAGAGAGAGACAAGGGGACAGAGAGAGGAACAATGGGACAGAGAGAGGAACAATGGGACAGAGAGGGGCAGCGGGACAGAGAGTTGGAAAGGGGGGACAGAGAGAGCTAGGGACAGGGGGACAGGGATCGGGGACAGAGGACAGAAAATGTGGACAGAGGGATAAAGAGAGGGACAGGGGGACAAAGATGGACAGGGGGACAGGAGGAAAGGGGGGGAGATGTTAGAGGGGGAATGTTTGCGAAAGATGGAGAAGGGGAATTTAGAACGGTAAGTTAGAGAGGGGGCAACTAAGGCGCATCATTGAAAAGCAAATGATCATTTAGCAGTCTCCGTGGTGTAGTGGTAAGACACTCGCCTGGCGTTCCGCGAGCGCTATGTCATGGGTTCGTATCCTGGCCGGGGAGGATTTACTGGGCGCAATTCCTTAACTGTAGCCTCTGTTTAACGCAACAGTAAAATGTGTACTTGGATGAAAAAACGATTCTTCGCGGCAGGGGATCGTATTCCAGGGACCTGCCCGAAACGCTACGCGTACTAGTGGCTGTACAAGAATGTAACAACTCTTGTATATATCTCAAAAAAAAAAATCATCATTGCAATAGCAGGAGCCACGCACATCTTCAGCCTGCGTTGTTGAGACATTGTCAATTAAGCGATGTCCAATAACAGTATCTTCGGTATTTAAGCGATACCTTTAAAAATACTGGAAATATTGAAAAATATTAATCCCTTGTGCAACGCACACAAGAGGCAACAGCTTCTAGCTCTACAAGT
The DNA here is from genome assembly GCF_040958095.1 of Procambarus clarkii. NCBI lineage: Eukaryota > Metazoa > Arthropoda > Malacostraca > Decapoda > Cambaridae > Procambarus > Procambarus clarkii. The sequence goes on from NC_091222.1 coordinate 14,045,612, forward strand.
CAACAAACAAACTAACACTTAACATAGAAAAGACCTACTACATCTTATTTGGCAGCAAATCTACAAATGCAATTCAGCTTCAGATAGACAATTTAAACATTAGCAATAAAAATGATGGAAAGTTTCTCGGCCTATTCCTAGACAAAAGACTCAACTTCAGTACCCACATACAACACATAACTAAGAAAGTCTCTAAAACAGTTGGTATACTCTCCAAAATCAGATATTATGTACCTAACTCTGCTCTCATCTCTCTATATTATGCACTAATCTATCCCTATCTTAATTATGGTATCTGTGCATGGGGTTCAACCACTGCAAACCACCTCAAGTCCATCATCACCCAGCAAAAATCTACTATCAGAATAATAACAAATTCTGCTTTCAGACAACACTCAGCCCCTTGTTTAACTCCCTAAACATGCTAAACATAATCTCACTCCACAAATTCTCTTATGTCAACTACATTTACAAAACCCTGTTCTTAAATGCAAATCCTGCTCTGAAACTCTCCCTGGACAGATGCAATAGGACCCATTATCACCACACCAGAAATAAATATCTCTTTGATATCCCCAGAGTCAAACTTAATCTGTGTAAATACTCTATGCAAATAAAGGGACCCAGTCTATGGAACTCACTCCCTATTGAATTGAAAAGCTGTCCAACTTTTGCATCTTTCAAAAACAATACTAAAAAGTACCTAATTTCATCTTCATAGTTTTTTACCTTTTGCTTTAAAATTGCACTGTATCTATTGCTACCCAATCTTCCAATCTGAACATTTTATCATTGCTGTCTTCTTATATGTGCTGTCAATCTGCTGTATGGTGTCTATTAATCTTGTTTAAATTACCAATCAAGCTGTCAATGTAATCAATCAGAGCTTTAATATACCAATGTGCTTTAATATACTTACTAATCTCTCTCGTCTCATTTTTTTTCTTGCAATGTATTTGTTATCATTTTATTAATTCTGATAGAATTTACCTACTTAAAATTATCTGTTCGATTAAGGACCTGCCCGAAACGCTGCGCGTACTAGTGGCTTTACAAGAGTGTAAATACTGTACTATGCTAAGTATTCTCACAAACCCAATGTACCTTCTTATATATAAATAAATAAATAAAATAAATAAATAAAACAAGCAGCAATATAAAATAGAGAACAGGCGATTGTTTTCACTCATAGTTTAATAAACCCTATGGACCCACCCACCCGCTGCCAAGACATTACTTCCGTTTAAAATTAAGGCAAAAATCAATGTAATCAATCAGAGCTTTAATATACCAATGTGCTTTAATATACTTACTAATCACTCTCATCTCATTTTTTTTCTTGCAATGTATTTGTTATCATTTTTTTAATCTTGAGAATTTACCTACTAAAAATTATCTGTTAGATTAAGGACCTGCCTGAAACGCTGCGCGTACTAGTGGCTTTACAAGAGTGTAATTACTGTACTATGCTATGTATTCTCACAAACCCAATGTACCTTCTTGTATATAAAATAATAAATAAATAAGCCGGAAAAATCCTTAGGTAATCCAACAAAGTTCAAAAATTGATGGTCTCCTTCATGAGGCAAATGCAGTGTTTGCAGCCCTAACAGAAACCCACACAAAGGACTACCATGATGGTGAAATATGGATCTCAGAGTACAATCTTTTCAGATGTGATAGGAAACTCCGGCTTCAGGGTGGGGTCAGCCTCTACATCAAAGACACACTCATCTGTACTGAGCTGCTAAACACCTCAAATGATATGGTGGAAGTGCTGATAATCAAAATAGAGATTCTAAATGTTGTTATTGTCCTTGTATATAAGTCACCGGAGGCAAACCCTCAGCAGTTTAAAGACCAACTAATGAAAATAGAACACTGCTTGGAAAACCTTACAAATCCAGCTCCGAACATCATCCTGCTTGCGGACTTCAACCTACGGCACCTGAAATGGAAGCACCTGGCTAATACAGTAATATCAGAAAGAATACCAGGAAATAGCCTAAATGAACAGGCACATGCAAATGACCTGCTACGGATGTGTGACAGGTTTGCCTTAAACCAGCAAATAGTAGAACCAACTAGGAAGGAGAACACGCTGGACCTCATTTTCACTAATAATGATGAATTGATCAAGAACATAATGATTACAAATACCTGTTACTCAGATCACAACTTAATTGAAGTTATGACAACCATTAGGAGTAGACCTTCAAAACCAGTCCAGATTCCCGGTGGAGGAGATTTCAGCAAATTCAACTTCAATAATAAACAGATAAACTGGGAGCAAATAAACCAGGACTTCACAGAAATAAACTGGGAAGAACAGCTAGAAAATGCAAACCTGAACCAGTGCCTGGAAAAAATAAGCTTAGTAGCACTAGAAATATGTTCAAACCGCATACCCCTAAGAAAAAAAGAGGAAGAGATGCAGATTGGAACGGGAACGTCGTTCCCTATATAGGCGAAGAAAGCGAATCACGGAACAACTTGAGAGTCGCACCCTATCTCAAGAACGGCGAAGAAGGTTAGGTAAAGAAATAGAAACTATTGAACGCAAGCTACAAGAATCATACAAAACCCAGGAGAGGCAAAGAGAGGAAAAGGCCATCAGTGAAATAGAGAGAAATCCGAAATATTTTTTCTCCTATGCAAAATCAAGATAAAAAACCACATCTAGTATCGGGCCCCTGCGAAAGGGAGATGGAACTTTCACCGATGGCAACAAAGAAATGAGCGAGCTACAGAGGAAGCAGTACGACTCTGTTTTCAGTGAGCCATTAAACGCACTAAAGATTGATAACCCAAATGAATTTTTCATGGATATGATACCAACATCAAATCATATATCAGACGTCACCCTATTTCCACTGGATTTTGAAGAAGCCATAAACAGTATGTCTATGCACTCTGCACCAGGCCCGGATTCTTGGAACTCAATATTCATCAAGAACTGTAAAAAAACATTATCGGAGGCCCTCCACATTCTGTGGAGACAAAGCCTAGATACTGGCGTTAATCCTGATATACGAAAAACAGCAGAGATAGCACCACTTCATAAAGGAGGAAATAAGGCAGAGGCAAAAAATTACAGACCGATAGCACTAACATCGCACATTTTAAAATTTTTGAGAGAGTGCTAAGAAGTAAGATCACAAAATACATGGAATCACAGCATCTCCATAACCCCGGACAACATGGTTTCAGAACAGGGCGCTCTTGCCTGTCGCAGTTGCTGGACCACTATGATATGGCATTAGATGCTATGGAAGACAAACAAAACGCTGATGTAATTCACACAGATTTCGCAAAAGCTTTTGATAAATGTGACCATGGCCTTATTGCACATAAAATGCGTTCAAAAGGAATTACCGGAAAAATAGGCAGATGGATCTACAATTTCCTGACCAACAGAACCCAATGTATAATAGTCAACAAAATAAAATCCAGCCCATCAACCGTGAAGAGCTCAGTCCCCCAGGGTACTGTGCTTGTTTCAGTACTTTTTCTCATCCTCATATCGGACATAGACAAGAACACAACCTATAGCACTGTATCATCCTTTGCAGATGACACTAGGATCTTCATGAGAGTAGGCAACATAGAGGACACGGCAAACCTCCAGTCAGATGTAGATCAGGTCTTTCTATGGACTACAGAAAATAATATGGTGTTTAACGAAGATAAGTTCCAGCTCATGCGTTATGGAAAAAATGAAAATATAAAAACGGAAACCACGTACAAAACTCAGGCAAATCATAAAATAGAACGTAAAGGCAATGTAAAGGATCTGGGTGTACTCATGTCGGATGACCTTACCTTTAAAGAACACAATAAAGTATCCGTCACAACTGCAAAAAAATGACAGGTTGGATAACAAGAACTTTTCACACTAGAGATGCTATACTGATGATGACACTTTTCAAAACGCTTGTGCTCTCTAGAGTGGAGTACTGCTGCACAATGACAGCCCCTTTTAAAGCTGGAGAAATTGCTGACCTGGAGAGCATGCAGAGATCCTTTACTGCTAGAATCCACTCAGTAAAACACCTAAACTATTGGGACCGACTAAACAGCCTAAATCTGTACTCCCTTGAGCGCAGGCGGGAGAGATACTATTATAGACTGTGGGTTGGTTGGTGTTGTCGTCGTTGATCCTTCTCTATGGACCACCCAACCCACAACTCGGTAGAGTGCTTATACTAGGAGATCACCCTTGGCGCTTCTGGCTCTCGGAGAGGGGCTCAACGTCACACGTTTAGGGGATGCGGCTCCAACACTTAGCCTCGTTGTCACGTGCACACACCCACTCGAGCCGCTGTGACTCCCCACTCTCTCCTTATGAGATATGATCTCCTCAATCCCCTATGACTTACTAGTATTACCTCTTACCCTGTCCACAGCAGTGGTTCTTGGTTCTTTCTCTCTCTCTCCTTCTTTACTACCTCCTGGGAAGCCTCACTAGGACAAGGGCAAACACCAGCAAATTGTGACACATTTACTGAACAAAGCACATACACGATACATACACACATATAATAATAATGAATCCTATACTCTATAATATCACAATCAGGTTGCACTCCAATACCATCAGAACTCTATTATCAGCTTATCAAGTGGTATCCTATCTCCTGGTTCACCACCTGATACTATTAACCTCCTCAAGTTGGTCAAGCCTACATACACTGTTGCACCATCAGCAAGATAACATATATATATAGAAAATCAGCATTTGAATGCAATAACATATACCAGTATAAATGTTCATTGATACTTCAGTATAAAAAAACTCCTTGACATAAGAATGCCAACAGTCACTCACCTCTCACTGCGTCTTGCACGCTAATGACAACCAAACATTATCAACTCCCTACTAGTAATCCACCAGAACTTCCCCTTCCACCTCTGGAAGTTCACTACCCTAATATCTTTAGGTTCTGCCGGGCTTCACTACCAGGATCCTCTGCAGCTCCTCCAGGCTGCTATCATGAAGTTTCCTTGAGTAACTACGGTGCTTCACCCTTCTGCTAGGTTCCTCCACAGCTCTCTTGGCTGCTACACCACCTCTACAGAAGCACGTGACACTCCTCTTCACTGCTGCTTCTCCTCACAGCTCGAGGTCCTCTGCTCCACTACCTTGGAGTCTCATCAGCTACTTCATCTGCTGGCTTCGAAGTTCTCAGCAACTTCTTCCCCAAAGACAAACCTGCAACCCATCGACACTCCAATAAAATGTTCCCCTTTAACACATAAACAAAAATAACCACACAATACGCTTGCCTCAAACCTCTATCTGTTCTCTATATACTGTGAGAGTGGACTCCCCCGTTTTGGGCGGGTCCATACTCCACCTCGCCTGGCGGCGGTCCTCACTCGCTGGGAGGGTCTTCCTACATCCGGAGCCAGGCTCCCTCAGTCGTCCGCCAGCGCTCAGAGGGGGCGGACGTCGCTCCGTGTTCCTCCCTCTCCACTCTCTTATTTCAGGCTTTCTGCCTTATTAAAACATGTCTAACTTATAAATAAACATTGCTACTGTCGCTGGGCACACGACCAACTACAAGTGATCACTATGAACTGGCGTATATCGTGCTTACCACAGATTAATTGGTCGAGGGCGCTTTCCCTCTGACGGCGTCTGGTCAGGGCGCTCCCACGGCCCACAATAATGCTTCTGGGCGATTTAATATCTGCTCGTCGACCAGGACTTGAGACCACAACGTTCCCAGCTCGATTCCACAGCTGGTACGTCCGCACACTTCTCTTCTCTTCGAGATATATCACTAGGGGTTCCCTTCTGACGGGAGCTCAACGGAGCGCGGCTTCCCCCTGCGATGTCTGGCACTCAAATGAGGTCAAGGTCCTCCAGAAGCGAGCCTCACGCCTCCAGCAAAATGTCCACATCTCCTAGCCCGTCATTTATCTATTTTCTTCTGCATTGCCCATAATCTCAAACTGTTATACATATCCAAGCAACTATTTTACATATGGGTTATTACCTTAATATTTGCCAGACCTTCTAATCAGGTCAGGCTTGATGAATAACTCTCAAGGAGGGAGACTCGTTTCTCCTGTAGGCTGAGATCATAACACTCCCCTCCCCTTATTTTTGAGAGTTATTCCAGCAGCAAAGCTCGGGATAATACATCCGCCACCACACTGTCTCGTTCTTCAACCAATATACTCTCTTAGGAGTCTACAATTAATTCGTTGCACCTTGCAACATCTGGCTCACCTCTCTCCAGAAACATGATCTTCTCATAAACGATTTGACCTCTGACAGCTCTTAGCTAGGCTGTCCTCCGTGGACGCCTGCACTCTATCGGTCCACTCTACTTATTGTCTCCACCCTCCATTTCCTCGTCTTCTTCTCTTCCCATCCAGAGTCAGACATCTACTGTCTGTACCTCCTCTGTCGTCTTCATACTTCCATCTACTGCCATTATACTTCCGCCTCCTGTCATCATACTTCACTCCCTCGTCTTCACCGACGCTCCTCCCTTTCGTCTCCTCATTTATCTGAGACCTCATCCTGTTCGACTCCCACCGAGTCCTCGGCTTTCCTCTATTCCTCCATGCTTGTATCATCTTCCTCTTCCCACACTTTTCACCTCTATACAACTCCATTTCTTCTCCTTCAACTCTTCTTCGTTTCCTAAAAGTTTCATCGAGCGCTGTACTACATCCAACAGCACTCGACCATACATGTCGCTTTGCCTCTCCCAAAGTGCTCGTAAGCATCTCTCCACACATACTGTCTCTTCTCCTCTCATTCTCTCGACTATCACTCTTCTTCATTATTTCTTCACGTTTCCTGTGGAACATGTCAACTCTTGACATCTCAAACAACTTAACTCCACTATCCATATGCCTCTGTGCTCGTGGACCACTTGACGCTCTATTCCCGTCTTCAGTCTGTCCACATCCTTCCTCATTCCTACTCAGCACAGTTGCATTCGCCTTCCGACTCTTAATTTCAGCAGTCTGGGCTCTACTCAGGTCCGCTCTCTTCACATGATTCTTCTTCGGCTGGGTCATCCTCACTTTCGACCTCACCGAGACTCCATTTTCCTGGGCTGGACCTTCATCAAACAGCCACGCTATGTCTACATCAATATCTTCCACTGGCTGAATCGACACTGTCTCACCTTCTCCAGTGTCTTCCTCGTCGGCCACCTCTGCCTTCGTCACTACCGAGACAGGGTTTTCAATGGCTTGGCGGTCTCCTGACTCATCTCCTCGGATGTCGGTCAGGTTCACACTCTCAGGTGTCCCACCCGTGCAGTGGCCTTCTGGGCACTCCTCTGGCACAGTCTCCGCTACGACTCTCGGCAACACCTTTGTGCCGCACAAGTCATTCCCCAGGATCACTTGGACTCCTGGAACAGGTATGTCGGGGCACACTCCCAACATCACCTCTGCCGACACATATTCCGACCTTAGCTGGACAGTACATACGGGCATGTCACTCTCAGACAATAACCCATATACTCTCATCTTACTCCTGCCAGCTAACCGTCGATCATTCCCAATCAGGCTTCTCACAATCAAGCTCTGATTAGCTCCGGTATCCCTTAAGATACCAACTTCTACCTCAGGTTGGCCTCTTATACTGATCCAACCTTTACTCATGAACGGCCTATACCTCTCGTTCACTAAGTTTGCTCTCTGTGGTTTGTCTTGGAACACATTAGTATATTTGCCTCGGGGGTCACACATGGCCAGGGTCACAACTCTCTTGCCCTGCCGACAATCTCGCATCACGTGACCCAATCCGTTACAATTGTAACATCTCATCTGGGAGAAATCTCTCCTATACGTACCAAAGCGGCTCTGACTTTGTCCACTGACATGAGAGTTCCTCGAGCCAGGTACACTACCTGCACTCTGTGGGGCTTTACTGGACTCTTGATTCCCTGGATCACGAATAGTTTCTCGTTTGGCTCCTCCATCTTCACTTTCAGATGAAGTGCGCGACCTACTCTTCTGAGTTTTTGGGTACTTACTTTTATCTGCCCATTTATCAAAATTTTTCTCACCCCAGACTCTTCTGGGTCTTTCATAATTTCTTCCTCCCCAGACTCCATTGGGTCTGCCATTGCTGCATCTCGCCTCACTTCTTACTCTGTTCTCCCTTAAGCTCTTGTACGCTTCAGTAATCATATCCGCCCTATCTGCGGCATCTTTCACCTCCTTTATCCCTGCTTCTTGGATCTTGAACTTTGTTTCGGGATGCATCATCTCCAAGAACTTCTCCATGACCATCAGTTGCTTCAGGTCAGCATAAGATCCAACTCCAGCAGCCTCAATCCACTTCTGGAATCGTCTTTCCAGATCTCTTGCTGTCTCAGCAAACGTACATGCTCCAACTTTCACCATCTCTCTGAAACGCTTCCTATAAGCTTCTGGGGTTAACTGAAACGAACGCAATATGCTGCTCTTTACCGTGGCATAATCCTGGCACTCTTCCAGTGACAATTGGGTGTATGCCTCCCTGGCTGCACCGGTCAATCTTAACTGGACCAGCTGGGCCCATTCCTCCTGTGGCCACTCCTTGATACTGGCTACTTTTTCAAAGTGCTCGAAAAAGCTCTCTGCCTCTTCGGGAACAAACAAGGGAATGTCCTTCTCCCTAACCCTAACATCTGGTGGGTGTGATACCTGGGTGGTGCTCTCTGGCAACCCATGTTCAATCCTTTGCTCAGCCAAGGTTCTATTCGCTTCTATCTGCATTTGTTTTGTTCTCTCTTTTTCTTTTTCGACTTGGGCTTTTTCTTTCTCCTGTTCCAACTCCAGTTCCCTTACTCTGGTTTTCTCTTTTTCTTTCTCCTGTTCCAACTCCAGTTCCCTTACTCTGGTTTTCTCTTTTTCTTTCTCCTGTTCCAACTCCAGTTCTCTTACTCTGGTTTTTTCTTTTCCTTTCTCCACCTCTAGTCTTGCTTTCTCTTTTTCTATTTCCAGTCTGGTTTTTTCTTTTTCCTTCTCTGCTTCATTTTTCATCTGGAGTTCTAATTTCATCTTTTCCAGCTGGAACTGTCTCTCCTTGTCCTCTCGTTGTTGCTGCATCTGGAGCTCTAACTGGAATCTCTCCAAGCTCCTATTTCGGCTACTCCTGCTACTGCGGCTACTCTTGCTGCTCCTACTCGATCCCTGGGATCTCACTTCATCCTGCCCATCATCCTCCTTTCCACTTTCAGCTCCTTTTTGGGCTCCTTGCTCTGCCGCTTCATTTTTGGCTCTTAACTGCCTCAGGATCTCATCCTTCATCCCAGCTACTTTAGATGCTTTCAACCTGATGCCACATTTTTCTGCTATTTGTTTCAATTGATCCCTCGTGCAACCTTCCAAGTCCTCAGGCTTGCCTGACTCCACAAACGCTTGCACCTTATCCATCTTTGTCCTGTGAGTCTTCCCAAGAGAGAGAGTATACACCTGCGGTCACACAGTTTATCTCAGCAGGGGTGTACAAATCCACTCTTGGACAGGGTGTGGGTGTGTCAGTTCACTCTCCCGGACACAGGCCCCCAATTTATCATAGACTGTGGGTTGGTTGGTGTTGTCGTCGTTGATCCTTCTCTATGGACCACCCAACCCACAACTCGGTAGAGTGCTTATACTAGGAGATCACCCTTGGCGCTTCTGGCTCTCGGAGAGGGGCTCAACGTCACACGTTTAGGGGATGCGGCTCCAACACTTAGCCTCGTTGTCACGTGCACACACCCACTCGAGCCGCTGTGACTCCCCACTCTCTCCTTATGAGATATGATCTCCTCAATCCCCTATGACTTACTAGTATTACCTCTTACCCTGTCCACAGCAGTGGTTCTTGGTTCTTTCTCTCTCTCTCCTTCTTTACTACCTCCTGGGAAGCCTCACTAGGACAAGGGCAAACACCAGCAAATTGTGACACATTTACTGAACAAAGCACATACACGATACATACACACATATAATAATAATGAATCCTATACTCTATAATATCACAATCAGGTTGCACTCCAATACCATCAGAACTCTATTATCAGCTTATCAAGTGGTATCCTATCTCCTGGTTCACCACCTGATACTATTAACCTCCTCAAGTTGGTCAAGCCTACATACACTGTTGCACCATCAGCAAGATAACATATATATATAGAAAATCAGCATTTGAATGCAATAACATATACCAGTATAAATGTTCATTGATACTTCAGTATAAAAAAACTCCTTGACATAAGAATGCCAACAGTCACTCACCTCTCACTGCGTCTTGCACGCTAATGACAACCAAACATTATCAACTCCCTACTAGTAATCCACCAGAACTTCCCCTTCCACCTCTGGAAGTTCACTACCCTAATATCTTTAGGTTCTGCCGGGCTTCACTACCAGGATCCTCTGCAGCTCCTCCAGGCTGCTATCATGAAGTTTCCTTGAGTAACTACGGTGCTTCACCCTTCTGCTAGGTTCCTCCACAGCTCTCTTGGCTGCTACACCACCTCTACAGAAGCACGTGACACTCCTCTTCACTGCTGCTTCTCCTCACAGCTCGAGGTCCTCTGCTCCACTACCTTGGAGTCTCATCAGCTACTTCATCTGCTGGCTTCGAAGTTCTCAGCAACTTCTTCCCCAAAGACAAACCTGCAACCCATCGACACTCCAATAAAATGTTCCCCTTTAACACATAAACAAAAATAACCACACAATACGCTTGCCTCAAACCTCTATCTGTTCTCTATATACTGTGAGAGTGGACTCCCCCGTTTTGGGCGGGTCCATACTCCACCTCGCCTGGCGGCGGTCCTCACTCGCTGGGAGGGTCTTCCTACATCCGGAGCCAGGCTCCCTCAGTCGTCCGCCAGCGCTCAGAGGGGGCGGACGTCGCTCCGTGTTCCTCCCTCTCCACTCTCTTATTTCAGGCTTTCTGCCTTATTAAAACATGTCTAACTTATAAATAAACATTGCTACTGTCGCTGGGCACACGACCAACTACAAGTGATCACTATGAACTGGCGTATATCGTGCTTACCACAGATTAATTGGTCGAGGGCGCTTTCCCTCTGACGGCGTCTGGTCAGGGCGCTCCCACGGCCCACAATAATGCTTCTGGGCGATTTAATATCTGCTCGTCGACCAGGACTTGAGACCACAACGTTCCCAGCTCGATTCCACAGCTGGTACGTCCGCACACTTCTCTTCTCTTCGAGATATATCACTAGGGGTTCCCTTCTGACGGGAGCTCAACGGAGCGCGGCTTCCCCCTGCGATGTCTGGCACTCAAGTGAGGTCAAGGTCCTCCAGAAGCGAGCCTCACGCCTCCAGCAAAATGTCCACATCTCCTAGCCCGTCATTTATCTATTTTCTTCTGCATTGCCCATAATCTCAAACTGTTATACATATCCAAGCAACTATTTTACATATGGGTTATTACCTTAATATTTGCCAGACCTTCTAATCAGGTCAGGTTTGATGAATAACTCTCAAGGAGGGAGACTCGTTTCTCCTGTAGGCTGAGATCATAACAATACATAATAATTTACACGTGGAAAATATTAGAGGGGCTGGTCCCAAACCTGCACACAGAAATAACATCACATGAGACCAGAAGACATGGCAGGATGTGCAGAATACCTCCGTTGAAAAGCGGAGGTGCAACAGGTACTCTGAGAGAGAACTCTATCAACATCAGAGGCCGGAGACTGTTCAACACGCTTCCGCTACACATAAGGGGCATAACTGGCAATCCCCTCACAGTGTTCAAGAGAGAACTGGATAAGCACCTCCAAAGGATACCTGATCAACCAGGCTGTGACTCATACGTCAGGCTGCGAGCAGCCGCGTCCAACAGCCTGGTTGATCAGTCCAGCAACCAGGAGGCCTGGTCGACGACCGGGCCACGGGTACGCTAAGCCCCGGAAGCACCTCAAGGTAACCTCAAGGTAAGGTAAGGTATGTGGGCCGGGAGGCATTTGATCAACCGCCGATTTCCTGCCCCGTCGAGGCAATCACAGATGGTCACCCTCAGGCAAATTCATGTAAAACATGTATGTGTGTGTATTTAACATTTTAATTTATTATTAGCAAGATTTAGCTGTTAGCTCTTGGACCCCGCCTTTCTAAGCGTCGGATGTCTAATGTACCTACTCTCTGCCTCTTTTCCTCCATTATATCTAAACAACATACATTTTTATCTAGCACACACACATCCCCAGGATGCAGCCTTTAGCAGCTTTCTAACTTCCAGGTTCCTATTTACTGCCAGGTGAATAGAGGCAGTAGTGTGTGTGTGTGTGCGTGTGTGTTTATACTCACCTAGTTGTGCTTGCGGGGGTTGAGCTTTGGTTCTTTGGTCTCGCCTCTCAAATGTCAATCAACTGACGTACAGATTCCTGAGCCTACTGGGCTCTATCATATCTGCATTTGAAATTGTGTATGGAGTCAGCCTCCACCACATCACTGCCTAATGCATTCCATTTATTAACTACTCTGACACTGAAAAAGTTCTTTCTAACGTCCCAGTGGCTCATTTGGGTACTAAGTTTCTGCCTGTGTCCCCCTTGTTCGCCTACAATCCATGTTAAACAGTTTATCTTTATGTACCTCTAGTGAGTTTCATATTTATTTAGTAGTCCTGGATACAGTAGTGTCATAGACGTTGCGACGAAGCCTGGAGCAGAGCAGAGAGCTGAGTGAGGCCGGAGTCGTGGAGCTCTATATGGGAGAGCGTGGCGGCTCAATTGAGAATTGTGAGTGTCTGAACTCGGGGAGCAAGGGCGTGGCGGCTCGATGCGGTCGTAGTCTGCTGTCTGCTCTGTGTCGAAGCTGTAGCGTCTTGGGTCGATTAGGACTTGTCATGTTCACAGAAAATGGCACCATCCGTTTTCTATGTGCGGCGGAGCAGACGCCAGGGAAGGTAAACAGAAGCGTACAGGACGCACGCCAAGCTTGGTAGCTACTAGTCATGTAACATCTTAAGTATTAAAGTCAGTAACCAAGCAATGGCTTTATATCAACCCTACAACCAAGACTTCCTCAGTAACACACAAACACCACATTGGCGACGAGGATGAACTGTGAACGCAGGTATTTGTTCAGTTTCAAACACAGGGGAGAAGCATGCTGTCTGGAGGAGGAAGAGAAGCTGTGAGCGCCATACCCGATGCTGTATGCTAACTGATGCTGTGTGCTAACCAATGCATTGTGCTAAACGATGCTATGTGCTAACCAATGCTATGTGCTAACCAATGCTATGTGGTACCCAAGCTGTGCTGACTGAAGAAGCTTTGTACTGAGGAATCTGCCGGCGTTGTGTACGAAACGACGCTTTGATGTTGTCAAAATCTGATGTTTTGATTACGAAACGACGCTTCGTGCTACAAAATTCTTCACGCTGTGAACTGACTGCTGTACCAACTGCTGCCAACTGCTGTACCAACTGCTGCACTAACTGCTGTACCAACTGCTGCACTAACTGCTGTACCAACTGCTAACTACTGTTGTGCCAACTGCTGACAACTGCTGTGCTGCTGTGAGTAGGAACAACACATATACACAAGGGCTAGGTAAGAAGTCAGTTGCTGCTGTATTGTGCACTGTTGTGAACTTTTGCATTAAAATGCTTGTGTGCTTTGCCAAATAAAAGTAATTACAGTGAATTCTTAACTAACATATACAGTGCAGTAAGTGTTTAGTATTCTGAGGAACATTTTAAGCGATAAGTTTACTTTTATTCAGTAAAAAAGTAAAAATGGCAAATATACCTCAGTTTCCTGCATTTGATCCTGACTGTGACCAGACAAACCTGTCACAGAGGTGGGTCAAATGGCTTAAAAGGTTTGAAAATTTGTTGATAGTTTCTGACATCAAAAGTGCTAAAAGAAAGCGTGCCTTTCTACTTCATTATGCAGGTGATAGAGTTTGTGACATCTTTGATACACTGAAAGACACTGGTGGTGCCAAAGATTATGACATTGCCAAAGCCAAACTAACAGAGCATTTCAAACCAAGGCAAAATACTGCAATGGAAATTATGCATTTCAGGAGAGCCAGACAACTCTCTAATGAAACCGTTGATCAATACCACACACGTCTGCAGGGTTTAGCAGCCCATTGTGAGTTTGCTGATATTGACAAAGAAATCAAACAGCTAATAATTGAAACATGCACATCTACACGTCTTCGTCGAAGAGCTCTAGAACTTGTTGATGATGACAGTTCTCTTACCAAGATACTGGATATGGCTCGTCGAATGAAAGATGCTGCACGTGATGCTCGTGTCATGGAGTGCAGTGCCAACAACGGTTCTGCCACTGTTACTAACAGTGATGAGGTACGTAAGGTTCAGGGAGGACACCGTGATCAAAGAAGATATCATGGCAAACCTAACAGTAAATTGAGCCGAGAGCCACATCACAACTGGAGTCATGGAACAAGGCTCAAGCAGTCACAACGACCCACATCAGAGGGTGTCAACAATAAATGTTACAAGTGTGGAGGAGACTACCCACACCAAGATAATGTTTGTCCTGCTCAAGGTAAGAAGTGCTATGAGTGTGGAAAACTAGGTCATTTTGGTGCTATGTGTCGTTCCGCACTAAAGAAACCACAGTCAGTGAATAAAAGCACTGTACGAGGATCAGGTCATAGGTGTCGAGGTGGTAAACACAATATTGCACCTCATATCCAGAATGTTAATAATGTACAAGACAACATTTCATTACAACCAGTCTCAGATGACAGTGAATGTGATTATGCTTATGGAGTACAAGCAATCACAGAATGGAATGATCTTTCAAACAACCCAGAGACATGTGTATACATTGCTGATATTTGTCTCAAAGTTCTCATTGACACTGGATCAAACATTGACACCATTGCTGAGTGCCACTATGAGAAATTTAAAAAACAGTTCCCAAAGCTTGAGAACTATAATGGCAAAGCCACTACCTATGCTACAAAGGTAGCCTTGCCAGTGATTGGAACTTTCACTGCAGCGATTAAGTCAAATGCTCACTACTCACATTCCATGTTGTTAGGAATGCAAAGGAGTCTTTACTCAGTTACAAGACTTCAACCAAATTGGGGCTACTTCAGCTTTCTAATGCTGTAGCAGTGGAATCTGCAAACAATGTTGATGCTATTGTTGCTGAATTTTCTGATCGATTTAAATCCATAGGTTGTTATACTGATAGCAAAGTACATCTGCATATCAACCCAGATGTAATTCCAGTTGCCCAACCACATCGCCGACAACCATTCCATACTCGCAAGAAAGTCGATGCCGAACTGGATAGGTTGATGGAACTAGATATCATTGAACCAGTAACAGACCCAACACCATGGGTAAGCCCAATTGTCACTCCACCAAAGCCGAAGAATCCAGATGAGATACGCATTTGTGTGGACATGCGTGTTCCCAACAAGGCAATAATGCGTGAACGCCATCCTACACCCACTGTAGATGATATGATTTACCGCTTGAATGGTGCAACTGTATTCAGCAAGTTAGATTTAAACAAGGGCTATCATCAGCTTGAACTTGATGATGAGAGTCGCTTCATCACAACGTTTACGACACATCGAGGTCTGTATAGGTACAAGCGCCTGAGTTTTGGTATTAACAGTGCTGCCGAGGTATTCCAGCACATCATCAGCCAGGTATTGCAAGATATACCTAATGCTGACAACATGTCTGATGACATCATTGTTTATGGCCGTATGTGGGACATTTGGGGCTTGACTCTGTTTATTTAATTATTAAAGTAATGAAATCAATTACGAAGGACCACCCTCTTTTATAGAAAAGAGGGAAACTATTAAAATGTGCTCATTAGAAATTCCAAGAAGAACCAGTGTCTATGGCTAAATATTAGGAAGAATAATCACTTAAATAATTAATGGGCTGTATAGATAATTTACTTGAATCAAAGCCTCAAACACCTACATTGGGGGGTTATTGCTAGAACTTCATATACGTCTAGGAACTAGTATGGTTCGTGCACCAGTTCATTGTGTAATAACCTAATCTTATGACCAATTAAAGAAATCAATAGAAAATTTATCACCAGTAAATATATAGATCATTAACATCAGAAATTAATCATTCTAATAAACACGTATTATCTCCAGTGTACACAGTATTCCATTAAATGATAAATAAAATAATGAGAATTTGAATAATTAAGGGAATACGAAAAGTCTTAGCTTGAAGACGATTTCAAAGACATCAGTTACGAATCATCCTCGGGTTCTCCGGAATTCCTCGTAGAACACTGGGAGATGAATAAGACGGGTATGGTAACAGCTTGTGGATTCTTCACACGCGAGCTGTAATTTAAGGGATATTACGTGGCAATGTACTAGGCTACTAAAATATCTATATTCATGGAAATGGAAAATAAATTAGTTAGAATACTAACATGGGTTTTGTTTAGGTTGCTCGATGTAACGACAAGCTACCCCGACATATAATCTCTAATGATGCATCAAAAGGGAGTCATATATATACTTAGCTAAACGGTACAGATTAAGTTGAGGCTTGCCGAAACCGCGTCCCAAGCTCCACTCTCACAATGGCGAACACGTGGTTGATAGCTTGGCTTGAATGTCGACGCGTTTAGTTGGCCGATCACGACAGATCACGTAGAACAAATTAACTAGTTCTGTGATGAGTATCAGGTTAAATCTTGCTGACAACTTCACCATAGCGTGTCCTAGACTCTGACACTAAAACTTGTTGCTCAATTCCGCAACAAGTGACTTCACGCCACACGCTGGCGTCTTGTCCTCCTCGAGCCACAAATCACAATGGTTTCTCCCTCTCCGCTCGCGTCTCGCATTCGCCACAGAAATTATTTATCACGAATAATATTATTTCGCATAGTTGTGGCTAAAATGCTTTAAGCAATTCTAGGGAGTTAAATATTATTACTTTCTCGTCTTATGGTAGTAAGCAAGAAATGGAGAAGATTTTAGTTTTCTCCATGGCATTCACGCGTGACGGTAAATTTATTACTTGATAACAATTGTAACTAAAAACTCTCGATTTGGAATTATTTGAGAGTTATGTTATCCGTAAATAATTATCACACGGAATACTGATGATTTTAGAGAATCACATTCAATTCTCTAACACACTGGATATAAATGTGTTTAACTAGGTAGAATCTGACGCAATACTGGAGCTTGGTTTCGTAAGAAATCCAGTATTATTATACAGATATAATTATTAGTTCATGTGAACCCTACTGTTAGTAAATTTTAGTAACTACAGTAATTAGTATATTTTAACACTAGTTTATAATAATAATACAATAATATTGTATTAGTGTTGGAAATTTCCAACACCGTACCCAAGCTGAACACGACAAAGCTCTTCGTGCAACATTGCAACGTTTACGAGAAAAGAATCTGACGTTAAGCCGAGCAAAGTGTGAGTTCAATCAACGAAAAATTGAATTCTTTGGACATGTACTTAGTGACAAAGGTCTGTCTCCAGATCCTAAGAAAGTTGCAGATATCAAGAATGCTGCACCTCCTTCAACGTCCACTGAAGTACATAGTTTTCTGGGAATGGCAAACTACTGTTCTCGCTTCATTCCAGATTTTGCTACCATTACGAAGCCTCTACGTGAGCTCCTGAAGCAAAATGCATCATGGTACTGGAGCGATATCGAGCTAAATGCATTTGATGCTGTGAAAGATGCACTAGTAGAGAATGCGACTGCTGCATACTTTGATCCATCAATAGACACTGAGTTAACGGTGGATGCTAGCCCTGTTGGTTTAGGTGCTGTTTTAGCTCAACACAAACCTGGTCAACCAGATTCCAGAGTAGTAATTGCCTACGCCAGCCGTTCTCTCACAGATGTTGAGCAACGATACAGTCAAACAGAGAAGGAAGCTCTTGCTCTTGTATGGGGCTGTGAACACTTCAATGTGTATCTGCTTGGTGCGCCCTTCACCACGATAGCCACTGACCACAAACCGTTGGAGATCATCTTCAATAATCCAAAGTCCAAGCCACCAGCTCGCATTGAGAGATGGGCTCTTCGTCTGCAACCATACAACTTTACGGTGAAGTACAAGCCGGGTGCAGGCAATCCCGCTGATTACATCAGTCGACATCCTGCCAACAGTTTCACCATCACCAAGCATCAGCAAGTTGCCGAGGAATATGTACACTCTGTAACCTGTGATGCAGTCCCTAAGGCTCTCACTCTTGATGAAATCCGTACTGCAACCCTAGAGGACCCAACTCTGCAAGCAACAGTGGATGCATTGACTAAGAAAAAGTTTCCACGCATCCCACCCTCAGGAGTAGACCAAGATGCATTCAAAGCACTTGAACGCATCCAGACAGAATTAAGTGTTATGCAACAACGCGACACCGTGCTGCGAGGTACTCATATCGTCATTCCAGCTGTTCTCCAGCAACGTGCTCTGAAGCTTGCACATCAAGGATACCAAGGTCGTGTTAGGACCAAACAGCTGCTACGAGAAAAGGTGTGGTTTCCTGGCATTGATCGTCAAGCAAAGGATATGCATGTTGCCTGTGTCCCTTACCAAGCTACAGTGGATACTTCAAGACCAACACCTCTACAACCTTCACCACTACCTGCTGTACCATGGACGGAAGTATCGATGGACTTCTGCGGACCGCAACCAACTGGAGAGTACTTCATGGTAGTCATTGATGATCACTCACGTTATCCAGAGGTAGAAATCATCACTTCCACATCTGCAAAGGCTGTCATCCCGAAACTCAACTCGACAAGATCTTTTCAAACTTTGGCATTCCTGAAGTTGTCAAGACGGTCAATGGACCGCCATTCAATGGACAAGACTTCGTCAACTTTTCTGAGCATATTGGATTCAAACACCGCCGTGTGATGCCACAACATCCTCAAGCAAATGGAGAAGTTGAGAGATTCATGCAACCTCTCATGAAAGCGGTACGCTGTGCTCATGCCGAAGGACGATCCTGGAAACAAGCTATGTATGCTTTCCTCAGGAACTACCGTGCAACACCATATGGAACACTGGGCAAGTCGCCTGGTGAACTTTTATTTGGACGTCCTATGAGGATCGCACTACCCGTCATGCCAGCCGAGGTAACGGATAAACGTCTCGCTCAGAAGGATGCACTAGCCAAGGGCAAAATTACTACAGTCTCCGTGGTGTAGTAGTAAGACACTCGCCTGGCGTTCCGCGAGCGCTATGTCATGGGTTCGTATCCTGGCCGGGGAGGATTTACTGGGCGCAATTCCTTAACTGTAGCCTCTGTTTAACGCAACAGTAAAATGTGTACTTGGATGAAAAAGCGATTCTTCGCGGCAGGGGATCGTATTCCAGGGACCTGCCTGAAACGCTACGCGTACTAGTAGCTGTACAAGAATGTAACAACTCTTGTATATATCTCAAAAAAAAAAAAATGAAAATAGCTCACGATCAACGTGCAAAGGAACAATTCATAAAGTTGGAGATACTGTTCTCGTTAAAAAGAAAAAAGAGGGAAAGCTAGATATGCCGTATGATACAAAACCATATAAAGTGATTAGTGTAAAAGGAACTATGGTAACAGCTAGTAATAGAGATCATAGTATAACACGTAATATGGCTTATTTCAAAGTGATTCCAACTAGTGTAGAAAATGATGAAGTGCAAAGTCGTGCAAAAGAAAAAGAAAAAATGAGTTATAACTCAATAAACAATTCATCAAGGGATATTATTGTATTTGGACTCTCGTCCTAAACGTCATGTTAAACGCCTTACACGATTTGATGATTAATTGTGTTCCTATGTAATGCAAAGTATTTACCTATTATGCTAAACTAAATTTAATATTGTTTGAATAATGCAGATATCTCATTCAATATTTTGTAACTTTGTATTACAGTTTCTTTCATGTTTGTTTAACATTGCATATGTATTTTTAACATTGAAATCCTTTGTGGTAAAGATTAAGTTGTTTAAATTCTTTGTGTACTTAATTAATGTTAAATGTATGCAATATCTCTTGATATGTTAATAACTTACTTTGTGTCAATAACTTTGCTTTGTGCTACAAGCATGGTAGACATCCTGTATTCATTCTTTTTAAAGAAAAGGAGGGATGTCATGTTCACAGAAAATGGTACCATCCGTTTTCTATGTGCGGCGGAGCAGACGCCAGGGAAGGTAAACAGAAGCATACAAGACGCCCGCCAAGCTTGGTAGCTACTAGTCATGTAACATCTTAAGTATTAAAGTCAGTAACCAAGCAATGGCTTTATATCAACCCTACAACCAAGACTTTCTCAGTAACACACAAACACCACAGGACTGTACACCCCGAGTGCTACATTGTTGACTGTGGAAATTGAACTGTCTTCTATTCGATTGATTGATGAAGATTAAGCCACTCAAAAGGTGGCACGGGCATGAATAGCCCGTAAGTGGTGGCCCTTTTGAGCCATTACCAGTATCAAGAGCTGATACTAGAGATCTGTGGAGGTGTAACTGCACCCTGCGTGACGGGAGATGTCTCCCGTGGTCTTCTATTCAACAAATCGTTGCTTATATGGTGATTACACCTCAGCTTCCTCTAACAAGGTGAGAAGAGTATTACCTGTAATTGGGGAAAGGTTTGTAGCTTCTATAATTAGTTATGCTATTAAGATAATGAGATAATGGAGCGAGTATAAGGATTACTCGCTACAGGACTCCCCCTGCCAGGGAATGGAAGAAAAGCAATACATGAAAAAAAAACGAGGCTACTGTTCCCTGGGTCGCTGTGGAACATGTAGTCTGCTACCAAAAGATGCAGGCAGTGTGTGTGAACAAGCTCGATGTAGCAGGAGAGAAGAATGTGCTTGATTGTTGCGTCCTTGGGTCGCTGGCGGAGCATTTAGATCCGAGGCGGGTGGGCTCGGGCACCAGGACAATAGGAGGTAATGTAGATACGTAGTTAGGACAACGAGGGAATCACTGCTAGAGCTGAATTGTCCTGGAGGCGACGAGGAGTCGGAAACGCAAGCTGTAAGTCCTGTACTGCGCAAAGTGCTCGAGTCGGCAGAGTGTCAGAATGCAGTGAACGTGTAGATGAATCTGACGAAAGAGCAGCTGTCGTGGGCGTCCCTGTAGAACAAGCAGTGCCCTGGCAGCGACGGAGAGTCCTCAGAGAGAGGCTGTAGATCCCATATGATGTAGTTGCTGATGAAACTGTCAGATGAGTAAGTAACACTCGCTGTGCAGCAAGCTGTAGTTGATTAAAATGCGGAGACGATCGCGGTGAAAATCATAGCTGTGGCGAGGGTGTTGGCAGCGTTCCGTGACACTAGGTGGCACGAGGTGGTCCACATCAAGCAACAGCAGGAGTGAAGGTCCAGTGAGAATCCATGTTGTAGTCCATCGTGGCTGAGTTTCGTCGAAACTCTCTGGGGTCACCAATGTAACGTACGTTTATGTTACGTTGTTGGGTTGATTAGATACACAGTGTTTAGTGAGTTTCATATTTATTTAGTACTCCTGGATACAGCAGTGTCGTAGACGTTGAGACGAAGCCTGGAGCAGAGCAGAGTTGAGTGAGGGCCGGAGTCGTGGAGCTCTATGTGGGAGAGCGTGGCGGCTCGATTGAGAATTGTGAGTGTCTGAACTCGGGGAGCAAGAGCGTGGCGGCTCGATGCGGTAGTAGTCTGCTGTCTGCTCTGTGTCGAAGCTGTAGCGTCTTGGGTCGATTAGGACTGTACACGCCGAGTGCTACATTGTTGACTGTGGAAATTGAACTGTCTTCTATTCGATTGATTGATTGATGAAGATTAAGGCACCTATAAGGTGGCACGGGCATGAATAGCCCGTAAGTGGTGGCCCTTTTGAGCCATCACCAGTATCAAGAGCTGATACTGGAGATCTGTGGAGGTGCGACTGCACCCTGCGTGTGTCTTCTATTCATCAAATCGTTGCTTATATGGTGATTACACCTCAGCTTTCTCTACCAAGGTGAGAATTAAGAGAATTACCTGTAATATGAATACATTACCTGAATATGTTAGACATTAAGTCACTGCAAATTCTCTCATGTGTATTATACATATATAAAACGCTAAATTGTAATGCCTATCCTGACCTCAAAAGCTTCATAGAAGGTTGTAACAGAACCCATGAGCACCACACCAGAAATAAATACAGTTTTGATATTCCTAGAGTACGATTTAATCAAACTAGAAATGCTCTACACATCAAGGGACCCAGATTGTGGAATGACCTTCCCAACCATGTTAAAGACTGTACTTCTCTCAACCAGTTTAAGATAAAAACGAAGCTATACCTAATAAATTCCCTGTAACCTACCTTACCCCTCTATTGTCAACCAATGTCTGTTTTTTTTTAAAGAGCGCTGTTTGTCGGCAGAATTGTATTTGTGCTGCTTTTTCAGCTATGTTTTCATTCCATGTTTTCATTTTATTCTTTATGCTCAATTAGTATTGTGGAATATCTGGGGCTTGACTCAATTATTCAATTATTTACTTATTTAATTTAATAACGAAGGACCACCCACTTTTGAGAAAAGAGGGAAACTAATAAAAGTGATCATTAGAAAACACACTGAAGAACCAGTGTCTATGGATAAGAATTAGAAAGAATAATCACTTAAAATAAAGAATGGACTGTATGATTAATTAACTAAAGTCAGAGCCTCAAACACCTACATAGGGGGGGGGGGGGTATTACTAGAACTTCATATACGTCTAGGAACTAGTGTGGTTCGTCACCAGTTCATTGTTGAGTAAATAATATTATGATCTAAAATGCTATAGAGTCAAATATGTGAACTCAAATTGTGAATATTAATGATTATTATATTACGGAGCAACCATCTAAATAAACACATAAATTTCCAGTAATCATATATGGTAAGAATATTCAATATAATAATCTTGCAAATTTGTATAATGATCAAAATGGAAGAATTAAATGTGTACAAAAAGTCTTAGCTTTAAGACGATTTCAATGACATCGTTTGTGATTCGTCCTCGTGATCTCAGGATCTCCACATAGAAGAAATTAGAGGTGAATAACACGAATGCTGTTAACGACTCGTTGACTCCTCACATACGAGCTGTAATTTAAAGAATATTAAGTAGCATTGGACTAGGCTACTTTTAATCTCAATATTCATGAAAATAGAAAAAACACTAATGCGGAACTAACGTTGGATATGGGGTCGTCTCATTATATAACGACAGACTACTCACAAATATACAATCTTAAATGATGCATCAAGAAAGAAACTATACTTAACGTGAGCGTAGTTACTACTGAAGTCTGCTGATATCGCGTCTGCCAGTCCCAAACTTTCACGGCGTTGTACACGTATTTGTGGGTTTTGGCTTAATTCTAGACGCGTTATTGGTTGGCCGAGCACTATGGAGCACGTGGAAGAATAATTATTCACTATTAGTTGGGTATCAGTGTAATTCTTGCTGATCACTCCCAATCGCCACGTGTCTCGCCACTCTTGACGCCAAGACCCTTCTCTCTTGTCCGCTGTCCAAGCACGCTCGCTGC
Source organism: Procambarus clarkii (assembly GCF_040958095.1). Lineage (NCBI taxonomy): Eukaryota > Metazoa > Arthropoda > Malacostraca > Decapoda > Cambaridae > Procambarus > Procambarus clarkii. The sequence goes on from NC_091222.1 coordinate 14,069,144, forward strand.
ACAATGGCGTCTCCCCCTTTCCCAACCCGCGTCTCGCATTCACCACAGAAATTATTAATCACGAATAATACTATTTCGCGCAATTGTGGCTGAAATACTTTAATGAAGACTAGGTTGCAATTAGAAGGATTTAAATATTATCGCCTTCTCGTCTTGTGGTGTTAAACGAGAAATGGAGAAGATTTTAGTTTTCTCCATGGCATTCACGCGTGACAGAAAAACTATTACTTGATAACAATTGTAACTAAAAACTCTCGATTTAGAATTATTGGGAGTTATGTTATCCGTAAGTAATTATCACACGGAATACTGATGATTTTAGAGAACCACATTCAATTCTCTAACACATTGGTAATAAATGTGTTTAACTAGACATTATCTGACGCAATGTTGGTGTTCTATTTCGTGAGAATTCTAGCATTAATACGCAGATACAATGGTTAGTTTATGTTGACACTACTGTTAGTAAATTTAGTGACTACTGTAGTTAGTATATAATAATATTGATTTATTATAATACAATAGTAGTTTATTAGTGTTGAAAATTTCCAACATAACACCGGGGGGAGAATTCTCGGGTCGCAGTGCAATGTTGAGTACTGACATACCTATCCCGAAGTTAGTATTAATGTTAGTATGTTAGTACACACATAACGGATGTCCCGTAATTGTCAAGGACATACAAGAAATTTGAGTCTTGTAAAGAAATTCATGTTGAATGGAACATGTTATAGTGAATCATCCAAAGTTAATGACTAATAAAGCCTACAATAAACTCTGTGACTGGTGTCGCTATGACATGTAACGTTTATGTTACTAAGTCTTAACTTTAAGTTTGCAAACTCTTAGATACTCTAGATGAAATAATGTTATTGTTAATAGCCTATACAACAAATTAAGAATAAAATCATACAATTTAAGATAACTGAGAATCCACTGTGAGGTGAATGTTCTGGGTCATTGTGACTTGTAACGGATTTGTTACTTGACATCACAACACAGCATCATCATGATTACTCAAATTGGATGGGAAATTATTTGCTCTTAGTCAGAGCTATAATAGGCTTGTAGTTTCCGTTTGCATTGTTGAGCAGCAACTCTAGTGGGGCGGGTGCTCGGTGGATCAGAATTGTTGTCTTCGGAAACTGTTGGTGAAGCTGGTTCTGATAAACACTCTCATTCTGCTAATTCGAGAGGTACCAACTTCTCTAAGGTTTTTAGGGTAGTGTTGCCTCGGCACAAAACCTTTACTACTCTCAGGATGCCTTGGTGATCTGGGTGGATAGCAACAATTTTGCCTATTGGCCACTCTGACCTTGGTCCATCACTGTCAACCAATACTAGGTCTCCTGATTTAAGTTGAACTTTATTATAGGGGCTCAAAGCTCCATAGTGGTACTCTCGTAGAGCTGTGAGGTACTCTCGAGTCCACACCTCATTCCACCTTTCAATTACTCTTTAGAGATGTTGGTAACTTTCTACTAAGTCACTCCTGGTTACATGGGAAGGGTCGACGGGGTCCTCTTCTGCCAAAGGTATCAGAGGGCTCAGCAGGCCTCCATGTATTAAATGTGAGGGACTCAGAAGTTCTCTCTGTGAGAAATCATCTGATAGGTAAGTTAATGGGCGATTGTTGACTCGCGCCTCAATTTCCACGACGAGTGTTTGGAGTTCGGAGTAACTAATTTTCTGTCGATGTAAGGTCTTCCTTAAACACTTCTTGACAGTCCCTATCATGCGTTCGTAGAACCCACCTTGCCAGGGGGCTCTGGGAGCAATAAATTTCCAGTGGCATTGTCGTCTCTGCAGGACTGACTGCACTTCTGGATGATTCCATACCTCTCGTAGACAGGCTTCTCCGGCTAGAAAATTTGAACCATTGTCGATATCATTAGTTTGGGACAGGATCTGCGAGCTGCAAATCTACGAAAAGCTTGGATGAAGGCTTCAGCACTCATGTCAGAAGTCACTTCTAGATGTACGCCTCGTGTGGTAGCACACGTGAAGATGCAAATATAAGTTTTCACTGGTATCTTATCTGGAGTGCCAGTGAGAAGTAAGGCTCCTGTGTAATCGACACCAGTGGTCTCAAAGGGACGGAGATGAACTACTCTTTCCTTAGGGAGTGGTGGAGGTCCTGGGTAAGGACACACTCGTGCGTCGTATCTTTTGCAGATCACACAGAACTTAATGATTGATTTGACGGTTTGACGACCTTGAGGAAGCCAATATTTCTGTCTGAGATCGGTGAGAGTGTCTAACACTCCACCATGCAAAGTACCATATTGATGGCGATGTAAAACTAGAAGTTTGGTAATGATGTGGTGACGTGGTAGAAGGATCGGATTCTTTGTATCCAAATAAATTTTTGCATGAAGCAAACGTCCTCCACACCTTAATATATTATGAGTGTTGGCATCATACCAGATACCTAGAGACTTGGTTAATTTATCTGGAAGATTTTCATATTCACTTCCATATGTCTCTTGTTGTGCACGTTTGATCCAGTAGAGGATAGGATTGGGAAACTTATGTCTGATTCCTATCTTAGCAAGAAAGTCAAACACATGTGCTGTCACTCTTAATAACTTATTCAAGTTAGAATAATTGTGAGGATTAATAGCTATGATTCGGTGAGGTTCTGGTTCTATCATGGGAGTAGTGATTTTGGTCACTATGACTTGTGGCTTTTGTTTGGGCCACTGACCACTAACAAGCCATGAAGGTCCATTAAACCACATCGAAGACTTGATGAGTTGTTTTAATGTTAATCCTCGAGATAAGTAATCTGCAGGATTGTCCTTAGTGGGAACATGTCTGAATTTATATCCAGCAGATAATTCATGAATTTCCCTAACACGATTACTAACGTAGGGAGTTTTATTGTTGTTATTTCTTACCCATTGTAAGACTGCCTCATTGTCTGACCACACGACGATTTCACCAAAGTGGATATTATTGAGTGTCTTGGTCAGGCAATGAGCTAATCTTACTCCCACCAGCAATGCAGTTAACTCCATTTGAGGTAAAGATCTCTTGTTAATTGGAGCAACTCTTGCTTTAGATGTGAGCAAAATTGATTGTGCACTATTGACTAAGTAGGCTACAGCGCCATACGCTTTGCCTGAGGCATCGCAAAAAACATGCAAATTTGTGGGCAAGTTTTGTCCTGAAGCATTACGAGGAAATTTCAAAACACCTAACTGATTGAAATCCGTTGTGAGTATCTGCCATTTATCTTGCAACTCAATTGGCAACGGATCATCCCATCCCATATGTTTCTGCCAGCATTCCTACCTTAGGAGTTTGCCCCTTATTAATATAGGACTAAGTAAGCCTAAAGGGTCAAATGGTTGACTGACATACGAGAGTAATTTTCTCATGGTAAGGGATGAATTATTAGTTCGTACTGACTTGACATTCATCTCGTCAGTACTTGTGTTCCATTCCACACCCAGAACTTTTAATTGATTTGACACCTGATAACCTGGAAATTCTTTCTCGATTATCTGGTTTAATGATTTATTATTTGAGGCCCATGACTGTAGTGGCATATCGGCTCCTAATAACTCACGGTTAGCCTCATGGTAGATTTCTACCAAATTGGATTGATCATTTGTAGTTCCCTGGAAATTATCGACATACAAGTTGTCACTGATCTCTGTCTTATAAGAGCTATTTGACTTCCTCAAATGTGTATCTATTGTAGCTTGAAGTAGGAACGGGGAGGAAGTCGCTCCGAATAGCACAGAGGCAAAACGATAAGTTATGATATCACTGTTAGGATCCAGTGGGTCCTTAATCCAGAGAAACTTGGTGTAATTACGATCCTCTTCTTGTAAGCCTACTCTAAGGAAAGCTTTACTGATATCAGCAGTATAAGCGAAAATACCAGTACGGAACCGTAATAGCACATCATGTAGCCTTTGTGTTAGGCTAGGTCCCGTTTGGAGACATTCATTCAAGGACACGCTGTTTGGCTTCACTTTGGCACTACAGTTGAAGACAATACGTATTGGTGTTGTCAATGAATCTTTCACCACAGCGTGATGGGGTAAATAGTGACCTATTTTTCGGTCATCATTATCAACAACTTCGATAAATTTACTGTTGAATTGTTGTTGGATTAATTGATTATACATGTTCAGTTTGTCTGGCTGTTTCTTCAGCCGTATTAATTGAGACTGTAATTGTGAGGCTGCCATGAAATAATTAATTGGAAGTTGTGGATGATTCAACTTCCATGGTAGTCTCACCCAGTATTGTTTATCTTTATAGACAACTGTATCCAGATATTGCTGGTAAGTCCACATATCATCAGGGCTTGGTTGTTCAGGGACAATACCTAAAGTATCTAAATCCCACAGACGATGTACAGGTGGATCAGACTCATTATCTTCAGATATTTCTCTGACATGTAGGGGTGACTGTTCCAAGCCTAGTCACGCCACTATTATATTGTTAGATTGTTGGTTGGTTGACGCTGAATTTTGTTGGAAAAGCACTGGTCCAGTAAGCAATTTGCCTCCAGCAGATGACAACAAATTCATTCCATGTTATCTGGTGCATCCCGTTATAAATTTATAATAATGGTCAGCGCCTATAAGTATGCCAACATTAGTGAGGCAGTCAGAATTTATTTTGTAATCTGCTAGCCTCATGCGGTTTCGTTTAAGATATTTCGCAGTGCAAGCTAATCCTGTGACCTGCAGGTCTGTAGGAAGTTTGTCTACTACTACCGCTTGTATTGGACTAGTGGAAGATCCAAGTCTCACTAATACCTTAACTACTTGGTATTCACGAGGTCCATTATTAGTCAAGAAACCAGAAATATTCAATCTCACACTTTTGGCAGGTTTTAAATTTAACTGCTCGACTAATTGTTGTGTGATGAAGGTTTTCTGTGATCCTTGATCAAAAAGACCTCTAGTGTTAACTCTAGATTTCCTGTCAATTAATTTGAGTTGAGCTGTAGGCAGAGTGGTATTATTGCCTGACTCAGTAGCAAGTACATTTATTTCCTGATGTATCTTGCAATATTGTACTGTGGTAGAATTCGTAGAATTCTCCCCAGTTGTCATAGATTGTGTAGAAGTTTTTCTACATAAGGCATAATGATGTATACCTTTGTTGCATCTACTGCATGAACGTAGTTGCACTACACATTTACTGGAATCATGAGAGCCCATGCACTTGGTGCACCTGTGTAATTCTTGTAACCGTTTATTCCTGGTATTAAAGTTAGGATAAACAGTGTATTGGTAGGCGACATGTTCTTGACTACAGAACAGACACTTTCTCTCTCTGGTTGAATTTGTCCTTTTAGTAGACAAATCATTTGTTACATCAGAGGGAGATACAGAATAAATACCTACACTTCCACTCCCTTTTCCAGTGGATGGAGTAGTCTTAGGTTTGAATTTATTAGACTTATTTAAAGTCGATTTGGGTTTGACTGAGTTGTCAATATTAGGTGAGTTACGATGGGAGTTAGTAGAGAAGTTTGAAACACTTTTCCCATCTTGGTTGGCTCTTTGTCTTTCGACTAAGGTATGTAGACCTTCTGTAATTTCTTTCAAGGTCAGAAAGGTTTTATTGTACATAGTACACAATTTGTCTAAAGTTTCTCTTGGTAATTTTCGCCTTACAACTACTTTGGTCATCCATTCAGCTGTCTGAATTTGGACTTTAATTCTTAAGGCCTTGAGTAAAGATTCTAACTCTAGCCTGAAAGTTTGGAGAGAATCGGTAGAATTATTAGCAGATGGTAAATCTAGCAATTTTTGAACTAAGACAGTAATAGTTCTCTCATTGTTATCGTAGTTGGTTTTGAGCAATTGAACAGCTAGGGTGTAACCATCACTGGTCAGTGTTATGTTAGAGATTACTTTCAAGGCTTCATTTCGTAACAAGCCTTGTAAATAAGTGAACTTGGTTGTTTGAGGAATGTTAGCTTTAGAGTCTACTGCATCCACGAATTTACTCCAGAAATCATCCCAACTCTCATTCTCGTTACCAGAGAATGTGGGTATATTGATCTGAGGTAATTTGACATCAGGATCTGGAGGTGCAGTAGAGGTTATTGTTAATTTGTTTTTAGCAATTTGCTTTTTAAAGGGTTGAAGCTTAACCTGTATATCATCTTCATACTGGGCTAAGTCATTTACAATATCCTCAAGTTCTGTTTCACCTATAGAAGTTGAGTAAAGTTCTGTCAAATACATATTCATATGTTGCTTAATATGTGCGAATTTGCCTTTAGCAACTTGAAGTAAATCTTCTAATTCAAGGTAGTCAACAGGTGACTGTTGTGACAGATTTTGACATTTGGTAATCTGTCGGGTCAAATGACCTTTCAGACCGATAATTGAGCAAGAGCGTGGCGGCTCGATGCGGTAGTAGTCTGCTGTCTGCTCTGTGTCGAAGCTGTAGCGTCTTGGGTCGATTAGGACTGTACACGCCGAGTGCTACATTGTTGACTGTGGAAATTGAACTGTCTTCTATTCGATTGATTGATTGATGAAGATTAAGGCACCTATAAGGTGGCACGGGCATGAATAGCCCGTAAGTGGTGGCCCTTTTGAGCCATCACCAGTATCAAGAGCTGATACTGGAGATCTGTGGAGGTGCGACTGCACCCTGCGTGTGTCTTCTATTCATCAAATCGTTGCTTATATGGTGATTACACCTCAGCTTCCTCTAACAAGGTGAGAATTAAGAGAATTACCTGTAATATGAATACATTACTTGAATATGTTAGACATTAAGTCACTGCACATTCTCTCATGTGTATTATACATATATAAAACGCTAAATTGTAATGCCTGTCCTGACCTCAAAAGCTTCATAGAAGGTTGTAACAGAACCCATGAGCACCACACCAGAAATAAATACAGTTTTGATATTCCTAGAGAACGATTTAATCAAACTAGAAATGCTCTACAAATCAAGGGACCCAGATTGTGGAATGACCTTCCCAACCATGTTAAAGACTGTACCTCTCTCAACCAGTTTAAGATAAAAACGAAGCTATACCTAATAAATTCCCTGTAACCTACCTTACCCCTCTATTGTCAACCAATGTCTGTTTTTTTTTAAAGAGCGCTGTTTGTCGACAGAATTGTATTTGTGCTGCTTTTTCAGCTATGTTTTCATTCCATGTTTTCATTTTATTCTTTATGCTCAATTAGTATTGTGGAATATCTGGGGCTTGACTCAATTATTCAATTATTTACTTATTTAATTTAATAACGAAGGACCACCCACTTTTGAGAAAAGAGGGAAACTAATAAAAGTGATCATTAGAAAACACACTGAAGAACCAGTGTCTATGGATAAGAATTAGAAAGAATAATCACTTAAAATAAAGAATGGACTGTATGATTAATTAACTAAAGTCAGAGCCTCAAATACCTACATAGGGGGGGGGGGGGTATTACTAAAACTTCATATACGTCTAGGAACTAGTGTGGATCGTCACCAGTTCATTGTTGAGTAAATAATATTATGATCTAAAATGCTATAGAGTCAAATATGTGAACTCAAATTGTGAATATTAATGATTATTATATTACGGAGCAACCATCTAAATAAACACATAAATTTCCAGTAATCATATATGGTAAGTATATTCAATATAATAATCTTGCAAATTTGTATAATGATCAAAATGGAAGAATTAAATGTGTACAAAAAGTCTTAGCTTTAAGACGATTTCTATGACATCGTTTGTGATTCGTCCTCGTGATCTCAGGATCTCCACATAGAAGAAATTAGAGGTGAATAACACGAATGCTGTTAACAACTCGTTGACTCCTAGCATACGAGCTGTAATTTAAAGAATATTAAGTAGCATTGGACTAGGCTACTTTTAATCTCAATATTCATGAAAATAGAAAAAACACTAATGCGGAACTAACGTTGGATATGGGGTCGTCTCATTATATAACGACAGACTACTCACAAATATACAATCTTAAATGATGCATCAAGAAAGAAACTATACTTAACGTGAGCGTAGTTACTACTGAAGTCTGCCGATATCGCGTCTGCCAGTCCCAAACTTTCACGGCGTTGTACACGTATTTGTGGGTTTTGGCTTAATTCTAGACGCGTTATTGGTTGGCCGAGCACTATGGAGCACGTGGAAGAATAATTATTCACTATTAGTTGGGTATCAGTGTAATTCTTGCTGATCACTCCCAATCGCCAAGTGTCTCGCCACTCTTGACGCCAAGACCCTTCTCTCTTGTCCGCTGTCCAAGCACGCTCGCTGCACAATGGCGTCTCCCCCTTTCCCAACCCGCGTCTTGCATTCACCACAGAAATTATTAATCACGAACAATACTATTTCGCGCAATTGTGGCTGAAATACTTTAATGAAGACTAGGTTGCAATTAGAGGGATTTAAATATTATCGCCTTCTCGTCTTATGGTGTTAAACGAGAAATGGAGAAGATTTTAGTTTTCTCCATGGCATTCACGCGTGACAGAAAAACTATTACTTGATAACAATTGTAACTAAAAACTCTCGATTTAGAATTATTGGGAGTTATGTTATCCGTAAGTAATTATTACAGGGAATACTGATGATTTTAGAGAACCACATTCAATTCTCTAACACATTGGTAATAAATGTGTTTAACTAGACATTATCTGACGCAATGTTGGTGCTCTATTTCGTGAGAATTCTAGCATTAATACGCAGATACAATGGTTAGTTTATGTTGACACTACTGTTAGTAAATTTAGTGACTACTGTAGTTAGTATATAATAATAATGATTTATTATAATACAATAGTAGTTTATTAGTGTTGAAAATTTCCAACATAACTCCGGGGGGAGAATTCTCGGGTCGCAGTGCAATGTTGAGTACTGACATACCTATCCCGAAGTTAGTATTAATGTTAGTATGTTAGTACACACATAACGGATGTCCCGTAATTGTCAAGGACATACAAGAAATTTGAGTCTTGTAAAGAAATTCATGTTGAATGGAACATGTTATTGTGAATCATCCAAAGTTAATGACTAATAAAGCCTACAATAAACTCTGTGACTGGTGTCGCTATGACATGTAACGTTTATGTTACTAAGTCTTAACTTTAAGTTTGCAAACTCTTAGATACTCTAGATGAAATAATGTTATTGTTAATAGCCTATACAACAAATTAAGAATTAAATCATACAATTTAAGATAACTGAGAATCCACTGTGAGGTGAATGCTCTGGGTCATTGTGACTTGTAACGGATTTGTTACTTGACATCACAACACAGCATCATCATGATTACTCAAATTGGATGGGAAATTATTTGCTCTTAGTCAGAGCTATAATAGGCTTGTAGTTTCCGTTTGCATTGTTGAGCAGCAACTCTAGTGGGGCGGGTGCTCGGTGGATCAGAATTGTTGTCTTCGGAAACTGTTGGTGAAGCTGGTTCTGATAAACACTCTTGTTCTGCTAATTCGAGAGGTACCAACTTCTCTAAGGTTTTTAGGGTAATGTTGCCTCGGCACAAAACCTTTACTACTCTCAGGATGCCTTGGTGATCTGGGTGGATAGCAACAATTTTGCCTATTGGCCACTCTGACCTTGGTCCATCACTGTCAACCAATACTAGGTCTCCTGATTTAAGTTGAACTTTATTATAGGGGCTCGAAGCTCCATAGTGGTACTCTCGTAGAGCTGTGAGGTACTCTCGAGTCCACACCTCATTCCACCTTTCAATTACTCTTTAGAGATGTTGGTAACTTTCTACTACGTCACTCCTGGTTACATGGGAAGGGTCGACGGGGTCCTCTTCTGCCAAAGGTATCAGAGGGCTCAGCAGGCCTCCATGTATTAAATGTGAGGGACTCAGAAGTTCTCTCTGTGAGAAATCATCTGATAGGAAGTTAATGGGCGATTGTTGACTCGCGCCTCAATTTCCACGACGAGTGTTTGGAGTTCGGAGTAACTAATTTTCTGTCGATGTAAGGTCTTCCTTAAACACTTCTTGACAGTCCCTATCATGCGTTCGTAGAACCCACCTTGCCAGGGGGCTCTGGGAGCAATAAATTTCCAGTGGCATTGTCGTCTCTGCAGGACTGACTGCACTTCTGGATGATTCCATACCTCTCGGTGACAGGCTTCTCCGGCTACAAAATTTGAACCATTGTCCGATATCATTAGATTGGGACAGAATCTGCGAGCTGCAAATCTACGAAAAGCTTGGATGAAGGCTTCAGCACTCATGTCAGAAGTCACTTCTAGATGTACGCCTTGTGTGGTAGCACACGTGAAGATGCAAATATAAGTTTTCACTGGTATCTTATCTGGAGCGCCAGTGAGAAGTAAGGCTCCTGTGTAATCGACACCAGTGGTCTCAAAGGGACGGAGATGAACTACTCTTTCCTTAGGGAGTGGTGGAGGTCCTGGGTAAGGACACACTCGAGCGTCGTATCTTTTGCAGATCACACAGAACTTAATGATTGATTTGACGGTTTGACGACCTTGAGGAAGCCAATATTTCTGTCTGAGATCGGTGAGAGTGTCTAACACTCCACCATGCAAAGTACCATATTGATGGCGATGTAAAACTAGAAGTTTGGTAATGATGTGGTGACGTGGTAGAAGGATCGGATTCTTTGTATCCAAATAAATTTTTGCATGAAGCAAACGTCCTCCACACCTTAATATATTATGAGTGTTGGCATCATACCAGATACCTAGAGACTTGGTTAATTTATCTGGAAGATTTTCATATTCACTTCCATATGTCTCTTGTTGTGCACGTTTGATCCAGTAGAGGATAGGATTGGGAAACTTATGTCTGATTCCTATCTTAGCAAGAAAGTCAAACACATGTGCTGTCACTCTTAATAACTTATTCAAGTTAGAATAATTGTGAGGATTAATAGCTATGATTCGGTGAGGTTCTGGTTCTATCATGGGAGTAGTGATTTTGGTCACTATGACTTGTGGCTTTTGTTTGGGCCACTGACCACTAACAAGCCATGAAGGTCCATTAAACCACATCGAAGACTTGATGAGTTGTTTTAATGTTAATCCTCGAGATAAGTAATCTGCAGGATTGTCCTTAGTGGGAACATGTCTGAATTTATATCCAGCAGATAATTCATGAATTTCCCTAACACGATTACTAACGTAGGGAGTTTTATTGTTGTTATTTCTTACCCATTGTAAGACTGCCTCATTGTCTGACCACACGACGATTTCACCAAAGTGGATATTATTGAGTGTCTTGGTCAGGCAATGAGCTAATCTTACTCCCACCAGCAATGCAGTTAACTCCATTTGAGGTAAAGATCTCTTGTTAATTGGAGCAACTCTTGCTTTAGATGTGAGCAAAATTGATTGTGCACTATTGACTAAGTAGGCTACAGCGCCATACGCTTTGCCAGAGGCATCGCAAAAAACGTGCAAATTTGTGGGCAAGTTTTGTCCTGAAGCATTACGAGGAAATTTCAAAACACCTAACTGATTGAAATCCGTTGTGAGTATCTGCCATTTATCTTGCAACTCAATTGGCAACGGATCATCCCATCCCATATGTTTCTGCCAGCATTCCTACCTTAGGAGTTTGCCCCTTATTAATATAGGACTAAGTAAGCCTAAAGGGTCAAATGGTTGACTGACATACGAGAGTAATTTTCTCATGGTAAGGGATGAATTATTAGTTCGTACTGACTTGACATTCATCTCGTCAGTACTTGTGTTCCATTCCACACCCAGAACTTTTAATTGATTTGACACCTGATAACCTGGAAATTCTTTCTCGATTATCTGGTTTAATGATTTATTATTTGAGGCCCATGACTGTAGTGGCATATCGGCTCCTAATAACTCACGGTTAGCCTCATGGTAGATTTCTACCAAATTGGATTGATCATTTGTAGTTCCCTGGAAATTATCGACATACAAGTTGTCACTGATCTCTGTCTTATAAGAGCTATTTGACTTCCTCAAATGTGTATCTATTGTAGCTTGAAGTAGGAACGGGGAGGAAGTCGCTCCGAATAGCACAGAGGCAAAACGATAAGTTATGATATCACTGTTAGGATCCAGTGGGTCCTTAATCCAGAGAAACTTGGTGTAATTACGATCCTCTTCTTGTAAGCCTACTCTAAGGAAAGCTTTACTGATATCAGCAGTATAAGCGAAAATACCAGTACGGAACCGTAATAGCACATCATGTAGCCTTTGTGTTAGGCTAGGTCCCGTTTGGAGACATTCATTCAAGGACACGCTGTTTGGCTTCACTTTGGCACTACAGTTGAAGACAATACGTATTGGTGTTGTCAATGAATCTTTCACCACAGCGTGATGGGGTAAATAGTGACCTATTTTTCGGTCATCATTATCAACAACTTCGATAAATTTACTGTTGAATTGTTGTTGGATTAATTGATTATACATGTTCAGTTTGTCTGGCTGTTTCTTCAGCCGTATTAATTGAGACTGTAATTGTGAGGCTGCCATGAAATAATTAATTGGAAGTTGTGGATGATTCAACTTCCATGGTAGTCTCACCCAGTATTGTTTATCTTTATAGACAACTGTATCCAGATATTGCTGGTAAGTCCACATATCATCAGGGCTTGGTTGTTCAGGGACAATACCTAAAGTATCTAAATCCCACAGACGATGTACAGGTGGATCAGACTCATTATCTTCAGATATTTCTCTGACATGTAGGGGTGACTGTTCCAAGCCTAGTCACGCCACTATTATATTGTTAGATTGTTGGTTGGTTGACGCTGAATTTTGTTGGAAAAGCACTGGTCCAGTAAGCAATTTGCCTCCAGCAGATGACAACAAATTCATTCCATGTTATCTGGTGCATCCCGTTATAAATTTATAATAATGGTCAGCGCCTATAAGTATGCCAACATTAGTGAGGCAGTCAGAATTTATTTTGTAATCTGCTAGCCTCATGCGGTTTCGTTTAAGATATTTCGCAGTGCAAGCTAATCCTGTGACCTGCAGGTCTGTAGGAAGTTTGTCTACAACTACCGCTTGTATTGGACTAGTGGAAGATCCAAGTCTCACTAATACCTTAACTACTTGGTATTCACGAGGTCCATTATTAGTCAAGAAACCAGAAATATTCAATCTCACACTTTTGGCAGGTTTTAAATTTAACTGCTCGACTAATTGTTGTGTGATGAAGGTTTTCTGTGATCCTTGATCAAAAAGACCTCTAGTGTTAACTCTAGATTTCCTGTCAATTAATTTGAGTTGAGCTGTAGGCAGAGTGGTATTATTGCCTGACTCAGTAGCAAGTACATTTATTTCCTGATGTATCTTGCAATATTGTACTGTGGTAGAATTCGTAGAATTCTCCCCAGTTGTCATAGATTGTGTAGAAGTTTTTCTACATAAGGCATAATGATGTATACCTTTGTTGCATCTACTGCATGAACGTAGTTGCACTACACATTTACTGGAATCATGAGAGCCCATGCACTTGGTGCACCTGTGTAATTCTTGTAACCGTTTATTCCTGGTATTAAAGTTAGGATAAACAGTGTATTGGTAGGCGACATGTTCTTGACTACAGAACAGACACTTTCTCTCTCTGGTTGAATTTGTCCTTTTAGTAGACAAATCATTTGTTACATCAGAGGGAGATACAGAATAAATACCTACACTTCCACTCCCTTTTCCAGTGGATGGAGTAGTCTTAGGTTTGAATTTATTAGACTTATTTAAAGTCGATTTGGGTTTGACTGAGTTGTCAATATTAGGTGAGTTACGATGGGAGTTAGTAGAGAAGTTTGAAACACTTTTCCCATCTTGGTTGGCTCTTTGTCTTTCGACTAAGGTATGTAGACCTTCTGTAATTTCTTTCAAGGTCAGAAAGGTTTTATTGTACATAGTACACAATTTGTCTAAAGTTTCTCTTGGTAATTTTCGCCTTACAACTACTTTGGTCATCCATTCAGCTGTCTGAATTTGGACTTTAATTCTTAAGGCCTTGAGTAAAGATTCTAACTCTAGCCTGAAAGTTTGGAGAGAATCGGTAGAATTATTAGCAGATGGTAAATCTAGCAATTTTTGAACTAAGACAGTAATAGTTCTCTCATTGTTATCGTAGTTGGTTTTGAGCAATTGAACAGCTAGGGTGTAACCATCACTGGTCAGTGTTATGTTAGAGATTACTTTCAAGGCTTCATTTCGTAACAAGCCTTGTAAATAAGTGAACTTGGTTGTTTGAGGAATGTTAGCTTTAGAGTCTACTGCATCCACGAATTTACTCCAGAAATCATCCCAACTCTCATTCTCGTTACCAGAGAATGTGGGTATATTGATCTGAGGTAATTTGACATCAGGATCTGGAGGTGCAGTAGAGGTTATTGTTAATTTGTTTTTAGCAATTTGCTTTTTAAAGGGTTGAAGCTTAACCTGTATATCATCTTCATACTGGGCTAAGTCATTTACAATATCCTCAAGTTCTGTTTCACCTATAGAAGTTGAGTAAAGTTCTGTCAAATACATATTCATATGTTGCTTAATATGTGCGAATTTGCCTTTAGCAACTTGAAGTAAATCTTCTAATTCAAGGTAGTCAACAGGTGACTGTTGTGACAGATTTTGACATTTGGTAATCTGTCGGGTCAAATGACCTTTCAGACCGATAAGGGTCCTTTTCATTTTGTCAGCCGTTTCCATCTTGCTGGGTAAGGGCTGGTTTGATAGTAAATAGTTGTTACTGATGTAAGTGGGATATTGACTCATTCAATGGAGTTCAATATCAATATAATAGCCTAATGTATTAGAATAGACTACACTACCTCGTTCAGGGGTTAATTTACCTACCTAACAATAAGTAACTAAATATTTTGAGCAGTGCTTGAACTTCACCATTAACTTTCGTCCGGCTAGCTCATCTTTATCACCATTAGATGTAATGGTGATCATTCAGCAGCACTCAAAATGCATACACACAAATAATGAGTACACGAATAAGTAATATGGATATACTCTAATCAGAGTTATCCTAAAGTTTAATCCCACCCTTGGTAGGGTCAGCACAAGAATGAATAATATATGAACTACTAACTAGCTCAAGCCTAATTGTGAGAATTTCTACCTAAGATACTACAAATTTATTTAGTCTGCGTTTGTGCCAAATTCAGCACAATCACAGCCTAAATTCCTACCTAATAAAGGTTGGCAAAGATTAAATTGTGGTGCAGTAATGTGAATATAAAGTTGTGCTGTATTTTTGTTTTAGTTTTTTAGTTTATATAAATGTGCACTTGCACACACAGGTGAAAATACAATTATGTACAATTAATTTTGGCTTGCTAGCCACAGCCTTTTGTGGTGATTGATTGTGTTGATCAATTTGTCAACTACATGTGACCTAGACTCACCTGACAGGTGTACACCATCTCTTGCCAGGTTGCCTGTATGGTCTGGCTGTAAATTGAATGTAAGTGGCATCCAATCGTACTCGCTTCCTCAGCCTAAAGTTTATATATTTGGCAGCTCTTTGGTAATATTCTGGGCTTACTCCCCAACGATTATTATTACTCAGTTGGCGAGGTTCCACCAGTGAAGAACACTACTGAATTGCTGATGAGTTTAAATGAGGAAATTATGGTTTTAAGGTGATTAATTACCTCAGCTGGGTGTCAAGTAGGATGGATGTCATTACCACCTAAATAAATAATGGTTAGATGGTGAGGCCACTCTAATGCAGGTGTTAGTGTGGAATTATTATAGAAGTTATGAGCTGTTGCTCCTGGTGACCTGAAGATTCTTACCTCGGTATGAGGTATAGGTCTAAGTGTTGTGGGTAATTGACTGTGTCCCACGAGTGCTACCTTATACATGAGGTTTAAGTAGCAAATGAATTGGTGTGAATTAGGCTAACCTATGTGGTACACTGTCGGTAGACACAATTAATAAATGTGGTTAGTCTAGACTACTTCATACGGTGATTAGTTATTACTAATTAGTTCGAATCCGGTTCGAAGGACCATAATGTGGGATATCTGGGGCTTGACTCAATTATTTACTTATTTAATTTATTAATGTTCCCAATTTGAACATCTTTACCATTGAGATCATTGCTGTTTTCTTATATGTGCTGCCAATCTGTTGTATGGTGTTTATAAATCTTGTTATCTATCTTTTGCTACCCAGTCTCCCAATCTTTATGTACCCATTCTGAACATCTTTACCATTCTGATCATTGCTTCTTATATGTGCTGTCAATCTGCTGTATGGTGTCTATTAATCTTGTTCAAATTACTAATCAAGCTGTCAATGTAATCAATCAGAGCTTTAATATAACAATGTGCTTTAATATACTTATCTCTCTCATCTCATTTTTCTCTTGTAATGTATCTTTCATTTATCAATTCTGATTGAAATTACCTACTTAAAATTATCTGCTAGATTAAGGACCTGCCCGAAACGCTGCGCATACTAGTGGCTTTACAAGAATGTAAATACTGTATTATCCAATGTATTCGCTCAAACCCAATGTACCTTCTTGTATATATATAAATAAAATAAAATAAATAAATAAAATAATAACGAAGGACCACCCACTTTTGAGAAAAGAGGGAAACTAATAAAAGTGATCATTAGAAAACACACTGAAGAACCAGTGTCTATGGATAAGAATTAGAAAGAATAATCACTTAAAATAAAGAATGGACTGTATGATTAATTAACTAAAGTCAGAGCCTCAAACACCTACATTGGGGGGGTATTACTAGAACTTCATATACGTCTAGGAACTAGTGTGGTTCGTCACCAATTCATTGTTGAGTAAATATTATTATGATCTAAAATGCTATAGAGTCAAATATGTGAACTCAAATTGTGAATATTAATGATTATTAAATTACGGAGCAACCATCTAAATAAACACATAAATTTCCAGTAATCACATATGGTAAGAATATTCAATATAAGAATCTTGCAAAATTGTATAATGATCAAAATGGAAAAATTAAATGTGTACAAAAAGTCTTAGCTTTAAGACGATTTCTATGACATCGTTTGTGATTCGTCCACGTGATCTCAGGATCTCCACATAGAAGAAATTAGAGGTGAATAACACAAATGCTGTTAACGACTCGTTGACTCCTCACATACGAGCTGTAATTTAAAGAATATTAAGTAGCATTGGACTAAGCTACTTTTAATCTCAATATTCATGAAAATAGAAAAAACACTAATGCGGTACTAACGTTGGATATGGGGTCATCTCACTATATAACGACAGACTACTCACAAATATACAATCTTAAATGATGCATCAAGAAAGAAACTATACTTAACGTGAGCGTAGTTACTACTGAAGTCTGCCGATATCGCGTCTGCCAGTCCCAAACTTTCACGGTGTTGTACACGTATTTGTGGGTTTTGGCTTAATTCTAGACGCGTTATTGGTTGGCCGAGCACTATGGAGCACGTGGAAGAATAATTATTCACTATTAGTTAGGTATCAGTGTAATTCTTGCTGATAACTCCCAATCGCCACGTGTCTCGCCATTCTTGACGCCAAGACCCTTCTCTCTCGTCCGCTGTCCAAGCACGCTCGCTGCCCAATGGCGTCTCCCCCTTTCCCAACCCGCGTCTCGCATTCACCACAGAAATTATTAATCACGAATAATACTATTTCGCGCAATTGTGGCTGAAATACCTTAATGAGGACTGGGTTGCAATTAGAGAGATTTAAATATTATCGCCTTCTCGTATTATGGTGTTAAACGAGAAATGGAGAAGATTTTAGTTTTCTCCATGGCATTCACGCGTGACAGAAAAACTATTACTTGATAACAATTGTAACTAAAAACTTTCGATTTAGAATTATTGGGAGTTATGTTATCTGTAAGTAATTATCACACGGAATACTGAAAGAGAACCACATTCAATTGTCTAACACATTGGTAATAAATGTGTTTAACTAGACATTTTCTGACGCAATGTTGGTGCTCTATTTCATGAGAATTCTAGCATAAATACGCAGCTACAATGGTTAGTTTATGTTGACACTACTGTTAGTAAATTTAGTGACTACTGTAGTTAGTATATAATAATAATGATTTATTATAATACAATAATAGGTTATTAGTGTTGGAAATTTCCAACAAGTATTAAGCTTTAGTCATTTAAGTTTTTCATTCCCGAAACGCTTTGCGTAATAGTGGCTTTAGGCATTGTATGTACTAGCCCTATCTATAAATCCATCAATCTTTGTCAAATCTCTTGTATGTATGTACTTTATCTAAATAAACATTTGATTTAAAACATTTGATTTTAATTGGGGAAAGGATTGTAGCTTCCGTAATTAGTTATGCTATTAAGATAATGAGATAATGGAGCGAGTATAAGGATTACTTGCTACATACCCTATCAATTGCTCTGAGAATTTTGTAGGTAGTGATCATGCCTCCCCTTACTCTTCTGTCTTCCAGTGTCGTGAGGTGCATTTCTTGCAGCCTGTCCTCGTAACTCATGCCTATTAGTCCTGGGACTAGCCTATATATATATATATATATATTAGTATATTTTGGTAGCAGTCTTTCCTGTAGACATATATTATTAAATATGACCGAAAAAGTAAGATTAATAATTCTAACACGAATTTTCTCAATCTTTCGTACATTTCGTTTCACTGTTGGAGGTAAATAAAAAATCAATTCTCCAAAATTCATTTTTATTTCTAGTCTGACGCGACACGAGAGCGTTTCGTAAAACTTATTACATTTTCAAAGACTTTAGTTCACAAATACACAACTGAATAGAACTTACGCATCTCCGATATTATATCTACATTTGAGTGAGGTGGAAGGGGTGATGTGGCATTAACACAAGACAGAACAAGATGTGGTATTAATAGGGTATTAATTTCATCAACACAAGACAGAACAAGAGTATTAATAGGGTATTAATTTCATCAACACAAGACAGAACACGAAACAATGGATATTGAATAGAAGTGTTTGTAGAAAGCCTATTGGTCCATATTTCTTGATGCTTCTATATTGGAGCGGAGTCTTGAGGTGGGTAGAATATAGTTGTGCAATAATTGGCTGTTGATTGCTGGTGTTGACTTCTTGATGTGTAGTGCCTCGCAAACGTCAAGCCGCCTGCTATCGCTGTATCTATCGATGATTTCTGTGTTGTTTACTAGGATTTCTCTGGCGATGGTTTGGTTGTGGGAAGAGATTATATGTTCCTTAATGGAGCCCTGTTGCTTATGCAACAGGGCTCCATTAAGGAGCATATAATCACCCACTAGTCCCACTGGTGGGTGTTGTCCAAAGATTATTAATCTTCACTTGTGGTTTATGCAAGTATAGGCTTATAAGCTGGACACGAGTTCTCTCACATTGACAGTGGCTTGATGGAAAATGCAGACTGACCCCACACTCATCTGGTGCCTTCGGGAAGTGGAGATGTTTGGGATATATATCTCAAACTATCTACTTCTTTTGTAAGGTCTGATGGTGTAGTGGGTTAAAGCATACTAGTTATGCCAGCTACTGGAAGGTAGTTGTGCTTTCTGGGTTCGAGTCCCACTGGTGGGTGTTGTCCAAAGATTATTAATCTTCACTTGTGGTTTATGCAAGTATAGGCTTATAAGCTGGACACGAGTTCTCTCACATTGACAGTGGCTTGATGGAAAATGCAGACTGACCCCACACTCATCTGGTGCCTTCGGGAAGTGGAGATGTTTGGGATATATATCTCGAACTATCTACTTCTTTTGTAAGGTCTGATGGTGTAGTGGGTTAAAGCATACTAGTTATGCCAGCTACTGGAAGGTAGTTGTGCTTTCTGGGTTCGAGTCCCACTGGTGGGTGTTGTCCAAAGATTATTAATCTTCACTTGTGGTTTATGCAAGTATAGGCTTATAAGCTGGACACGAGTTCTCTCACATTGACAGTGGCTTGATGGAAAATGCAGACTGACCCCACACTCATCTGGTGCCTTCGGGAAGTGGAGATGTTTGGGATATATATCTCAAACTATCTACTTCTTTTGTAAGGTCTGATGGTGTAGTGGGTTAAAGCATACTAGTTATGCCAGCTACTGGAAGGTAGTTGTGCTTTCTGGGTTCGAGTCCCACTGGTGGGTGTTGTCCAAAGATTATTAATCTTCACTTGTGGTTTATGCAAGTATAGGCTTATAAGCTGGACACGAGTTCTCTCACATTGACAGTGGCTTGATGGAAAATGCAGACTGACCCCACACTCATCTGGTGCCTTCGGGAAGTGGAGATGTTTGGGATATATATCTCGAACTATCTACTTCTTTTGTAAGGTCTGATGGTGTAGTGGGTTAAAGCATACTAGTTATGCCAGCTACTGGAAGGTAGTTGTGCTTTCTGGGTTCGAGTCCCACTGGTGGGTGTTGTCCAAAGATTATTAATCTTCACTTGTGGTTTATGCAAGTATAGGCTTATAAGCTGGACACGAGTTCTCTCACATTGACAGTGGCTTGATGGAAAATGCAGACTGACCCTACACTCATCTGGTGCCTTCGGGAAGTGGAGATGTTTGGGATATATATCTCGAACTATCTACTTCTTTTGTAAGGTCTGATGGTGTAGTGGGTTAAAGCATACTAGTTATGCCAGCTACTGGAAGGTAGTTGTGCTTTCTGGGTTCGAGTCCCACTGGTGAGTGTTGTCCAAAGATTATTAATCTTCACTTGTGGTTTGTGCAAGTATAGGCTTATAAGCTGGACACGAGTTCTCTCACATTGACAGTGGCTTGATGGAAAATGCAGACTGACCCCACACTCATCTGGTGCCTTCGGGAAGTGGAGATGTTTGGGATATATATCTCGAACTATCTACTTCTTTTGTAAGGTCTGATGGTGTAGTGGGTTAAAGCATACTAGTTATGCCAGCTACTGGAAGGTAGTTGTGCTTTCTGGGTTCGAGTCCCACTGGTGGGTGTTGTCCAAAGATTATTAATCTTCACTTGTGGTTTATGCAAGTATAGGCTTATAAGCTGGACACGAGTTCTCTCACATTGACAGTGGCTTGATGGAAAATGCAGACTGACCCCACACTCATCTGGTGCCTTCGGGAAGTGGAGATGTTTGGGATATATATCTCGAACTATCTACTTCTTTTGTAAGGTCTGATGGTGTAGTGGGTTAAAGCATACTAGTTATGCCAGCTACTGGAAGGTAGTTGTGCTTTCTGGGTTCGAGTCCCACTGGTGGGTGTTGTCCAAAGATTATTAATCTTCACTTGTGGTTTATGCAAGTATAGGCTTATAAGCTGGACACGAGTTCTCTCACATTGACAGTGGCTTGATGGAAAATGCAGACTGACCCCACACTCATCTGGTGCCTTCGGGAAGTGGAGATGTTTGGGATATACATCTCGAACTATCTACTTCTTTTGTAAGGTCTGATTGTGTAGTGGGTTAAAGCATACTAGTTATGCCAGCTACTGGAAGGTAGTTGTGCTTTCTGGGTTCGAGTCCCACTGGTGGGTGTTGTCCAAAGATTATTAATCTTCACTTGTGGTTTATGCAAGTATAGGCTTATAAGCTGGACACGAGTTCTCTCACATTGACAGTGGCTTGATGGAAAATGCAGACTGACCCCACACTCATCTGGTGCCTTCGGGAAGTGGAGATGTTTGGGATATACATCTCGAACTATCTACTTCTTTTGTAAGGTCTGATTGTGTAGTGGGTTAAAGCATACTAGTTATGCCAGCTACTGGAAGGTAGTTGTGCTTTCTGGGTTCGAGTCCCACTGGTAGGTGTTGTCCAAAGATTATTAATCTTCACTTGTGGTTTATGCAAGTATAGGCTTATAAGCTGGACACGAGTTCTCTCACATTGACAGTGGCTTGATGGAAAATGCAGACTGACCCCACACTCATCTGGTGCCTTCGGGAAGTGGAGATGTTTGGGATATATATCTCGAACTATCTACTTCTTTTGTAAGGTCTGATGGTGTAGTGGGTTAAAGCATACTAGTTATGCCAGCTACTGGAAGGTAGTTGTGCTTTCTGGGTTCGAGTCCCACTGGTGGGTGTTGTCCAAAGATTATTAATCTTCACTTGTGGTTTATGCAAGTATAGGCTTATAAGCTGGACACGAGTTCTCTCACATTGACAGTGGCTTGATGGAAAATGCAGACTGACCCCACACTCATCTGGTGCCTTCGGGAAGTGGAGATGTTTGGGATATATATCTCGAACTATCTACTTCTTTTGTAAGGTCTGATGGTGTAGTGAGTTAAAGCATACTAGTTATGCCAGCTACTGGAAGGTAGTTGTGCTTTCTGGGTTCGAGTCCCACTGGTGGGTGTTGTCCAAAGATTATTAATCTTCACTTGTGGTTTATGCAAGTATAGGCTTATAAGCTGGACACGAGTTCTCTCACATTGACAGTGGCTTGATGGAAAATGCAGACTGACCCCACACTCATCTGGTGCCTTCGGGAAGTGGAGATGTTTGGGATATATATCTCGAACTATCTACTTCTTTTGTAAGGTCTGATGGTGTAGTGGGTTAAAGCATACTAGTTATGCCAGCTACTGGAAGGTAGTTGTGCTTTCTGGGTTCGAGTCCCACTGGTGGGTGTTGTCCAAAGATTATTAATCTTCACTTGTGGTTTATGCAAGTATAGGCTTATAAGCTGGACACAAGTTCTCTCACATTGACAGTGGCTTGATGGAAAATGCAGACTGACCCCACACTCATCTGGTGCCTTCGGGAAGTGGAGATGTTTGGGATATATATCTCGAACTATCTACTTCTTTTGTAAGGTCTGATGGTGTAGTGGGTTAAAGCATACTAGTTATGCCAGCTACTGGAAGGTAGTTGTGCTTTCTGGGTTCGAGTCCCACTGGTGGGTGTTGTCCAAAGATTATATATATATATATATATATATATATATATATATATATATATATATATATATATATATATATATATATATATATATATATATATATATATATATATATATATATATATATATATATATACATACATATATATGTGCTAGCCATATGCTGTATTGTGACTACCAATTTTTGTCAACTACCATTCAAGCTGTCATTGCAATCAATCTTAGCTACCTATGTGCTTTAATATACTGTACCTTCAATTTTCTCTCATCTTCTTTTTTTTTCATTTCATGTACCTGTTATCATTTTTTTGTTTATAAATTTTGCAAGTATTTACCTCCTTAAAATTTTCTTAGATTAAGGACCTGCCGGAAACACTGCGCGTGCTAGTGGCTTTACAAGACTGTAATTACCATATTTGTATCCTCACATTCCTTATTTACATTCTTGTATATGCATAAATAAATAAATATATATTGGCATACCACTGAACTTTTTCAAGCTTCGTCTTGTGCTTGACAAGGTGTGTGTGTGTACGTGTGTAATACACAGGTACTTATGTGGTACGTGTGTACTACATAATTGTAAGGCGTTTGCTGAATTAGAAAAGACACAATTAACTCATTACATAAAAAATACGTGGCTGTGCAACAGTGTGTGGAAATTGGGGAACTGGTATGCATTCAGACGACTGGTGAGGACCAACAATGACGTAGAAGGATGGCACCAGCGTCTGAATCCAAACGCAGTGAGGGACAACTTGGCTTTATATATTTTAATCCCCTTACTGTACCGTGAGGCGTCCCTGGTAACCTTGCAATACCAACTGGTTTCTGATCAAAAGCTCAAGTCCAGTCGCTGCAAGAGCAATAAAGAGAAACAGGAACATTTGTGGAAGCTTTGGGACCGTTACGAGGAAAAACAGATAAGCACCTCACAATTCCTCAAGGAATGTTCACGTTTTATCCCAGGAAGTTCCTGAACTAGAATTAGAAAACAGCAGTCTAATTACTGGTTGTTATTTTACTTAAATTAGTTGTAAATGATAATGTAAAAATAGCCACTGAGGTCTGATTAAAACTTTATGACCATGTAAACTATGTTTTGCTCCACTACTTACTGGTTGAGTATGGGGTACATAACAAATAATAGCCTCCTTCGGCGGTGCCTTGTTTCTAAATGTGTTTCAAACTCACACTGTACCTTGTGCTACCCACACCATCAACTCAAACTTTGCTACAATGTACCTCTTAATATGTGTTACATACTCTCGCAACCCAATGTACCTTCTTGTATATCAATAAATAGATTTCAATTGTAAGGGGTATGGTTTGCACCTTGTTTTTCTAATAATAGAAACCTCCCCCCTTAACCTGACCCCTTCCACGTGCTATATAGGCTTAATGTCTTGGCGCTTTCCCCCTGATAGTTCTCTTCCCTTCCCTTCTCTGATAAGAGTTCGCTTTGTTAACAAACACAGTAATACAAACAGTGCGCTAAGCACTGTTAATGGAAGAGCCAATTATAAAAGAATATATACATAGCATATTTGCAATCTTGTAAAGTCACTATCAAATTACAATTAAATTTAAAATTAAAAAAAAATAATAGGGTAAGATTATATTTATGAGTAAAATTTTACTATGACACTGAGGTGCATTCTTACATAAATACTAAATCTGCTGTAATTAGAGAATTATATGATCAAGTGCCATGTATTTATTCGGACGAGAACAGCAGCGAACAAAAACCAGCGCATGTACGAACGAAAGGGTATAAATGTATAAAATTCTCATTGAACGAAGTTGTTATCCGAAACTGCAGTCGACGACTTGACCAGTCCCCCCCCCCCCCCCCCCCCCCCCTAGGGCTGCACATGCTCAGCCGTGCATTCACCATGGAAGAGCTGTTTCCTTCAAAAAGTAGGTTATGGGTACTTCAATATTTAAAAAACAAAAAAAAATACATTCTTTGATTGGAAAACATGTGCTAAAACATAACTTTTAAATTTGGAATAGGAATAAACCAAAAATAATAAGGATGAAAATAAACGATGTGGAACCAGGAAAAAAATTGGAACGCTTAGGTGACAATGGGGACTGGTCAAGTCGTATACTGCAATTTCGGATACCGGGCTAGAAACAACTTCGTTCACTGAGAAGTTTGTACATACAAACCATTCCGTTCGTATATGCGCTGGTTTGTGTTCGCTGTTGTTCTCGTCTGAATAAATGCATGGCACTTGTTCATATAATTAGCGCTTCCATTATTATAATTATTTATCCATTATTAGAATAACAAGGTGCAAACCATACCCCCTTACAGTTTAAATCTTTTATTTATATACAAGAAGGTACATTGGGTTGCGAGAGTACATAACATATATTAAGAGGTACATTGTAGCAAGATTTGAGATTAAAGGATTTAAGACTAACACGTTTAGAAACACGGCGCCCCCGAAGGAGGCTATTATTTGTTATGCACCCCATACTCAACCAGTAAGTAGTGGAGCAAAACATAGATTACATGGTCATAAAGTCTTAATCAGACCAATTCAATTCTATTTCTTTCTTTATTATGCACCCCATACCCCATCCCGTGGGCGGTGGTGTAAAGGATTACAGAGGCACATAATCGATTCAGGAACTGAACCCTCTAGTTCGTTTAGCTAAGCAAATAACAATTTGTGACGCTAGTTACAAAATTATTAATATTATATATACATGTACACACTCTCATACATACATGTACATATATACGGGCTGCAGAAGGCTTATTGGCCCATACGAGGCATCTCCTATCTAAACACAAAGATTAATCCAGTGTAATTGGCCTGTTATGTTGGACATTGTCTTCTGTGTTGGCATCGATATGTTCTTGTCTTGTCCTTACTCTCATGGTGGGTAGAGTAAATAGTTCCGTGATTTGGGTGTTCATGGTAGGTCGCTCTATTCTTATGTGAATTGCCTCAAGAATTTGTAATCTTCTTGAATCTTGGGTTTTGTCTATTATGCAAGTATTCTTGTTCAACATTTCTCTTGTTAGAGTAATGTCATGGGCTTGTCTCATGTGATTCCTAGGGGCACCAGATTGAAGATGGCATGTCAAACGCCTCGTCAGCTTGGTCGACGTCATACCTATGTACTTACATTGAAGGTTACATCCTTCGTGGGGGCAAGTGTACATGTATACAACGCTTGACTGCTGTAGAGGGTTCTCCGTTGGCTTCGGGCTGTTTTTGATAAGGAGTTCGGAAGTCTTCTTGGTTTTGTAGAATATTATCAGGTTTATGTTTTGGTTAGGAGTAGTGCTTTTTACTCCTTTACGGATTATTTCTTTCATTATTCTTTCCTCTTTTATATGTTCACTGTGCATGGTTGATTTGAAATATAATTTTATTGGGAGTGTTGTGGTTTCTGTTCTGGGTTCTGAATTATACCAACGGTCCAAGTGTCTTCTTATAGCAGCGTTTATTTCCGCGTTGCTATATCCGTTGTTCACCAATACCTGAGTTACTCTTTCAAACTCTCTACTCACGTTGCTCCATTCAGAGCAGTGGGTAAGCGCTCGACGAATATAAGCATTGAATACATTGAATACGACGAATACAAAGCCAGTGTTCTCAATGCTTATATTCGTCGAGCGCTTACCCACTGCTCTGAATGGAGCAACGTGAGTAGAGAGTTTGAAAGAGTAACTCAGGTATTGGTGAACAACGGATATAGCAACGCGGAAATAAACGCTGCTATAAGAAGACACTTGGACCGTTGGTATAATTCAGAACCCAGAACAGAAACCACAACACCCCCAATAAAATTATATTACAAATCAACCATGCACAGTGAACATATAAAAGAGGAAAGAATAATGAAAGAAATATTCCGTAAAGGAGTAAAAAGCACTACTCCTAACCAAAACATAAACCTGATAATATTCTACAAAACCAAGAAGACTTCCGAACTCCTTATCAAAAACAGCCCGAAGCCGACGGAGAACCCTCTACAGCAGTCAAGCGTTGTATACATGTACACTTGCCCCCACGAAGGATGTAACCTTCAATGTAAGTACATAGGTATGACGTCGACCAAGCTGACGAGGCGTTTGACATGCCATCTTCAATCTGGTGCCCCTAGGAATCACATGAGACAAGCCCATGACATTACTCTAACAAGAGAAATGTTGAACAAGAATACTTGCATAATAGACAAAACCCAAGATTCAAGAAGATTACAAATTCTTGAGGCAATTCACATAAGAATAGAGCGACCTACCATGAACACCCAAATCACGGAACTATTTACTCTACCCACCATGAGAGTAAGGACAAGACAAGAACATATCGATGCCAACACAGAAGACAATGTCCAACATAACAGGCCAATTACACTGGATTAATCTTTGTGTTTAGATAGGAGATGCCTCGTATGGGCCAATAAGCCTTCTGCAGCCCCTATGTTTATCCCTTATGTATCCCCCCATGTTTTCACCTTCATTGTATTATCACCTGACCTAATGCGGGTATAAAATCAACTAGTATTGTAAGATCTGTTCACTTGAGAATGAACCATGGAGGTTCGAAACTTGCAAATTATACAAATAAGTGTAATACACTCTATAGTAAATCACTTCTTTTCTTCACCTTAAAAGTACGAAAATGAGTTTTGGAGAACTCCTATTTCAATTAAGCCCTGATGCTAAGAAAATAGTTAGAGGGATAGAAGCCCTAAACCAGAAAATAATAAATACAGAATATGCGGTCATATTCAATGAAACATATATATATATATATATATATATATATATATATATATATATATATATATATATATATATATATATATATATATATATATATATATATATATATATATATAGATATATATATATATATATATATATATAGTGCTTGTTCATTACAACTATTTGCTATTTACAACAAACGCTGCGCGTACTAGTGGCTTTACAAGAATGTAAATGCTGTACTATCCAATGTATTCTCACAAACCCAATGTACCTTCTTGTATATATATAAATAAATAAATAAATAAATATTTAACACTGGGAAGGGATCAGGATAAGGATTTGGGATGGGGAGGAATGGTGCCAAACCACTTGGACGGCGGTCGGGGATTGAACGCCTAGGACTGCTACTGTGCATTTAAATTACTAACTTACCTGAGAGTCTATATCCCTACATGTCAATGTTTGTGTATACTGGTAATGTGAGGAACATACAGAAGATAAGGGTAGCTGAACACCACAAAATGCTGATGAACAACTTTGTTAAAGTTGCATAATGAAATGTGTAAGTACTTCATTCATAATGATGTGCTGCCCGAAATCTTAGTGAAGTATCCAAAATTTGCTTGCTGTAGGTATTGCATGCACATGACTGTAAAACTGCCGCCCAGTTGGGTGGGTGTGGAGCACATGACTGTAAAGCTGCCGCCCAGTTGGGTGGGTGTGGAGCACATGACTGTAAAACTGCTGCCCAGTTGGGTGGGTGTGGAGCACATGACTGTAAAGCTGCCGCCCAGTTGGGTGGGTGTGGAGCACATGACTGTAAAGCTGCCGCCCAGTTGGGTGGGTTTGCAGCAAGACTAGTAACTGTGTGACTCACTATAGATGTAAAGTGCCTTTTATATTTACTGTTGTGAGCCTCTTGTTGATCACCTGTGACACAAAAGATTATCGATGTGTGTATTTGTGTAGGTGATTAAATATGTATGTATATATATATATATATATATATATATATATATATATATATATATATATATATATATATATATATATATATATATATATATATATATATATATATATATATATATATATATATATATTTATAATATGTACATGTATGTATGAGTGTGTGTACATGTGTATACAACATTAATAATTTTGTAACTAGCGTCAAACGTTGTTATTTGCTTAGCTAAACGAACTAGAGGGTTCAGTTCCTGAACCGATTATGTGCCTCTGTAATCCTTTACACCACCGCCCACGGGATGGGTATGGGGTGCATAATAAATTGAAATTGCATAATACGGTTATTGACATTCAATAATAGTAAGATAAAGCAATGAGGACCAAATGGGAGACCAGTGATCAGATGAATATTACAGACTCAAGGGTAGCCTTCTCTTCTTGTATATAAATGAAAAAATAAATTCGTTTGTTTAATTCTAATGCTTGTAGGCGAGAACAGTTGTGAACGCCAGCTAGCGCACAAGTACATGAGCGCCCAAAATACTTTTACACAAAAGACATGTACAGACAGGCGTGTGGCTTCTGACTTCTTTTTTATTGATTAATATTAAATATTAGGCGCTTACGTATAATAGTTATCATTTTATACATGTATAACTCTCACATAATAAATATAAAAGGAGTTTATCCAAAAACTGACAGAAGTGTTGTGTTTTGTGCGTTGTATCGTGTTTGTGGGCATTCGGGTGTGTTGTGTTTACGCTGGCGGGCGGCGTCCTCACCAACTCCGGATTATGTCTATTACATCACTAAACTTCATTTAATAACTATATGCCTGTTAAATAGAAGATTTTAATTGTTAATAGCATTATATTGTCGTTTTAATATGGAACACGTACACATATGCGAAACGTCGAAAGCTGGTGTCCGAAGTGGTAAAAATATTAGTGTACGATGTTGTCAATGTACGGAGTGTCTTGTATCCGGTGACAATTACTACTATTACCATAATGACAACAAACACCAGCTGGTGAGTGTTCAGACAAGCATTAAACGAAGACTTTCACGCAAACTACACCTAGCATAAAGAAAAAGCCGCAACAGTGACCGCCAAGTGCTCACATTAAGCTTAAGTCTAAGAAACAACACTCAAGCCTTCTCTAACCGTCAACATTCATTGACGCTCTATCCTGACGCACCATACAACATCACTCCTGCAATCATCCACAGGAGAAAACCTTTAACCAAACTGCACTTGTCTTAAAGATGAAAACTGCCCAGTGTCCAGAGTGTGGGAAGGTGTGCAGGTCTGGACATATGAAGAGACATATGTTAGTTCATTCAGGTGAAAAACCTCATGAGTGTCCAGAGTGTGGGAAGAGATTTGGTCGTCTTGGAGATTTGAAGATTCACTTGTTAGTGCATTCGGATGACAAGCCTCACGAATGTCCAGAGTGTGGAAAAAGATTCAGACAGCTTGGAAATATGAAGAATCACATGTTAGTGCATTTGGATAATAAACCTCACGAGTGTCCAGAGTGTGGGAAGAGATTCCGGCGTCTTGAACATAAGAAGGAGCACATGTTATTGCATTCAGGTGACAAACCTCATCAGTGTTCAGAGTGTGGGATGAGATTCAGACATCGTGTAAGTATTAAGGCTCACATGTTAGTGCATTCGGGTAACAAACCTCACAAGTGTCCAGAGTGTGGGAAGAGATTCATTCAGCTTGGAAATATGAAGAATCACATGTTAGTGCATTCGGATGATAAACCTCACGAGTGTCCAGAGTGTGGAAAGAGGTTCAGGCGTGTTGGAGAAATGAAGACTCACTTGTTTGTGCATTCAAGTGACAAACCTCACAAGTGTCCAGAGTGTGGGAAGAGATTCACTCGGCTTAGAACTATGAAGGTTCACAGGATGGGACATGCAGATGAACCATTCAAAAAACTTTTTGAATGTGCAGAGTGTGGGAAAAAATTTAGAGAACGCGGAGTTATGATACAGCACCTGTTAGTGCATTCAGGTGAAAAACCTCATGGATGTCCAGAATGTGGGAAGATGTTCAGGTCTAATAGTCATATGAGGAGGCATATGTTAGTGCATTCAGGTGACAAACCTCACGAGTGTCTAGAGTGTGGGAAGAGATTTGTTCAGCTTAGAACTATGAAGGTTCACAGGTTGGGGCATGCAGATGTACCATTCAAAAGACTTTTTGAATGTGTGGAATGTGGGAAAAAATTTAGAGAACGTGGAGCCATAGTACAGCACCTGTTAGTGCATTCAGATGACAAACCTCATGAATGTCCTGAGTGGGAAGAGATTTAGTCAACTTGGAATCATGAGGAATCACGAAGTGATACATTCAGGTGATAGGTTAAACACTTTGAATATGAGAGGTGATTTATAGAATGCTGAAGTACTATAGAGTACTGTACTACATGGCACATAGTAACACATTAACTTACCCATATTCTAATATGTAATTTGGAAATTGAACTTTATCATAAAAATATTTATTTACTTATATATTTATTTATTTATCTTGAGATGATTTTGAGGCTTTAGTGTCCCCGCGGCCCGGTCCTCGACCAGGCCTCCACCCCCAGGAAGCAGCCCGTGACAGCTGACTTACACCCAGGTACCTATTTTACTGCTAGGTAACAGGGGCATAGGGTGAAGGAAACTTTGCCCATTGTTTCTCGCCGGCGCCTGGGATCGAACCCAGGACCACAGGATCACAAGTCCAGTGTGCTGTCCGCTCGGCCGACTGGCTCCCCTCCCCCTTATTTATTTATTTATTTATACACAAGAAGGTACATTGGGTTTGGGAGAGTACATGGCATGGTGTTTACATTCTTGTAAAGCCAGTAATAGTTGCAGCATTTCGGGCAGTTCCTTAATCTAACATTAAATTTTAAGAAGGTAAATTCTAGCAAAATTTATAAAATGTTAACAGGTACATTGCAAGAAAAAATGAGAGATTAGTAGGTATATCAAAGCACATCAATAGCTCTGATTGATAGCATTGACAGCTTGATTGATAATTTAACAAAGATTAATATGCAAAATACGGCATATTGATAGCACTTATAAGACAACAAAAATGATCACAATGGTAAAGTTGTATGGGTTAGGTATATAAATATTGGGGGATTGGGTAGCACTAGATACAGTGCAAGTTTAAAGCACAAGGTAATTCTCGTAATTCACTCGCAATTACGAGTAAAGCACTCGTAATTCTATGGTGCGGGTTCGATTCCCGCACGAGGCAGAAACAAATGGGCAAAGTTTCTTTCACCCTGAATGCCCCTGTTACCTAGCAGTAAATAGATACCTGGGTGTTAGCAAGCTGTCACGGGCTGCTTCCTGGGGGTGGAGGCCTGGTCGAGGACCGGGCCGCGGGGACACTAAAGCCCGAAATCATCTCAAGATAACTCAAGATAAGGTAGGAAACTATGAAGATGAAATTAGGTATTTTCTGGGGGGAGCCCTCTTTGGCTCCCCGTAGCTATCCACGCTGAATGGATATGTACAGTATAACTTTCTGGCATCAAAGTGCTTGGAGTTCTTGCCTACTGGGGACCACAAGGCAGAACCTGGCCTCCTCAGAGAGGCACGAGGAGCATTGGCTTATAGAAACCCCCTGTGGTTGGGAGCATTCTATATCTGCCATCAACCGGTGTAACACAGGGAGGGTGTACTCGTATGATCTTTCCTTCTTCTCCCCCTCTACCCGTATTCTTACTTTTTATTCTCTACTGTTACGACCCTGGGTTCTCCAGTGGAAACCAGAGGTCAAAATTGAGCTATTAAACTTTCTAGTAGTACAGCTGAGTGCAACTCGAACGGCAATTGTTTGTATCTTCCCTGCCAGACGTAAGACTATTATTGTTTCTCAAAGAGCATTTAAAGACTGAGCTGGGGGTTGATTATTAAATAATAACATAGGCACCAACTTTGCTTACTAATACTTTCTAATCATTCATAAAGTAACAATACGTTGCATAGGGGAAGATCTTTAATGTGCTTAGCTGCACGATCAATTAGGCTCCTTCCGGCACCACGACATGAGGGAGGCCAGCTGGTCGCTAGGAGCTCTCTCTTCTCTGGCTGGTGTTCGTGCGGACGAGACCTACTCTGTGGCTGCACCCCTACTCTTCTCCCTTCTCCTCTTACTTATTTCCCTTACCCTAAGTTTCTGTACCCTTAAGTTAAGTATTATATGGTGTTAAGTGTGCCTACTCTGGTAGTAACGATTGGTGAGACCTGGGGGTAGTATTTGCCAGTGTTTTGGGTACCCCTAAGTGTTGTGTTTTGTATTAGGGTCCCACGTGGTTTCCCTACCCTAAGCTGCATCCAGCTTCAGTGCTTATCCAGTAGTACTTTACCCTAGCTTGTTATTAGTGTAAACCTTGTATCCTGCCTAAGTGGACCAAGGCTTTTAACGTAAGATAGTGTGGTAAAGTTATTATTATTATTGTTATTGGTGTGAGTGTATATGGGGGGGTTGTTAAGGGGTTAATAAATAAGTACATGAATTACAGAGTATCCCTTCTTCCTATGTGGGAGCGCATTGATCAACCCTTAGACTAACATATATGGTCTAGTAGCAAGTTATTACTACTGTGGATAGTTTATTTTGGGGGCCAGGCCTTTTAGCTCTCCCATATTTGATACTCTTGTCTTCTAACTACCCTTACCCCTTAATAGTACCAGTACCCATAGAAGCCCCACACACATATATTTATAACATCTACCAAGGGACTCCAAAACTTTTACTAAAGCCGACTCCACGCCACGTGGTCCTAAGACGATTGACCGACTTAGGATTCTACAACCCGTATGACGTGACATAGGCTTTGAGCAAAACCCTAGAGTCGCCTCCGCCGCCACCACCAGACCAGTAACACAGAGCAATGATCGAGGTCTGGATCAATCATGCTAATTAATCATCCTTGGGGCTTGATCCCCCCTATAACCGGTACCCTTTAAGATCTTAAGTGTGGAATTAATTAAATGGGAATGATGAATTCCGATTCGATGTTAGAATCGGCGCCCAATTCAACTCTGCCTCGTATGGACCACGTGACCAGGACAAATTCATATACATATAACATACACATGGAAATAATGAAAATGCAAATTTACTAGCTATTAATTTATTAAAAGAAAAACTAAAACAAAATCTAAATGGTTATCACTCCCTGTCACGTTAACACTCCCTACTTGACCTGAACGGCAATGAATTGACTATCCCTATAAGAACTCATAAAGCAACTCTACCTTGGTCGACCAGCTCAGATGTTGGGGCTGGTCTTGGGGAAGAGGTAAGATGGTTGACCTCTCCCAGTTGATCTCGAGTCCACACTAACTGTCCTCTCTCTGGTCTTCCCCAGACTAGAGCATTGTATTGTTCCGCATCGCTTACCAAGTTACTTAGCAAGGTTTAAGTTATAACAATTAACCTCTGTTGTACTTAATTGATCCAGACTGGTTGAATTATTTTACTGAAATTAACTTACACAAGCATCTAACGGCAGAGCTGTTCCCGAGCACCAAATGGCTATT
The DNA here is from genome assembly GCF_040958095.1 of Procambarus clarkii. NCBI lineage: Eukaryota > Metazoa > Arthropoda > Malacostraca > Decapoda > Cambaridae > Procambarus > Procambarus clarkii. The sequence goes on from NC_091222.1 coordinate 14,103,282, forward strand.
TGACCCTTGAGAAATAGTGGACATGTCAACTCTGATGACCGCCAGGTCACTCCGCCTTACAACTTAGATCTGATTCGTGACGTCACTGATGGTGACTTAACTCAATAATTAGAATACTCTTGATATTATAACTAATAATACTATATAATAATAATAATAATTTTTATTTAGGTAAGGTACATACATACAATAAATTTTTACAAAGATTGGTTGACTTATAGGTAGAGCTAGTACATACAATGCCTAAAGCCACTACAGTGGTACCTCGGAATGCGATTGTCCCTGTATGCGAGATTTTCGGAAGGCGAGGTGTATTTACTCCAAAAATTTGTCTCGGAAGGCGATGGTTACTTCGGGAGTCGAGTTTGAACGCGAGTTTGTTGATACGCGTACAGCCGACCTAGCGCGTGGTCGTTCGGCGATCGTCGCCCCTCTGCCCCGCTGCCCCTCAGTTCACCATTGTCTCGCGCGCAGTGACTACCCCCACATCAATTCTTGTCGTGAATTTTCAGTGTTTTGTTGGATTTTTGGTGATTTGTCTATACAATTTGTTATTATATATCTCACCATGAGTCCCAAGAAAGCCAGTGGTAAGGATAAAGGCCAGAAAGCTCATGTGAGGATGACAATAGAGGAGAAACAAGAGATCATTCGAAAGCATGAGAACGGTACACGTGTTGTTGATCTTTGTAGGCAGTACAACAAAGCGACATCAACAATATGCACTATACTTAAGAAGAAAAATAAGATTATGAGTGCTAATGTGGCAAAAGGAGTAAGAACATTAACGACACAAAGACCACAAATACTTGAAGAAGTGGAAAAGTTGTTATTAATTTGGATACACGACAAGGAGTTGAGGGGTGATAGTGTTTCGGAGGCCATTATTTCTGAGAAAGCCAGGGTGTTGCACGAAGACCTTCTAAAGAAGACCCCTGCAACGAGTGATGCAGATAAGAAAGAGTTTAAGGCAAGCAGGAGCTGGTTTGAAAAATTTAGAAAGAGAAGTGGTATCCATAGTGTTACAAGGCATGGGGAGGCAGCCAGCTCAGACAAACCAGCCGCTGGACGATTTATTGACGAATTTAAAGAGTTTGCACAGGCTGAGGGATACCTACCGCAACAAGTGTTTAATTGTGACGAAACAGGACTGTTTTGGAAAAGAATGCCTAAGAGGACATACATTACCAAGGAGGAAAAATCCTTGCCTGGACACAAGCCTATGAAAGATAGGTTTACGCTTGTGCTGTGTTCAAATGCGAGTGGCGATTTAAAAATTAAACCCTTGCTAGTGTATCATTCTGAAAATCCAAGGGTTTTCAAACAGTATAATGTGCAGAAAACCCGTTTGTCTGTGATGTGGAAGTCTAATAAAAAAGCATGGGTGACTAGGCTTATTTTTTCGGAGTGGGTGAATGAAGTGCTGTGCCCTGCCATAGAAAAATATCTGCAGGAGAAACAATTGCCACTCAGAGCCGTGCTTCTCCTTGACAATGCTCCTGCTCATCCTCCAGGCTTGGAAGATGATTTGATGCCTCAATACAATAAATTCCTCACAGTTAAATTCCTTCCTCCTAACACCACTCCTCTAATTCAGCCTATGGACCAGAAAATCATAGCGAATTTTAAGAAACTGTATGAAAGGGCACTTTTCCGGAAATGTTTTGAAGTGACTGAAGCCACAAACCTCACCCTCAAAGAGTTCTGGAGAGAGCATTTTAACATTTTTAGTGCTTTAAAACTCGTTGACAAAGCCTGGCAAGAAGTGACTCAAAGAACCCTGATCTCTGGCTGGAGAAAATTGTGGCCTGAAGGTGTGAGAGAACTAGACTTTGAGGGGTTTGAGCCTATAAATGATGCGCCTATTGTTGAGGAAATTGTTAGTCTAGGCCAGAAAATGGGCTTGGAATTGGATGGTGATGATGTGGAGGAGTTGGTGGAAGAACACAACGAAGAACTGACCACCGAAGAACTCCTAGCCCTTCAACAGGAACAGCAAGCCAACACAGCAGCGAATGATTCTGCAGTGGAGGAGGAGGTGGTGGCAGCAGCACCAGCGAATGTCCCTTCTGCAGTAATTAAGAAGGTGTGTCAGATGTGGGAAGAGATTCAAACAACTATTGAACATACTCACCCAGACAAAGCTGTAGTAGGCCGTTGTCTTAATCTTTTCAATGACAATGTGATGCCTTACTACAGAGAGAGCTTGCGAAGAAGGGAAAAGCAAGCTTCCATGGACAAATATTTGGTGAAGAAATCGAGCAGTGAGCCTCAACCAGGACCTAGTGGCACTCAGGTTAAACGTCCCAGGGAGAGCACACCAGAAAGGTCCTCACTGCCTGATGTGATTATGGAAGGGGACTCCCCTTCCAAACAGTAACTCCTCTCCTCCTCCCCCCTCCTCACCATCTTCCATACGCCTACAGCACTCGACAGTAAGGTAAGTAATAACTGGAACATAGTTTTGTAGGTTTATTTAGATGAATTAGGTAAATTAGGTATAAAAATTTAGTTTGATGTGGGGTTTTTGGGGTAGTCAGGAACGGATTAATTCATTTCCCTTTATTTCTTATGGGGAAATTAACTTCGGAATGCGAGTTTTCGGAAGGCGAGGCGTCTCCAGGAACGGATTAAACTCGCATTCTGAGGTATGCCTGTATTACGCAAAGCGTTTCGGGCATAACAATATAATACAATTTGAATGCAACCTGAATAAAGACTATTTTCTCTAATTACTGAATACTATAGAATGATTCATTATACGCAACTATGGATAAGGCGTCAATTATTTTCACCGCGAATTCCCTGGGGTCAGGTCCCGGGTCACCACGCGGGTCCAGCTTCCCATTCTCCCTTGTCGATAAACCATTCTGGATAATTCTTACAAACAGCCTAGTTTGTTACAACCCCCCTGCACAAGCACTTTGTAAACCTTGTTACTTTGTTAAAAATAACGAGGTTTAGTATCCCAACCCACAATTCAACTTATGCAACAAACAAAAGCTAACCTAACTAAGAAAATTTGACAATTAATAGAGTCCAACATCATTATAAACATGTTAAAATTTCATAAATTTCTCAACTGTCAACTGACAGCAATCCTCCAACATCAGGAATCATACATCCTACTCTTACTGACATAGCTAAATAACATGTCCCTACTCTAACATCAAAGACTAGCTATTAAACTCTCTTGACTCTTGACTAGCCAAGTTCATGTGTCCTCAAGAGCCGGCCACACCGTGCTCAACCATAAACATTAAAGTTATATCTTCAGACTGAACTTTCAGTCGTCCGGGAGCGTACTACTGAACTATCAAGTTCACATCCGTGTATACCGACCACTCCCCACTCAATGTTAACCTTGACATGCTAAGGAACACGCCTAACGTTTATTACAAGTATCTAAAAATATAAAAAAAAATTCCTATACTATATCACAGGTTTCAGCTGACTGTACAGCCAAGTGTTCGCACTCACTGTAAGAGGGTCATTGTTTCTATTGGTCCGCCTCTCCTGTGTTCAAACATTCTGAAAAAGTAGCACACAACATAATTTTCCATAACCGTTTGTTCAGGGCTTAAACAATGTCACAGGGGATTCGATTTTGATTACTGACCAATTTATAGAGTAAAATTTTCATATATTATACCAGAATTATTTTAAATCTGTTTTTTAACATTTATAAAGTATTGATTCTAAATCTGTTTTTCAACATTTAAACAAAAGTGTCCAGATATTATTTACACAGATGTCCAGAGCCAACAGAGTAAAATAGTCTCCGTGGTGTAGTGGTAAGACACTCGCCTGGCGTTCCGCGAGCGCTATGTCATGGGTTCGTATCCTGGCCGGGGAGGATTTACTGGGCGCAATTCCTTAACTGTAGCCTCTGTTTAACGCAACAGTAAAATGTGTACTTGGATGAAAAAACGATTCTTCGCGGCAGGGGATCGTATTCCAGGGACCATAGGATTAAGGACCTGCCCGAAACGCTACGCGTACTAGTGGCTGTACAAGAATGTAACAACTCTTGTATATATCTCAAAAAAAAAAAAAAAAAAAAAACTTTGTTGTTTGTATCAATTGTTCATATTGAGTAATCGAGAAAATAAAATCGATGCTGCTGGATGCTGAATGTAGTCGCTGACGATGACGGTGTCGATCTTGCTTCTCCCCATGTGTAGACATCAATACCTGGTCCTCTTGTACTCCCATCCGGTAGTCTTGAATGACGACCAAGTGTAGTAGAGCGGAGTGCCAAGTGACAGCTGTAGAATACTGTTACTTCGGCCATTGATCTTGCTCTCGACAGTCCCCACGCCTTCATATCAATCACAGTTCACACGGCAGTCTTGATGTTAAACTTGACGGCGCAGATGACCACAGCAGAGCAGAACTGGATGTACCAACTGTGTCTCGTAACAGGAGTGGTGTCAGAAGGTCGTAGAGGCAGGTTGCTTGTTTGCAGAACAGGTGAATCTCGTCTTCCATCATTGCTCACGTCATCTCAGGCGTTTCTTAATGTCACCAGGTTACTAGGCCGTAAGCACCAACTGTGTATACCCTCGTACCGCCGACTTTAGGCCAAAGGAGACAATTTTGCGACCTTCTATTGGCGAGTCCCGGTACTCTGTAGGGAAACCGTACCTTCCACCTGTGATCGCCTTAGTTCTGCTTTCTTGTTGCTTCAGACGACGTAATCATTAATCTTCCGGCGAAATTCTTGAGTACTGCTACGTGCTTTCCATTTCTTGACCTCTCCTCCAACACTGCTGGAATGGCTGCAGTCTTGATGACGCAGCAGGTGGGTAGTGGTGATCTCGAGACAGCTACCCTGGCGTTGTATGGCACCCCCGGTGACTGCTATATGTGGACAGCTCGCTGGCCCTGACAACCTCATTAGTGACATGAGGCGTCGGCCGGGTGACTCTTGGATAGTCACTCATCCCCAAAGTAAATGATGTATGGGTTACTGGGTCTGGTGGGGGGAGGGCTTTGTGTAACGTGCCTCCCCCTCGGTCTTTACAGACAAGGGTTCACGTGTGGCTGGAACAACTGGGTCGGTGTACCAATCAGACCTGGGAACAGACAGACACAACACAGCAGAAGCATAGATATACTCTGGGTTTGGTGGAGGTGGAACCCCAGAGCACGGTAAAAGTTGCTACCTGAGTCAAGTATAGAGATAGTACATCTCATTGCCTTTACAGAAAAATCTAATGAATACTAAATTATACTAACCAAGGAAGTTACTTTACTGTACAGCGCGAGATCTCGTCACCATAGGGTGGCGAGACTGCACCTGACTACTGATGAGCGATGACAGAGGGTCATCCTCGTCCTCTGACTCGTCGGTGAAGCCATGAGTCAGCACTGCTGAGTCAGGAACTAGACCCGCTGAAGGCAGTTCTAATTCCTCTCTAGCATGATATTGTTTCAATTTATTTACATTAATTGTCCTTTCCACCTGGTCCTCGAATACTCCTTTTATAATAAGATTAACCGGCCCCGCCTTTTTAATTACTCTATATGGCCCTCGCCACCTCGGAGCTAGTTTCCTACTCTGATTGGCGGGCGCAGCCTCATTCACTCTCAATACGAGGCTTCCTTCCTTCAACTCAAGAAGGCGTACTTTCTTGTCATAAAAATGAGCATACCGATTCCGTGCTTTCTTGGGGGCTTCAGCTGCAATATTCCATGCATTTCTCATTTTTCCTAGGACCTCTGAAGGATAGTCCTCCGCGTATGCAACATTGTTTGTTAAGCAGACCTGAGGGAAAATTGCATGAATTACCAGTAAACAAATGAAGTGGTTGGGTGTTAATTGATTGGTGGATGGCAGTATTCAAGGCGAACTGAACATAGGGTAGGTGTTCATCCCAGGTGTTTGCGTCATGTTCAGCAAGGATTGCAAGCATATCCTTGACTGAACGATTAGTCCGTTCCGTCATTCCGTTTGCTTGTGGGTGGTAGGCTGTTGTAAAAGCCGAAGTTGTCTCTAAAATCTTACAAACTTCTCTAAATATATTCCCATTGAATTCTTGACCCCGGTCAGAGACTAAAACTTTAGAAGGTCCGAATACAGTAATGAACCTACGCAAGAACGCATCTGCAACCGTACGAGAATCCTTCCGAGGTAATGCAACTAGTGTAGTGTACCTAGACAGATGGTCAACTAGCACCAACACGTATCTGTTACCTGAATGACTGTGATGTAAATCAATCAAATCGGCCCCCACACGATCTAAAGGCTCACGAATTTCAGGAAATTCCTGAAGTGGGGCTTGTACCTTAAGGGCACCTTTCCTCCTCTGGCAACGAGGGCACGACTTCACGAAATTGATTACTTCAGAAAGTAATCCTGGAAAATAAAATAGAGACTTTGCTTTCAAGTGCGTTTTAAAGACCCCCCAGATGCCCTGCAATTTTAGAAGCATGCGCAAGCTTTAACGCTGATGACCGCAACGCGTCCGGAATAACTAGTTGAAATACTGCCCTATCATTCTGGCTATTAACATAATACAGGACGCCCTGTTTCATCTCAAAATCATGAATTGGTAAATTCTTTTTCGTTTTTGGGTATTTTCCTCCTTCTAAATACTCAATAATTTCTTTCCATCTAGGCTCACTCATCTGGTATTCACTCATTTTATCTGATGGAATGGTTTCAATATTTTCATTAATTTGAACTGCCGCTATGTTCCTACTTAGCGTATCTGGCACAACATGTGCTGGACCAGGCTTGTACAAGATCTGGAATGAGTGGGCCGAAAGTTCGTGAGACCAGCGTGACATTCGTGGGCATTTTGTTCGCTTTTTAAATATGTGTGTTAACGCTCGATGGTCTGTGTAGATTACAAAGTGCCGCTGAAATAGGTAAGGTTCGAAATACCTAACTGATTCTACTACTGCCAGTGCCTCCCGATCCGTAGCTGAATAACGAACTTTAGGTCCTTTGACCTTCCTACTGAAATAGGCTACTGGATGGGGTAAATTATCTGCATCTCGCTGAATTAAGCACCCGCCAATAGCAATACCGCTAGCGTCAGTGTGCACCTCCCACACTTTCTCAAAATCAGGAATAGCCAATACCGGTGTCGTGATCAGTTGGTCTTTCAGTTTGCGATAGGCCTTGTCATGTTCAGATTTCCACACAAACTTTGCATTTTTCTTTGTCAGATCAGTCAGGGGTGCTGAAATGCCAGCGAAACCTTCAATATGACGACGAAAATATCCGGCCGCCCCCAAAAATCTACGCACGTCCTTTGCTGTCCTTGGAGTAGGCATGTCAGCAATGGCGCGGCAAGAATCTGGGTCAGGTCGGATACCGTCTGGGCACACCTGGAACCCCAGAAATTTGAATTTCTGAGCCGCTAGGGTTCACTTCTGAACGTTCAGCCTGAAACCTGCCTGATCTAACAACTTCAAAGTCTCAGTCAAGTCCTGTAGGTGTTCCTCAAACGTCCTGGAATATATCACAACATCATCCAGATACGCTAAAGAATGCCTACCCAGGACCGGACTAAGGATGAAGTTGATGGCCCTCTGAAACGACGAAGGCGCTGTCTTTAAACCAAACGGCATCCTACGGAATTGATAAGTGTGCCTATCATCCGAGAATGCTGTTTTTTCCCTATCCCGTTCTGCCACCGGAATCGCCCAATACGCCGATTTTGCGTCAAGAGTTGAGAAATACTTAGCAGCACCAAATTGATCTATTATCTCCTGTATTCGGGGCAACGGATACACATCACCCTTAGTTAATTCGTTCACCTTCCGGTAGTCAACGCAGAAACGATAAGAACCGTCCGGTTTCCAAACTAGCACAACAGGAGAGAGCTACGGTGACGTACTAGGCTCTATTACACCCTGTCTCAACATTTTCTGGCACTCCTCCCTGATAACGTTCTTTGCCTGTTCCGGCAACCTCCACTGTCTCGTGTACACAGGCAAATGATCACCAGTTGGAATGGTGTGCTCGATCTTATCAAGGAGACCAATCTGGTCATCCTCTGTCGCAAACAATTTCGGGAATTTTCGTAAAATTCCTCTCAGTGCCTTCCTATCCGCCTGTGCAACATGTTGCAAATCAAGTGCTGAAATTAATTTTTCTACTTCTTCTACATTCTGTGCAACATTTCTCGTCTCGTATTGTACTTTGGATGGTGTTTTAGTATCTATCATTTGCAATGCACTACATTGTGCAGTGACGGTTGGAGTCTCAGCTGACTCATTGTGAAAGATTTCTGTGTCCTCCACTATGGTTCCCTGAGATACCCTATCACCTGCCCTGAAGCGAAACGTCTTGTGTGAAAGATTGACAACTGGAATGAGTGCCCCTTTATCGAGCACTACAATTAAGTGATGAGGAATTAATAAGCTATCACATCTCCCAGCCACCTGTAGGGTGGTACCTGGTCGTATGTGACGTCCCACGGCTACTTTAATAAATTTAACAGAATGTGGTGGGCAACTCTGTTTGGTCAATGCATGCAATGCGCATGACCTCTTAACTGTGTCTGGAAGAGACTTAAAAATCAATTTTGGATAGTGCGCAATATATTTCAGCTTCCTCTTAAGTGAAGCTACAACTGGGGGATGGTCGATCATCTCCACTGGGTAGGAAGTTTGTCCCAACTGCAACCTGCAGTTCCTAGCCCCTTTTTGAGCAGACAAGGAATAATCAAATTGCGACAGAAAATCAGTTCCCATTAAGATGTGACCAGGAAAATCAAGGTTCTCTATGATCGTACAGGTGTGAGGCTGCAATTCCCTATCAATCTCAAAATTAACTGTACCTTGACCTACGATCTCAATCGTTTCCCCATTGACCGCTGTTAATGTCTTTGCGCAACGTTTAAGACGTGCATACTTAAAATTGCTGAAGGCTGACTTTTTAATTACCGTTGCCTGGCTTCCTGTATCAACAAAAGCTGTCAATCTTACACCTTCCACTTTCACCTCAAAAGTAGGCCTACCATCACTAGGAGCCTGCTTTCATGCTTTCGTAGTAGTGACTTTACAGTCCCTCGGTATATGCCTGCACTTCCCGCAGGAGTAACACCTCCGCGGATCCCTGTTGTTACCCCGCGCAGGGTAGCTCGAACTTGCAGCTGAGGGCTGCTTCCCGCCTGAGGAACCCGCGCCACAGTTACTCGGCTTGGCTCCCTCGCCTTTACTTACCGCCTCTACGTATGGCGACAACTGAGTGCCCGATGTCCCTGCGCGCGTCTGCCTGTCAAGGGCTGTGGCGGCCTGTTGGACTAGGTCTTTATAACTCACAACCCCTCCCTCCGCAAGTAACAATGGCCCCATATCAGAAGGTAATGTTTTGCATAACAATTGTTTAGCGAATCGCTCTGCCTGACTCGAATCTAACCCCAGTTCCTTAGTGAGGTCGTCAACCCTGCTCTTTAATATTGTCCCGAAATCCTTGACAGTGCTGCGGTCTTGAGGTTATCTTGAGATGATTTCGGGGCTTTTAGTGTCCCCGCGGCCCGGTCCTCGACCAGGCCTCCACCCCCAGGAAGCAGCCCGTGACAGCTGACTAACTCCCAGGTACCTATTTACTGCTAAGTAACAGGAGCATTCAGGGTGAAAGAAACTTTGCCCATTTGTTTCTGCCTCGTGCGGGAATCGAACCCGCGCCACAGAATTACGAGTCCTGCGCGCTATCCACCAGGCTACGAGGCCCCCTCGTAGACGGTCATCCGTCTTAAGTGACTGGAGATAAAAATGCGCCTCATCTTCTGACACCTTTTCCTTGAATCTGTCCCTAATCGCTTGGACAAACTGTGGCCAAGTCGTCAGGTGCTGAAACTGTCAGTCTCGCCAGTGGACCGGCTACGTCTACGCAAGCCCCCATAGCAAGAGTAATTTTCGAACTATACTCTGGGACAGCCTCCAGCATCGAACTAATCTCACAAAGCCAGTCTTCCACTCGGCGGTTGCGTTCCACCTTAATAAGCGGCAACTCCCTACCTCTGAGTGTCGGCAGAGTCAACTTGGGAATCAGACTCACAATTCCCGGTTTCTGTGACGCTGGGCTACTGGCAGTGGGTGGGTCCTGAGGTTGGGAACTGGGTTGAGGTTGGGGTTCGGACTGAGGTACGGTGTGGGTGGCCTTGGGTCGAGGTATGGTGTGGGTGGCCTGGGGTGTGGATAGAGGTTGGGGTTGAGGTATGGTGTGGGTGGCCTCAGGTTGGGGTGTGGATTGAGGTTGGGGTTGGGGCTGAGGTATGGTGTGGGTGGCCTGGGGTTGGGGTGTGGATGGAGGTTGGGGTTGAGGTATGGTGTGGGTGGCCTCGGGTTGGGGTTGAGGCTGAGGTATGGTGTGGGTGGCCTCAGGTTGGGGTGTGGATTGAGGTTGGGGTTGAGGTGTGGTGTGGGTGGCCTGGAATTGGGATGGGTATGGGGTGGCCTGAGGTTGGAATGGGTATGGGGTGGCCTGGGGTTGGAATGGGTATGGGGTGGCCTGGGATTGCAATGGGTATGGGGTGGCCTGGGGTTGGAATGGGTATGGGGTGGCCTGGGGTTGGAATGGGTATGGGGTGGCCTGGGGTTGGAATGGGTATGGAATGGCCTGGGGTTGGGGGAAGGGTTGGTATGGGAATTGAGGATGGGGTTGATATGGGAATGGAGGATGGGGTTGGTATGGGAATTGAGGATGGGGTTGGTATGGGAGGTGGGGTTGGGGTTGTTGTAGTGACGGATGAGGTGTACCTGAGCGATCCCCAGTGGTGTCGGAAGAGGTGCTGTCCTCTACACTTCCACTGGTCCCCACTGACTGGTCACTGTCTGGGTTAAACATTTCCTGTGATTCCTGGTGTGCCATGTCTCTTAACTACCCTTCAATACACCCTCGACCCGGACTCACTACAATTGTGATCTTACACAACTAAAAAAAAATCACAACTCTTTCTAAGCGAAAACCAACGAAATTCCCAAAATAGGAAATACAACAATTAATCGAGAGAATCGCTGAAGTGAATTCGATGAATGAGTGTCTGCCCCGCACTTGTGTCTGACCGTGAAATAACCCGCAGTTCTATTACTGAAATCTAAGTCCTTTACGTTAAAAAAAAAATTAAAGAATCTAATTTATATAAAACAATTTAAATGATAACGCAACTAACGCGCAGCACTCGTGATGGATTAATAAAGAATATTTACTGTACTTGAATACTAAACGCACTTGAAGTGAGCAGCGTGGCCACTGATGACTGATGGAGCGGGGCCAGCTGCGCTGACAAAACTAAGTCTTGCGCTTTTTCGCTTAAACGCTGAAAAATCAAAATTTTTGTTCTGAAGGAAAATAACTAGTTTTACGTAAATAAACCGCTCCAGCGATTAATATAGACACCCAGGACATATATTTGCTTACCAAAAATTGAATTTTTATCAAAAACTGCGTTTTTACTCAATGCTGGACTCTGCCAATTTTTCTGACTCAGAGGGAAGAAATTTTATCACCCCAAATATCACAAAACTCCTTTAATTCGCAAAAATTTGTGTTTCTCGTTCCCAGATATATATAACTTATTATTTACTACTGACGTTGTATACAGAACAATGCCGACATATCGGGCGGTTTCAACACTCACTAATTCGAATTTTCGTCAAAATCCGAGATTTTCACCTCAAGTGGACTCTGACAAAATTACAACACAATTTTCTCGAAAAATAACTTAATTCGGCAAAAATGTAATTATCACTGTTTAATGCTTAAGAACAGAATTACGTCCCTTGCGCGCACTAGAGAGTAATACTGGCCCCAGAATATACACGAAACATGAAAATTCGAATTTCCGCCAAAAAGTCAGATTCTAGCCCAAGCTGGACTTAGAAAATTTTCCACCTATGTTTCTACTGAAAACAGAATTCTAAGTCTAAAAACGCAATTCTACCATCTTACTGGTAAAACAAGAAAAATATCACTCGCATCGACTGGGGAATCCTAATGACGCCCAGATCATACACGTGACCCGCGAATACAAATTAATTAGTTAACGATTTTCCGACGTTGACTTAGCCGAAAACTTATCCCGAAATACTTAGAAATATTCCACGGACCCTATTAAACATTTACACGCAAATTACTATCCCTTAACAAACTCCTTCACTAACTATAGTGACCGACATATAGCCCTAAGTCCAGAGGATTAACTACGTTCTAGAAACCCACATCTCTGACTTAGACTAATACAACAGGGAATAGCAAAGCTTACTGTACGCACCTAGCCTAATATACAAGAAAATACTAACACCTGGGAAAAACATTTAACCGGGGATTGAATTTAGGGGAAAAAAAAAATTAATCTCTAGAACAACGCAAATAACAGGAATTACTTTATAAATTTAAGTATACTTAATTTAAAGATACACTCGACTTAATCTTATAATTGATCCTACCGGCTCGCCGTACCACACCTAGCCTAGGGATCTCGACCATCTAGGTTTTAACAGAGCAACACGCAGCTTTCAGCAACAATTAAGACTAGGGACGACTCAACCTCCACTAAGTGTGCGATCACTTAGTTGTTGAATCACTGCTAGGTAGGTTACTAGTCCGTCCCTCGGAGGCCGCAACGCCCTTCACGGATGTACGTTTTTTCTAGCGTTTTGGGTCGTCTAATAACGCCCTCGGACTATCTCCTGACGTCCCACAGATAAATCCGCCCAGACAGCCCACAAGGAACTGCTGTTGAGAGTATGGCGGCTCCCAACACCTCTGAATTAATTGCAATGGGTCGAGTATGGTACCCAGTCCAATCAACTCGGAGCGGTCTCCTATTCACCAAATCTTAACAGCCTAATCTTACTAACTAAACCTTAATCGTTTCAGCCCGCATGAACCCAAGATTCGCCAATCCCCACTCAAACGCACTGTTGTGAGGCGCACGACTAATCCTGGCCCGCGGCTGTCTCCTTAGCATCCACGCACGTGTTCGAATGGCTAGACACATGAGCCTTTCAACAATTTCAAACAAAATTGTTGAAACCACCGCTGTGCACCATTGTAATACGGGGAGGGTGTACTCGTATGATCTTTCCTTCTTCTCCCCCTCTACCCGTATTCTTACTTTTTATTCTCTACCAAGGGACTCCAAAACTTTTACTAAAGCCGACTCCACGCCACGTGGTCCCAAGACGATTGACCGACTTAGGATTCTACAACCCGTATGACGTGACATAGGCTTTGAGCAACACCCTAGAGTCGCCTTCGCTGCCACCACCAGACCAGTAACACAGAGCAATGATCGAGGTCTGGATCGATCATGCTAATTAATCATCCTTGGGGCTTGATCCCCCTATAACCAGTACCCTTTAAGATCTTAAGTGTGGAATTAATTAAACGGGAATAATGAATTCCGATTCGATGTTAGAATCGGCGCCCAATTCAACTCTGCCTCGTATGGACCACGTGACCAGGACAAATTCATATACATATAACATACACATGGAAATAATGAAAATGCAAATTTACTAGCTATTAATTTATTAAAAGAAAAACTAAAACAAAATCTAAATGGTTATCACTCCCTGTCACGTTAACACTCCCTACTTGACCTGAACGGCAATGAATTGACTATCCCTATAAGAACTCATAAAGCAACTCTACCTTGGGCGACCAGCTTAGATGTTGGGGCTGGTCTTGGGGGAGAGGCAAGATGGTTGACCTCTCCCAGTTGATCTCGAATCCACACTAACTGTCCTCTCTCTGGTCTTCCCCAGACTAGAGCATTGTATTGCTCCGCATAACTTACCAAGTTACTTAGCAAGGTTTAAGTTATAACAATTAACCTCTGTTGTACTTAATTGATCCAGACTGGTTGAATTATTTTACTGAAGTTAACTTACACAAGCATCTAACGGCAGAGCTGTTCTCAATCACCAAATGGCTATTTGACCCTTGAGAAATAGTGGACATGTCAACTCTGATGACCTTATGATCGCCAGGTCACTCCGCCTTACAACTTAGATCTGATTCGTGACGTCACTGATGGTGACTTAACTCAATAATTAGAATACTCTTGATATTATAACTAATAATACTATATAATACAATTTGAATGCAACCTGAATAAAGACTATTTTCTCTAAATTACTGAATACTATAGAATGATTCATTATACGCAACTATGGATAAGGCGTCAATTATTTTCACCGCGAATTCCCTGGGGTCAGGTCTCGGGTCACCACGCGGGTCCAGCTTCCCATTCTCCCTTGTCAATAAACCATTCTGGATAATTCTTACAAACAGCCTAGTTTGTTACACCGGGATAGGCACCCAGAAAGTTAGGCGCCCCAAAACAAATCCCTATTCTGGTGAAAATATTGCTACCAAAAACCGAATGAGTGGACAGATCTCCCCAAACAAAATTATCAAACTAGCATTATGTCATCACGTCGCCGAGCTGCCGTCTGCACAACCCCCCCCCCCTTCCTGGGAGGGGGAAGGGGGAGCCCCAGAGCATCCGCGCCGGTGATCCAACTGGCAGTTCTTGGCTGATGGAATTACTGGCCGGTTGAGTGCCTCTGGCTCCGGTTTTTATTTCAGTTCTGTGCCTGTGCCTGGCTGTCTCTACCAGTGGGGTGTGAGACGGGAGTGAGATTCCACGGTACTTGGGCTGCATATGCCTAGAGTTCTCATCCCTAGGTGCCCTGTAAGTACTGCCCTTGGGGCTTGGGGCCACCTTCCACAAGTCACCTTGGGTTCTACCTCCGCTGTGTCCTTTACTGCTCAGTACTGGGCCACCCTTGGAGTCGGCTGGGGTTTTGTTGCCCTGGTTTGTCTCTGGGTAAGTGGTAGTTTTCGTCACTGGTAGGGGCGCGGGGTACTGCACAGCTAGTTTTCACCAATAATGACAGCTGGCTCTGTTCCGCCTGGGTACGTTGTCCTCTTGCGGAGTTTTTCTTTTGTTTTTGTTTTTGCCTTTTGGGGGTCTGCATATATGGTTCCCATTTACTTTGTTTTTCTTTCGTTATTTTCCGTTGGTGGTTCTCCCCACTTGGCCCCCGTAAGTAGACACATCCCAGGGGTTCAGCTTTTAGAAGTTTGTTTGGTAGACTTGGGTGCCGGTTTGCGGTACCCTGCCTGGGCTTCCCTTAGCGTGTACCCAAGGCTAAGGGCCCCTGGAAATCCCCACGGGGGTTGCGTGGTCCTATAGATGTGACCTGGAGTCCCCCCTCACATATTGCAAGTTTGACAGTTGATTTGTCCTCTAGTCTCAGGGTGACACTAACGGGTTGTGCCTCTGCCATGCTGCCTGTTGGGTCATTGTTTCTTATGACCCGGAGTCGTGCTACGGGTGTTGTCTGTACGTGCTCTCGTTCACCCAGGCCACTGGTCATGTTAATCGGGTGCAGGTGGCTGCAGCATTGCTTGCTAGGTGTAGGTATATGCAACCTTCTTGGTTGCGGCCCCGGATGCCCCAAGGCTGCCCCGTTTAGTTGTTGGGGTCTGAACTTGGGGGTAGGGGTCGCTTTAGCTCTGGCTCCTTCCGCTCCTCATCCTTCCCCTTCTGTTCTGCACACTTCCTCCCTTGCTTCCGGCTCCAAACCATAGGCGAGTTTTGGGGGTTGGAGCAGGGTCTGGTTGGGTTGAAACTCGTGGGGGGGGGGGGGTCCTCTTCCAGGGTGTCGGCGAAGGCATTAGAGTCTGTTCCTCCAGCCGTGCCGTATGGGTCTGACCAGTGGGCTCCCTTCCTTAGTGTTTGTATGGCTGCCCCGGCTTTTCCTTGTCAAGCTGGGGCTTTGGGGGGGGGGTGCGGTTCGGCCAGGGTCTTGCCGTAGGGGTTCCCAGGGGTTGGGGAGAGGGCCTCGGCCCCGTTTTGCCCCTCTTGGGTCTTTGGACTCTCGGTGAGGGGCTGGCAGTTCCTCAGAGTGGGGTTGTTCCTTTCCCCTCTGTGTTCATGTTGATTTCGGGTCTAACCCCTCCCTGGGTTCGGTTCCGTGTCCCTTCGGGTCCGTCGGTCCCATCGTTCCTGGGGGTGTTTTTCGCCCCCTTTTTCTCACCCTTTTCGCACTTATGTCGCGATATTTTATTTTATTTATTTATTTATTGAGATGTAACACGGAACGGGGTTTTTGCTCTCTCCTGTCCTTTACCCCGCCCGTAATTCACTTCCTTAAACTTAGTTCAAGACCCCAGAGCCCAAGACCCCAAGACCCTCTCAGCTAAGTCCCATGCCATGTGGTCTTAACCGCTCGATCGGCTAAGATTCTACAGACATGTGACGTCGTACTAGGCTTGCTAGCCAACTCGAGGGATCTCTTTACTCCGCCACCACCAGACCAGTAACCAAAGCTGTCAATTAATCGGGGTCTGGATCAATTAATCAATCATTTAACCCTTGGGGCTTAATCCCCAAATTACTTGAAAAAGGAGAATGAATTTACATTAAGTGTGGGAATTACTCAAACAAAACAAAGGGATATATTTGGGAGTTAAGATAGTATGACTTGCTTGCAGTATTAATACTGATTCATTCCAATAAACCAGACTCGTGGAGCACCGATGGCCAGGATAATAAGTATATAATATCTTTGATGGAGATGCTCAAAAATACGAGCGAGAAAATCTTAACAGAGTTTATTAATAAAAAACTAAGCAATCTATATAAATAAAAATGGAAATGTTAGTTTGTTCAAAATCGATAATCTCCGAAAGTTCTTCACCGATTGCTTTGAAATTTTCACACAACGTTCCATTTGCATCCGGCCAAGTTTTTATATACGTACTCAACCCGTTCTCGCAAATTTAATAAGTCAATATTGACTTATTAAATATGTGCATAGGTGACATACTTAACATAATAGTTTCCCTTGAAAAGCTTCATAGAAAACACCGACCTTACCTAACCTACTTAGTATGTTAAGATAAGCATCTTATTGCTTCGTAATTACAATTATTACCTAACCTATACCTATAATAGGTTAAGTAACAATTGTAATTACGAAGCTATAAGATGCTTATTTTAACATACTAAGTTTTTTTTTTTTTTTTTTTCGTTTTAGCAGGGATAATCCTGCGCGGGCCCTAAGCCTCTGGCTGGCCCACTAAGTGATGCTTGTTTCTGTTTTACTTGGGCGGAGGATGAGTATGTATGACTCGTATGGTCGCTTCAGTAAGATTTTGCCAAATGTGTTTAACAACTTCCTCTGCTCTGTGGAATCGAAGTTGAAATCTTAACGGGTATGTAACTGTGCACTGTGTTAGATAATGTTCCAGTGGTCTGTCGGGCATTTCTCCACAGTGTTGACATTTCTTCTCATCTTCCGGAACCTGTAAGCCTATTTCCCATGCACATGGGTATCCAAGCCTGATGCGATGTAAGTGCACTTCTGTTGTTCTACTGCCCCCTTTCATCAAACTAAGTGGTTCGTAGTTGGTTGAATTCTTGTACCAACCCGCAGATCCTGATGTTGCAACTGCTGTGTTGTGGTCGCTGTACATCTTTCGCATTGCTCTGTTTCGAATTACTTTCTTCATCTGTGATAGACTGTGTGGTATGTAAATGTCTACATTTATCCTCTTAGTAGCAAGTTTTGCAGCTTCGTCTGCAATGTCATTACCTAATAGTCCCACATGACTTGGCACCCAGTTGATAAGTACCCGTCGGCCTTGTCGTTTGAGTGTGTGCATGAATGATAAGACATTTGTGATCAGATAGATGTTATCACAAATGTGTTCTTGTTGCAAGGTTTCAATGGCGGTTCTCGAATCTGTATGGATGATAACATGTTGTCGGTGTTCAGCAAGAACATGTTCCAAAGCCTTTTGAATGGCTAGCATCTCAGTTTGTAAAGTCGAACACCCATTTGAGAGCCTCCAACTATATACAGAGTTTCCTGCTGTAACTGCAGCTCCGGTTTCGTGTCCCTGCTGGTCCACTGACCCATCCGTGAAGTAAGTGAAGCTGTCGGATGCCATGTTTGCCTCTATATGCATCTGTGCAATGTTACGTAGCAGATGAGGATGTGTCTGGTTCTTCTTTCCTTCAAGAGCCATAATCTTAAAGTCTGCTGGCAGAGATTCCCAAGGGGCTTGTATAACAAAGTCTGCATGTATGTCGTCGACACCCTTCTCAGTGACTGTGTTTACCATATCGAATGTATCGATGGCGTTTATCGCACAATGGGTCCACCTGTTGCCATTGGAGGCTCTTCTGTCCAGAGTTAGTGCTCCAGTGATTATATCTTTAAGTGAACTGATTCCAGGTCTAGTCAATATCTTGGTCAGCATGCACGCAGCAATCCCCTTTACCCTTATTTCAATCGACGTTAGCTTTGTTTCTAGTCTTAGGTTCAGTATTTTAGTCCATCTGGGAGCACCTGTTATGACTCGCAATGCATCATTTTGAAGAACCTCAACGTTTGCCCACTGACCAGGAGAAAGAGTGAGTAAGGCAGGTGCTGCATAATCAACCAGGGAACGAACGGCGTGTATGTAAAACATTCTCAACACTCTGTGTCCCGCTCCTAGACGGGGCCCTGTGATTGCTCTCATTATATTTATTCGTGACTTTGCTTTCTCCTTTAGATATTGAATTTGCTTATGGAATGTCATTTTAAAATCAATCCACACTCCGAGATATCGATATTGTGTAACCCACTGAAGGTTAATGTCCTGAATGCGTAGGTGCCTGTCTGGAGCGTTGCCACCTAGTCTCATCGCCTTAGACTTCTGTGCAGATATTTTTAGCCCTAAAACACTGCATTCAGATGTCACTTTATCTAAAGCACCTTGAGCTTTATTTAGAAGTGAAGGACCCGTAATGACTAATGCTAGATCATCAGCATAGCTTAGCAATGTAACCCCTTCCGTAAAGGACATGGTAACAAGGTTTTCCATAAGGATGTTAAAAAGACTAGGACTGAGGACTCCTCCTTGTGGAGTCCCATTCTCGTGCAAGTGGTAGTCCGACACTTGTCCTTGCAACTTTACTCTGGCATACCTGTGACTTAGGTAATCTTGAATCCATGCTAGCATTTTCCCCTTCACACCTTTTTTAACTAAGGTGTGTAGTATTGCTGGCGGGCTTGCAAGTTCAAACGCTTTTTCCAGATCAAGGAAGACCACTATAGCTGGACCCGAGTTAACTGTTCCTAGTAATGTTGCTATGCAGTTTGCAGTACCTACTCCTCTAGTGAAGCCAAATATGTGTTTATGAAGGTCTCCAGTCTTCCACAGTAGCCTATTTAAGACCATCCGTTCTGCAGTTTTACTTACGCATGATGTTAATGAAATGGGTCTGTAATTGCCAGGTTCTTTCGGCTTAGGAATCGGTATGATGTCTGCTTTCTTCCAAGAGGGCGGTAGTTTGCCTTGCTGCCAAGACGCATTGATGACGTCCAATATCCCTCGTTCTCCAGCAGGACCTGCATGTGCGATCATTGAGTATGTAATGTTATCAGCACCTGGTGCAGTGTCCTTACCACCTTTTTTGGCTCTGCTTAGTTCCTGTTCGGTGAAGGGACAGTCACATTCGTCATTTAAAGCTATGCCCTCATGAATGACTGTCATCCTCTCTTGTTTGAAGTGTTCTTGCTGCTTTCGGACCATTGCAGGAAGCTGATATGAAGCTGTTCTTTCTGCAAATTGGAGAGCAAGTCTCTCAGCCTCCTGCAATGGTTGAATACATGCCTGTGGCCGGGCTGGTCGACCTGATATAGTTTTAATCTGACCCCATATCTTGCCAAGACTACTATGTTCATTTAGAGTTTGACACCACTCAAACCATCTTGCCTCCTTTACTTCTCTAGAAACTCGCCTTGCTTCAGAGATCACCGCTCGTAGCAGAGTTCTTCCTTCTGGTGTGGGGTTTCTCTTTAGATGTTTTCTGAAGATGTTGACTCTGTGGTTCTGTTCTTTAACTTCATTACTATAGAACCAATAGTTCTTTCGTTTTGTGTTTCCTGTGATAATGATTGGAATAGCTTTGTTCGCAGCAGCTGCAACGGCTTCCTGCAGATTGGTCTCGTGAATGTTCAAATCCTCAGGTGGCGTGTACGTTGCATACCATTTTTCAAGTTCTTCCTGGTATACATTCCAATTGGCCTTTCCTAAATTTCACCTAGGCTGTGCAGGCGGTGTAGGAGGTCGTGCTAGGTTTAGTGTTGTGACAGTAGCATAGTGGTCACTGGTGATCACCGGGTCTACTTCCCACTTCGCCTGATGCTGGAGTGCTGTTGAGATGAATGTAAGATCAAGGGAACCTCCTAGAATGTGAGTGGGTTCCCCAGTGTTGAGAAGTGTAATTTCAGGTACTTCTCGCAGAGCTGCAGCTAAATGGCGCCCATCTGCATTGGCTGGCCCAGTTGCACCTAACTTTGGATGATGAGCATTAAAATCTCCAGCAATAATTAAATTTTCCTGCATGGCCAAGGCAAGCACTGCCTCTGCTTCTAGTTTACGTCTAGGGGGGCTTGTAGACGTTGTATATGAGGAGCTCAAAATTAGCCATATTCACTGTAACTGCTAATACCTCTACTCCATCCCCACATGAAACTGAGTCTATTTTCTTGCTGGGTATGGTGTTTCTGACTAGGGTCATAAATCCTCTTAGTCTCCCCTGCTCATACGGTATAACATAGTGCTGATATCCAGCTAATCTGAAGGATTTCGTGGCTGGGAAAAGAGTTTCTTCCAAAACGATTACATCTGCTTTCGTGCTGATTGCAGCCTCCTGAAGTGTTTTTTTTTTATTTCCAAGACTTTGTATGTTCCACTGCAGAATTCGTAATGGCCAGACGACGGGTTCGGTTGGTGTTGCTCGTTCTACTAGAACTCCTCCTCGGAATCGACCTCTATATCCTCCGCCTCGCAAGTCGTATCGCTGCAAATCGGACTGCATTGATAGTTCGTGGTCATCCCCGACGTTGTTGGAATCTGTGCATAACTGTGGTCCATCGCTATGTTGTTGGAAGTGCTGCAGGTCGGACTGCATTGATTGTCCTTGGTCAACCCCGGCATTGTTGGAATCTGTGCAGAACTGTGGTCCATCACTTTGTTGTTGGTGTTGCTGCAAGTCGGACTGCATTGATTGCTCGTGGCCGTTTCTTGTGTTGGCGGAACCTGTGCATCTCTGCTGTTCAATACGTCTTTGTTGGCGTTGATGCATATCAGACTGCATTGGCTGTTGTTGTCTGTCTCCTGTGTTGGAAGATTCTGTTGATCGTGGGTGGTCACTGCTTCTTGCAGTTGCGTTTGTGAATGTTGATGTTCCGGAGTCTTGACTATCCGACTGTTGTCGGTAGTCAGTATGTCCAAGTTGCGGCGTTTGTCCTCTCGTGCTCCATCCTGTCGGAGACTGTCTATTTCCCGTGTAACTGTGGTCTGCTGCACGATCTTGTCCATTATCACACAAGTGATGTCGTGAGTCTGTTGCTGTGAGGCGTTCTGCATCATCTGTAGGCAATTGATAATGGTCTCTGCCATGATCTTCACGATGGTTTTCAGCTGGACCTCGGTAAAACTGTATAGCTGGTGAGTAGATTCCGAAAGTAAGTGTTTTCTGCTCTTTTGCATTTGCTGTACTTCTGCAACACGTTCGTGTAATGTCCGATTCGGAATTAACAGATTCGGGAAATTTTGCTCTGTGAGAGTGGGTGGCTGTTGTGGCTGCGCACGAGTGTTCCAGACGTTGGTGTTGGTGTATGTACTGCTGGTCAGTGTGTTGATCCTGGCCTGAGCTGTCTGCACTTTTTGTTTCCGTGCAGAGCAGGTCGTGCTCCAGGCATGATGTTTGCCTCCACAATTTGGACATTTGGCTGTTGTGGTCTGGTTTGCCTTGTGCTTGGCAATACAGTCTTTGGTGGGATGTCTCAGGCTGCACACTCCGCACCTCTCCTGTCCTGTGCAGCGTGACTGATGGTGGCCGTATTTCTGACACCTGAAGCAGCGTAGGGGTTCCGGGACGTATGGCCTCTGTCGGTATGTCCCCCAATTTCCAAGACCGAATGTTTCTGGCACATGTCCCATGACGGTCACCAGAACCTGACGCGTCGCTGCCTTGTCTACTTTTGTGCGGCAACGTTCCGCATGCAGGATTTGCTTGTGTTCTAGTACTGGATCCAGGGGAAAGTCGATTGGGTATCCCAAAAGCACGACTCGTGTGCGTCTTTCTGAAGGGTCCAGCTTTACCAAGCACACAGGTTTCCCCTGCAGGACTCTTACCTTCTCCAAGTAATGTGCAGTCTGTTGGTCTTGAGGTGTCATTATTATTTCTCCCTTCAGGTTGACTGTAATGGAAAGTTTGAGCTCTGGTTGTTCCTTTTCCATCGCCGTTACTACTCCATATGCTGTAGGAAAGTGGTCGGTCTGCATGATCTTGAATTTTGGAAGATGTGCAGAGGCTGGCGATGTCTGGTGTGAGACTGGTGGTGTCCTCCCCTGTCTCATACTGCTGTCCTGCGGCTGGGCTGTGGAGAGAGGAACAATGGCTGACACTGGCTGGTGTGAAACTGGTGGTGTCCTCTCCTGACTCATACTGCTGTCCTGCGGCTGTGTTGTGGACAGAGAAGCATCGACTGACACTGGCTGGTGTGTGACTGATGCTGTCCTCTCTAGGTCCATTACGTCTGCTGACTTGCTGGTAGAAGCAAGTGGTAAAGCCTCGATAGCAGTTTTCTTTGGTGCCTGCTGCACATCGGTCCACCGTCCCTCCTCGTCCGAAAGCTGCTTCCATTCCCTCTTGCGCTGAGCCTTCCCCATGGCTCTCTTCACGTAGTGAGAACCGACTCAAACCACCGGAGCGAGCAGGCGACACGTCTTCACTGCACGGTAGCTCAGGAGCAACTCAACATACTAAGTAGGTTAGGTAAGGTCGGTGTTTTCTATGAAGCTTTTCAAGGGAAACTATTATGTTTAGTATGTCACCTATGCACGCAACTAATAAGTCAATATTGACTTATTAAATTTGCGAGAACGGGTTGACGTACTATATAGATGTTACGTCTGTGACGGTAAAAAAACATGCTTTTTCTGAAAAACTGTGTTTTTTGTGTGTTTTTCATGTAAGAAAAATATTCAAAACCTCTTTACCAATTGCTTTGAAATTTTGACACAATATTGCATTCGAATAGGCACGTCTTTTTATATATCTACTATATACATGCCTTACCTGTGACAGGTAAAAACATGCTTTTTTTGAAAAACAGCGCCATCTGTTGGACGTAAGAGCAACACACGCTGTAATCTCTGCAAGTTCTTCACCGAATGCTTTGAAATTTTGACACATCGTTGCATTCGAATAGGCGCGTCTTTTTATATACTGTACATACTATATAGATGCCATCCCTGTGACTGGTAAAAACATGAGTTTTTGAAAAACAGCGCCATCTGTTGCACATAATAGCAACATGCACGCTATACTAAATATGTCACGAATTCTATTTCAATGTTTCCGATTGCATTGATAAATTTTATTTTCATAGATTTCGATTTATTTTATTTTTTATTGAATTATTTCATGTGACATTGTGTTGGAATTGAGCTATGTAGTTTATTATACCATTCATTTCGTAAGTATAAGTATAGATGCCACACCTATGACAGGTAAAACTATATGCTTTTCTTGAAAAACAGTGCCATCTGCTGCATGTAAGAGCAACACACATGCTATTCTAAATATATTACAATTCCATTTCAATGTTTCTGATTGCATTGATAAATTGAATTTTCATAGATTTTGAAACATTTTCATTTTGATTTAATTATTTTGTGTGAATTGCATTGGAATTGAGCTGTGTTGTTTACCATACCGTTCACTTCATGAGTATAGTTTATTTTTTATTTTTTTCATATTTTCATTTCATTTTTTAACTGTTTTTCTTATATTTCAGTGATGGGAACATCAGATCACTTGATGTTCCAATTTTCTGATGGAAACATCAGACCATTTGGGAAAGCATCGGACGAGGGAGTGGGGAATGGTGGGAATGACAAGGGAACGGAAGTGAGAGATGGTGGGGAGGACAAGGAGACAAAGGAGGGGGTAATGGTGGGGAAGGACGAGGGGACGGGGGAGTTTGGGATGGTGGGGACGAGGGGATGGGGGAATGGAGAATGGTGGGGGGGACAAAGGGACAGGGGAGTGGGGCATGGTGGGAAGGAAGAGGGGATGGTGGAGTGGGGAATGGTAGGAAAGACGAGGAAACGATGGAGTGGGGAATGGTTGGGAGGCCGAGGAGACGGGTGAGGAGGGTATGGTGGGGAGGACTGGGGGACAGGGAAGGTTGCTGTGGCTCAGCAACACACATGCGTTGCTAAGCCACAGCACCGCGTGGCCGGGTACTGCTAGTGTAAAACAATAAGAATCACTCCCTAATCTGAAACTAGAAAAAAAAGAGGCAACGAACGACATGAACCGTCACTGTATAAATCTTAAAACAGCTTTTACCTTAATCTAAGGAGACCAGCCAATGGTGTTCTGATCTCGGTAGGCAAGATGGAGAACCTTTTCAACTGCTGTTCCAAACCACACTTGTCCTCAGCTAAGGACTGACCTAAGCAAGTAAGTATTACTCCGCCAGGTTCATCAATTTACCAAGCAGGGTTTAACTTGAACAAACTAATCCTAATTACTGGCAAATCCCAGATGGTTGAATTATCATTTAACTGGTGGTAATTCAATTAGGCATCTTGGCAAAAGCTATTTCCAGTTACCACATTTTCTAGTGACCTGCTTTTATAATTTTATGAATTACTAATGTGGTCACTCTCTGGGCTGCATGACCTTGACATGGTGAGCCACCTGGACCACAAACTAGTCCCTACACATGACGTCATTTCTCTGTGACGGTATACAACTCTGATCTCAACCTTCATTCTACTTACATGTAAATCTAACATACATACATAAGCCTAGTTAGTTATTACAGTAATTACTGTGATTGCTGAAATATTCATTACTTGTTGCATTAAAACAAAGGAGATGGCCATCTTGTATTCTAAGCGTGCTAATCCCTTTAATTCTTGGGGATATGACCCTTCGTGGCTACTCAGGTAAGAACTCTCGTCTGACTGCAACTTAACAAAACCCCATAGACCAATGTGATGCCTATGACTGAGAATCTATAATAAATAATTTTTACAACAAACTAGTTTGTTACAGATATACAGGAGGGTACATTGGGTTTGTGAGGATGCATAGCATGGTATTTACAATCATGTACAGCACTAGTTCGCGCAGCGTTTCGGGCAGGTCTGATACTGTTCCCTTCGTAACGGGGTCCCTGCATGTCCCTTGGTCAGGGGTGTGTTTTTGTCCATATGTACCTCCGTGCATTTGTGCTTGCTTGTCGTGGTTCTCGTTGGTTCGTGAACCTCTTCGTACCTTCCACTATTATTGGGACTTCTGTTGAGTTCCGGTGAGGTTTCCCTCTTGACTATTTTCGGACTCGTTGGTTCCCTTCCGTCCTCTTTGTCTTCTTTCGCTTCGGTTTCGCCTTGTTTTGTTTTTGCATCGTCTCTACTTCCAGTTTCGACGTCCCTTGTCTTCGTTACATACACCTTCCTGGTGTTCGTACGATATGTGCATACAATGTGTCTGTACACTCTGTGTATGTACCATGTATGTGTGTCCACCTGGTGTACGAGTAACGCCATCTGGTAGACGGGTGGTGCGTTTCGTACCTCGCGCGCTGGGGCCGGGGTTTTCGTGTTGTTTCTGGGCGGTGTGCTTGTGTGTTCCACGTCGTTTATCACGGTTTTCTACGGCTTCTTGCTCGTTTTCTCTCTCCAGTCATAGACCTCTAGATGCGGGGGGTGTTCTGGATTTTATATATGAGGACGTCACTTCGTTCTTTCCTCTGCTTCGGGGTGTGGGGTGGCTCAGAGTGGCGCCAGCTCTCCTTCTGTACTGCTCCTCGTCTTCTGCTGGGCGCAGCAGGCCTCTGGACATATTTCACCTTAGACTTCCAGTTTTTATTCAGGTAACAGTACATACAATGCCTACTGCCTCTGGTTCGCATGGCGTTCGAGCGCACCACTAGCGATGCTCCTGGTATGTTACTTTGCTCGATTGTACTCACCGTTTTGTACTCACCTATTTGTGCTTGCGGGAATTGAGCTCTGGCTCTTTGGTCCCACCTCTTGACCGTCAATCAACAGGTGTACAGGTTCCTGAGCCTATTGGGCTCTATCATCTCTGCACTTGAAACTGTGTAACTGTGTCACTGTGTAACTGTGTTGTGGCACGGTCGTGTCTCTGCTCTGCAGGCGAGATTGTCCTGTCTGGCACCTCTGTCAGCCTGGTGCTGGTTCTCGACTTTTGGTGGGGGGTACTTGCCTAGTTGTGCTTGCGGGGGATGAGCTCTGGCTCTTTGGTCCCACCTCTCTCTCTTGTCGGTCGACGGGTGTGCAGTTTCCAGAGCCTACTGGGCTCTATCTTCTCTATATTTGCTCCTGTGGGTGGAGTCTGCCTCCACCACGTCGCTTCCTAGTGCATTCCGATTCCTATCTCCTCTGACATTGTTCGGGTTCTTTTTCATGTCTGTGGCTCCTTTGGGTACTCAGTTTCCTCCTGTGTCCCCTTGTCCATTCCCACCCTTGGTCACTGCTCCATCCTTGTTTACTCTGTCACTTTCCCGCTTGGCGGGGTTGCGTCGATGGCTCCTTACAGGGGTACTCACCTAGTTGTACTCACGTAGTTGTGTTTGCGGGGGCTGAGTTCTGGCTCTTTGGTCCCGCCTCTCAACCGTCAATCAAACCGGGGTGTTAGGTGTTGTGTGTTTTGTTTGGACACCTTGCGTGTATCTTCAGTGACTTCCCTCTGTCCGTGCATCTTGTTCTTTGTTGTCCTGTGGGGCTTTGCCCCGCATTTCTGTGCTTTTGGTTTCGTTTGTCGGCACCTGGGTTTTTTCTCTAATTTTGGACACTCCTTCATTTCCTTGGTCCTTGTTTGTGTCCTTCCTTGCTTGGTTTCTGATCTCCGGACACTCATTCCTTGTCTGTCTTCGGTGCCTGGCTGCACCCTGATATCCATGCTGTCCCTCGGGTATGTGCACCCTCCACTACACATTTTGTGGATGGTCGTGTGCACTGCATTCCCGGCCACTCCTTGGTCCATCTTCGGGGTTTTCCTTGCCTATTTCCGTATTTCCTCCTATGCTACACTTGACTGTGTATCTGGTTCACTGCTTCTTGGCTATCCTGATGTTGGGTTGTCGGGTGGGCCTCTGTTCATGTTCAGTTCCCTGGTTTTGGACTACCCCGGTGTTCCGTTTTGGTACTGAGTTCCTTCAATTTTTCTTTGTGAGAAAAAGATCTCACTGCAGGCATCATGGTTGCACTGTTTGTGGGGGGTTGTGGCCTATCGGTTCTCTGCTCCTGCTCTACTGGTTCCTTTTCTTGGAACAGGTAGCTGAGTTCCGGTCCTAGCTCCAGCTTTTCTCTGTTCTTTTTCTGGGACGTGTGTGTTTGCTTTCCTGTGGTTTACGTCCTGCGTAGTTCTCCTCATGGATACCTCGGGGACGCGTGCGTCATTCTTCCCTGCTGGTGTGGGTTATGCTGCTCCTTTGGGTTGTGGGGTCGCTGTTTTTTGATTCGCGTTTTGCGCTTTCGTTCATGGTGCTCGTTTTCCTCGTTGGCCTCTGCCTGGGCCCTGGTTCCTTGGTGTTTGGCTTCGGACCTTCAGGGGTCCTTGGGGGGGGGGGGGCGTTTCTGCTCACCTGGGTTGGTTCCTTTTCGTCTCGCTGGGATTGGGTTCCTTGTTTCCCCTGCGGCTATTCCTTTTGGTTTTTGCCTGCCTTGGCAAAGACCTGCTGCTTTCCATGGTTCCGGTCAGGTGGGTCTTCCCGCGGCTCCGCTCCTTTTTGCGGATCGTTGCAGCTCTGTACAGGGCTGGTTCATTCTTCTCCTCGAGTTTTCATGTCTCTCGTTTTTGTCTCTCGTTTCTCATCGCTTGTGTTGGCACTGGTGGCTTCGTTGTTGGTCTTCCGCCAGCGTGTTTCGTCTCGGGGGTGGTGTGTGGTTTTCCTGGCAGCCCTTCCGGTTTTCCTATCACTGCGAAGGGTTCTTTGGTCTCTGATAGGGTTGGCTTGTCTTCCCTTCGGGGTTGTTTCGGGACCGTGGTCTGGGACTGTGTACTGTCGCCTCATATTTTGTGGTGCTGGCGGAGCCGCTACAGCTTGCGTACGGGGTTGCTGTTCCTTCTGCTTCGTTCTGCTTGCTGTCTTAGGCGTTGTTTCACCTCCGGCCTGCTCTTGCGTTTCTGGTGCCGTCCTGGTCTTGGTTTTTTAAGTTCGGGCGCGTGGCATCCACCTCCCAGATCCTTCCCTATTTTCCTTATCTTTGGTGAGGTAGCTCCGGGGAACCGACGGGGCTTCCCCCAGAAAATTAGTGTTGAATGTAATGAAACGCCATTTTCTGGGTGAGTTATGGAGGCTCCCCGGCATCCCTCCCTCCCTCCAGTCAGCAGTGTTTTTCGCGTATTTTGACATCCAGCCTAAGAATTGCTAGTTGGATCGCCGGCGTGGATGGTCTGGGGCTCCCCATTCCCCCTCCCGGGGAGGGGGGTTGCGCAAACGGCGGCACGTGATGACATCATGCTAGTTTTATAATTTTGTTTGGGGAGTTCTGTCCACTCGTTCAGTTTTCGGTAGCAATATTTTCACCAGAATAGGGGTTTGTTTTGGGGCTCCTAACTTTCTGGGTGCCTGTCCCGCTCGATGGCAGACATAGAATGCTCCCAACCACAGGGGGGGGGGGTTTCTATATGCCATTGCTCCTCGTGCCTCTCTGAGGGGGGCCAGTTTCTGGCTCGTGGTCCCCGGTAGGCAAGAACTCCAAGCACTTTGACCGATGCCAGAAAGTTATACGTATCCATTCAGCCTGGATAGCTCCGGGGAGCCAACGGGACTCAGAAAATTGCGTTGCATTGCATTCAACGCTAGTTTTTTGGTTTGTTTTTGAATGAGGCAAAAGTTTGACAGCTTTTCAATTCATTAGAGAGTGAGTTCCATAGACTAGGTCCCTTTATTTGCATAGAGAGTTTACACAGATTAACTTTGACTCTGGGAATATCTGAGATATTTATTTCTGATGTGGTGATAATGGGTCCTATTACATCTGACCAGGGAGAGTTTCAGAGCAAGCAGGATTTGCATTTAAGAACAGGGTTTTGTAAATGAAATTGACACAAAAGAATGTGTTGAGTGAGTTTATGTTTAGCATGTTTAGGATTTAAACAAGGGGGCTGAGTGTTGTCTGAAAGCAGAGTTTGTTATTAGTTTGATAGCAGATTTTTGCTGGGGGATAATGGACTTCAGGTGGTTTACAGTAGTTGAACCCCATGCACAGATACCATAATTAAGATAGGGATAGATAAGTGCATAATATAGTGAGAGGAGAGCAGAGCTAGGAACATAATATCTGATTTTGGAGAGCATACCAACGGTTTTAGAGACTCTTAGTTATGTGTTGTATGTGGGTGCTGAAGTCGAGTCTCTTGTCACATATAAGAACGAATAGGCCAATAAACTTTCCGTCATTTTTATTACTGATGTTAACATTGTCTATCTGAAGCTGAATTGCATTTGTTGGTTTGCTTACAAATAAGATGTAGTAGGTCTTTTCTATGTTTAGTGTGACTTTGTTGGTTGACATCCATAAGTGGACTTTTTTTAACTCATTATTCACAACATTATTTAATGTGTGTGGGTTGGAGTCTGAGTAGATGAGGGCAGTATCATCAGCAAACAATATAGGTTTAAGAATGATAGAGACATTAGGCAGATCATTGATGCATATAAGAAATAGGAGAGGTCCTAAGATGCTGCCCTGTGGCACTCGTACGGTTAATGGCAGAGTGAGAGAGGTTATATCATTGATGGCTACACATTGGTGTCTATCACTAAGATAGGATCGGATATAGTCCAGGGCAAGGCCTCGGATTCCATAATGGAATCCGAGGACAATAAAGACTACTCCGAGGAATTCCATTTTGGGCTATCACCATGTCAGTTGGATGTCCTACTTAGGTAATTATGTTATATTTTGTTGGAGAAATGTGCTTCACCATGAAAGGTAAATATCTTAAGGTTTGATGACCAAACCACACATCAGAAACTGAAAAAACTATGACGTTTTGGTCCATCATAGACCATTATCAAGTCGTATAATTACACAATTTAATAATGGTCCAGGATGGACCAAAACGTTGTCGTTTCTTTACTTTCTGATGTGTGGTTTTGGTCATGATATCTTCAGCCATGTTATTGTGACTCATCATCTGCATCTAAAAGTATTTTATTTGTCTTTTTTATATAAATTAGATGCTTCTCATAAACCAAGCAAGAACTAAAGAAGCTGTCAGTGTATAAGCTAGAAGCTCCTCATAGACCCAGCAAGAAATAGATAAGCTGTCAGTAAAGAAAACACATAATCGTTCATAAATAAATAAATATTTCTTTATTTTAACAAGGATAAAAGAAAGTACTTATGTGTTTATCTTCATACAGAGGACCACTTAGTTTGCAAACCTAAGTTATCTGAAAGTTCCAGTTTCCTGATCGGGGTTGGGGTTTCACGCTTCTCGGATTAAATTTGGGAAACGAGGAAGTCGTCTGCCAGGCCTTGCGCCAGCCCGGATGGTGGTGCGTTGTTACAGAACCTAATTGGCCCACTAACTGTGCTCGGTGACACTAGTGCCTTCTACCCTGTGACGTCACAGATTCACAGCCCATTGTTTTGAATTGTCATGAGACTGGAGTGTTTATGCCCATGACTTGTTGGATATACAGTATCCGCACAATCTAGGAACATCCGTGCACCATGTCGGCTCCAAATGCCCACATTGTGTCAATGATGGCTGACTGGTGGGTGGATGGCGAGCAGAGTGGGCAGACAGGCAGGGAGGGTGGGTGGAGGAGAAATGGGATGGCAGGCAGGCAGGGTTAGCAGGTGAGTGGGTGGAACAGGGTGGGTGGATGGATGGATAGGTGGCTGACTGGCGGGTGGGCTAGCTAGCAGGCGGGCAAGTGGGCTGACTGGGTGGGCAGTTTTGGGTGGGTAGATAGGTGACTGGATAGGCCAGCTGGAAGACAGGCGAAGTGGGTAGATGCATAGGCAGGGAGGGTAGCTGGATTTGCAGACGGGATGAGTGAGTGGGTGGGCAAGTAGGCAGTGTAGACGGATGGATTGGTGACTGGTGGGCAGGCTGAGTAGATAAGATAATGGGCGGGCAGGCTGGGTGGGTAAGATAATGGGTGGGCAGGGTAAGTGGGTTGCTGAGTTGGCTGGGTGGGTTCATGGGAGGGGGGCGATCTTGGGTGGGTTCGGGCAGGCAGTTTTGGGTGCGTTTGGGTGGGCGGTCTTGGGTGGGTTCGGGCGGGTAAGCAGGCTTGGGTGGGCTCGGGCGAGTTGATGGGCTTGGGTGGGTTTTGGCAGATAGGCGGGCTTGGGTGGGCTCGGGCAGGTAGGCGGGCTTGGGTGGATTCAGGCGGGTAGGTGGGTTCGGGTGGGTAGGCAGGCTTGGGTGGATTCAGGCGGGCTTGGGTAGGTTCGGGCGGGTAGGTGGGCTTGGGTGGGTTCAGGCGGACAGGTGTGCTTGTGTGGGTTCGGACAGGCAGGTGGGCTTGGGTGGGTTCGGGCAGGCAGACTGTCACAGACTAGCTGTGGTCAATGCTGATCCACCCCTCAGCTACCCCATCCCCACTACATCTTACCCCCCCCTCCCCCCTCCCCATCCCCACATTGGACCCTCCCAGAAATATCCCCCACCACTTCAGGCGCGTGTAGACGGGTATTAATATGGTTCCGATTCTCGGTTACCTTTCTACCAGTTGCAGACTGGTAGGATGGAGTGAAGGCAGACTGCCCTGACTGACTGCTCTGATTGACTGCCCTGACTTACATACAAGAAGATACAGTTTGTGAGAGTACATAACGTTGTTTTGTAAACATCAGACTCATTTTGTTTACGAACTGTGACTGGTTGCTACCATAACTGTGAAGGCCTAACAGCCTTTGACTGGTTATGACTGACTGACTTGTGACTGAATGCTTGACTGACCAGTACAATTTGTATATGAAGTTTTTGAAAACAAGATAAATGGGAATGAAACGCATGTCAAATAAAGAGTCTTTTGCAAAGGCTTCCAAGAAATCTTGCATTGCCTCACCTGCACCTGACTCATCACATGTTGACTCAAATGCATCAACATCTGAGGTTACCTTATCACCATTATTCTCCACTTCAGTCAACCCAACACCATCAACATCCACCACTACCTCTTTCATGTAAATAAATATGCTACATCAACAATGATCATCAACATAACAAGTGGATCAGGACTTCTTTTATTGGTGAGCACAAACAAAATACTGTCACATTTATGGTATGAACCTGTCGATTGTTTCCCTTAGATTTTCCCCTACATTTCTTGTTTATTTTTTTCCTACATTTCTCATTTACGAACTTACATGGTAACCTTACATGGTAACCCATGGTAACACTACCTAATAAATTCCCTGTAATCTACCTCACTCCTCTATTGTCAACCCATGTCTGTTATTTTCTTTTTTTTTTTTTAATCAACACTGTTTGTCAACCTATTGTATTTGTGCTGCTTTTTCAGTCATGTTCCCCCCTTTTTTTATCTTTATTTGTATTTGTTCTCAACACTTTTTATTCTTTATGCTCAATTAGTATTAAGTTCTAGATATTAATGTTTTTCTTGCCCGAAACGCATTGC
The DNA here is from genome assembly GCF_040958095.1 of Procambarus clarkii. NCBI lineage: Eukaryota > Metazoa > Arthropoda > Malacostraca > Decapoda > Cambaridae > Procambarus > Procambarus clarkii. The sequence continues at coordinate 14,135,982 of NC_091222.1, forward strand.
GTAATAGTGGCTTTAGGCATTGTATGTACTAGCTCTATCTATATATCAATCCATTAATGTAACATCACTTGTATGTATATACCTTACCTGAATAAACATCTGAATCTGAATCTGAACCAATGGGTCTCATCCCCGAGGGGTTCGCAAAGCAAGTAGTTCTCTGTATTTAGTTAAATAATGTATTTTCTATTTTAGTTCTCATCAGAAATTAATTTAAAATGTAATATAATCTCTGTATCTAAGTCATGGACATTTTTGTTGTAATATTATTTAGAATTAGAGCTAGTGTAAAAGACAATTTGAGACATTCTCAATATGAGACCTTTTTTGCAGGCGATGAGTCACAATAACGTGGCTGAAGTATGTTGACCAGACCACACATTAGAAGGTGAACGGACGACGACTTTTCGGTCCGTCCTGGACAATTCTAAAGTCGAATGAGAATGGTCGAATCTACCTTCCCTCATCACAATCGACTTGAGAATGGTGTAGGATGGACCGAAACGTCGTCGTCCCTTCACTTTCTAGTGTGTGGTCTGGTCAACATGAGACCTTTTTATTGGTAGGAGAAATGTATACTAGCTTTAATCCATGATTTCTGCAAACTGATTTCCATTTTTTATTTTTTGTTCAGGTCAATATATGAGTTCTACGTTTGGTTAGAAATATATATCACTTAATAATTTATAATAGACTGGCATTTATATCTGTCCAAGTCCTAAATTTGAATTTCTCTAGCCTTACTTTTGCAGTTATGCTATATTTGTATGACAATTAAATTGGCCTGACTGTCGGCTATATTAGCATAACTGGCAATTATATTAGGCTCACTGGCAATTATATTATCCTGAATCTAACAATTATGAAGCTCATGAATTTGAAAATAGCATAAATATGGTAATTATATTAGCTTGAACCTAGTAATTATATTTATATGACTGGCAATTTTATTTATATGACTCTGGCAATTTTATATATGTGAATCTGGCAATTATATATATGTATGAATCTGACAATTATATTTATATGAATCTAGCAATTATATTAGCCCAATTCTAACATTTGTATAATCCTTAATCAGGCATTTTATAAACTAGAACTTTTTATTAATATTAGTCTGAATCTAAAACTTGTATTATGTTGTGTAGTATTTCATTCAAAGTTTAATTACTGGTAGTGTTTATTTCATATGTTTACAATTGCCTGAATCTGACAAATCATTAATATAAAAGGATGTCTGCTTTTCATTTAGTAATTTAAAATTTTTATGTAAATGTCTTAAGTTTGGGTATTGCTTAATTGGTAGGTATTATTATTATAGGCCTGTATTAATAGGTATAGGAAGAGCATGTATGGTTTTGCTTGGTGGTTAAATTTCTTTTTGTGATGATGGATGTAAATGACCTTTAGTTATTATTTATTAGGCTCTATCATTAGTTTATATTATTTGTATTTAGATTAATATGCACTACTTGGCTCTTACTTAAAACCTATTAATTATTATATACAAATTACTTGACAATTGTTTCGCATGTGTAAATAAATGATAATTATGCACTATGAGTCGTCAACATCCCCATAACAAAATTATTTGCACCAGATATAACACTGACAAATTTATGTCTCGTAAACATAGGTTGTAGTGAACAAAGCCACAAGGGCCGTGATGAGGATTCGAACCTGCGTCTGAGAGCATCCCAGACGCTACCTTAACCCTTGTATGGCGCCTGGCTATTTAGCATGTGTCACTCACAGGCGCATCCCCCCCCCCCCCCCCCCCCCAAAAAAAAAAATATTTTTTGCTAAACCTGTTAATTTGTGTTCACTGATCATGGGAAAAATAATAAAAAGATCGTAAGTGGCATATATTGCCCGCTATAGGGCGGGGAAATCTGGCAAAAAACAGGCGCTGACTAAGCGTGCGTCCCAGACGGTCTGTTGCTAGCCAGCTGTCAGGCCGGAGTTACCACAAAGAGATAATTACCTAATTACTTCAATGTCTCTGATTGATTTCCGTAGTTTTTTGCTGTAATATTATTCAATAGTGTGTAGTGTGATATATTTATATAATAAAATGAATGAATCATCACTGTACTCAAAAATATGGTGTGCATATTGTTATTTCAATTATGTTCATCAAACAGTGAACAAATACTTTGTCGGGTATTACACTATATACACAGGTTATAGATATGTATCAGCATGTTTCGTTCACCATAACGAACCATTAAGTTGCTATTATGAGTCAAAAAGTAACGAGGAGTGACCGCCACACATCCACCAAGCTACACCCTCAACACCTCACTCGCCTACATTCTCCTCCCACCATACTGTTTTTGCTTTTATTCACTATATACAGACGTTATATATAAGTATCTACATTCGTGTTCACCATAACGAACCACTAAGTTGGCATGCTGAGTGGCAGTGCCAGTGGCAGCCCGCCACTGGCTGCTACTTCCTCCCTCCCTCAAGTCACCTGACTCACCCACATTCTCCTTCCACAATACTGTTTTTGCTTTTATTCACTATATACAGACACTATATATAAGTATCTACATTCGTGTTCACCATAACGAACTACTAAGTTGGTATGTTGAGTGGCAGTGGCAGCTCGCCACTGGCTGCCACTCCCTCCTTCCCTACCTCACCTCACCTGACTTGCCATCATTCTCCTCCCACCATACTGTTTTTGCTTTTATATACAGACATTATATATATATATATATATATATATATATATATATATATATATATATATATATATATATATATATATATTTTAGATATATACAAGAGTTGTTACATTCTTGTACAGCCACTAGTATACGTAGCGTTTCGAGCAGGTCCATGGAATACGATCCCCTGCCGCGAAGAATCGTGTTTTTTCATCCAAGTACACATTTTACTGTTGCGTTAAACAGAGGCTACAGTTAAGGAATTGCGCCCAGTAAATCCTCCCCGGCCAGGATACGAACCCATGAGATAGCGCTCGCGGAACGCCAGGCGAGTGTCTTACCACTACACCACGGAGACTGTAGCTACATGTAAGTATGTAAGTATTTACATGTTTTGTTCACCATAACTGTACATCTTAAATTTCCAACAATACTGTTTGTGGTGTTATTACGCTATATACACATTATATATAAGTATTTCCCATTTTATTCACCATACTTGTACAAGTAAACTGGTAAGGTGCCCAAAGACCATAGTGGTCACCAGTAAACAACACGATAAGTCGTGCAGACGACGCCCCTCCCTCACCAAAATGGCGGCTCCCAACCTACTCCTATTACTGTTTATACCCTCTATACGCGTTATATATAAGTATCTACATTTGTGTTCACCATAGCAAACCACTAAGCTGGTATGGTGAGTGCAGCCAATAAAAGGTGGCCACACACAGAAGACAACGCCACCAACCTCCCTCTAATAGCATTACTCCTCCCTCCATGGAGCACAGCGCTAAATATCACAACAATCCTGCTATTATCAGAACCCTGGTCACTTTTATCACAGTCAGGGGGTCTTCTGTAATAATATCATCGCTACATAATAGCATGAACAACTATATTATGGCATTTTTAGGTGATGCTGTGGTCACAAGCTGAACAGCAGTGCTGTGAGCTCATGCTGCGTGCGTCAGGCTTGATAGCTCAATCAATACTGAGGCCCCTAACACCCGGGAATTTGGCCCACGATTTTTTTTTTAAATGGCGTCTGTTTACATGAGCCCTGATGAAGGTGTGGTGAACCCCGTGTATCCAACCCGTCCTCTTAAAAAGAACGTCACTTTTGGCCCGTATTCGCACTATGGCCAAATTTGGACGTAATTTGAAATGAAATCCACTCACAAAAGTGACGTTCTGTTCCGTTTTCTATTTGAGTCGTCCGGCGTACGCGCAGAGGTTATAAGAGGACACTTTAAATTAACGTTTTGAAACTTTATGAGAATTTCCTGCCCACCTAACCTATCAGAGGACCCTTAACTTACTGTTGTTGAAAAAAAAAATCCCAAATTTATTTTCATATTTTTTTAAATTTCAAATTATGTCCAAATTTGGCCATACGGGCAAACGGCCAAAAGCGACGTTCTTTTTAAGAGGACAGGTTGATACACCTGCGGGCCGTTTAAATCTTGCATAGTACTCCAAAGCATTATATGATGAGATGCGCAATTTACTGCAAGTCGGTCAAAGCATCATATGATGCGATGCGCAATATAAGGGTTAATCAACTGAGCTACAACATGGTCAAAAGGAGTTGAAACCAAAGTTCTACTGAACTTACTGGATCATGTAGCCTCTCCGAGGCACAAACCAGGGTTTTACACAACTCCCCCCCATGTACTCGAGCTATGTCAATAGGCCGTTCTCCCTCTTCGCCCTTCATTACACACAGAAATCACAATTGCGTGATACATCAAATGAACAAATCCACAAGGGCCAAGACGAGGATTTGAACCTGCGTCTGAGAGCATCCCAGACGCTGCCTTAATCGACTGAGCTACGGCATGGTCAAATGGAGTTGAAACCGAAGTCCTACTGAACTTACAGGATCCTGCAGCCTCTCCGAGGCACAAACCAGGGTTTTACACAACTCTCCCCCATGCACTCGAGCTATGTTAATAGGCCGTTCTCCCTCTTCACCCATATTTCATTACACACAGAAATCACAATGCTCTCGGAGCATGGGATGCTCTTGGACGCAGGTTCGAATCCGCGTCACGGCCCTTGTGGATTTGTTCATTTTTGTTCATTGGTTTAAATTACCAATCAAACTGTCAATGTAATGAAACAGAGCTTTAATGTACATGCACCAATGTGCTTTAATATACTTACTAATCTCTCTCATCTCATTTTTTTTCTTGCAATGTATTTGTTATTTTATTAATTCTGCTAGAATTTACCTACTTAAAATTATCTGTTAGATTAAGGACCTGCCCGAAACACTGCACGTACTAGTGGCTTTACAAGATTGTAAATACTATGCTATGTATTCTCACAAACCCAATGTACCTTCTTGTATATAAGTAAATAAACTAAACTAAAATAATAAAATTTGATGCATCATGCAATTGTGATTTCTGTGTGTAATGACGTAAGGGCAAAGAGGGAGAACGGCCTATTGACATAGCTCGAGTGTATGGTGGGGGAGGGGAGTTGTGTAAAACCCTGGTTTGTGCCTCAGAGAGGCTGCAGGATCCAGTAAGTTCTGTAGAACTTCGGTTTCAACTCCTTTTGACCATGTCTTAGCTCAGTCGATTAAGGCAGCGTCTGAGATGCTTTCGGATGCAGGTTCGAATCCCCGTCACGCCCCTTGTGGATTTGTTCATTTAATGCATCATGCAATTGTGATTTCTGTGTGTAATAGGTTGTAGTTCATTCCACCAAATTCAGTATTTGTTTTATTTATTTATTAATTTATTTGTTTATATATACAAGAAGGTATATTGGGTTGTGAGAGTACATAATATTGGTGTTCTTACATTTTTGCAAAGCCACTAACACCCATATCATTTCGGGCAGATTCCTACTCTAACGAATAAAGGTAAGAGAATTAATAGGTGCAGTGTAGCAAAATTTGAGTTTACCATTATAACTACAATATTAATTGATGGGAGTGATTTCAATGGTGATGTTGCATATCTTAAATTCTAAATTTGGAGGAGTAAACAGCACAAAATACAGTGCGAGTTTGAATTCTAATTTTGGAGGAGTAGATAGCACAAAATACAGTGTCAGTTTGAAGCACAAGGTAGGAAACTTGAGGATGAAAATTGGTATTTTTTGGTTTTACTTTTAAATAAGGCATAGTTGGACAGTTTTTTCATTCTTTAGGGTGGGAGTTCCAAAGACTGGATTGTTTTATTTGTATAGTGTGTTTACACAGATTTAATCTGACTCTGGATATCAAAGAGATATTTATTTCTGGTGTGGTCTTTTACATCATTCAAGGAAGGGTTTCAGAACAGGGTTTGCATTTAGGAATAAGGTTTTGTACATGTAAATAGCACAAGGTTACCATCCACTCACAAACTAGGAGTGTTGTAGAACCTAATTGACAATTGTCTCTGCATTCAAGGTCACCATCGACTCGCTGTAACTATGTGTTCTTTTAATTGGCACATAAATGAGCTTCATGTAACATTGTGTATTTACCCTATGACAATGCTAAAGTATTTGTAGTTACAATTCTTAGTTATTAAGGTAATTGGAGAAGCCGCAAACCCTGAATATATGAATGTCAAAAAGGTTTTTGTTATGTGTGATATTCTTGTTTTGCAAATGCACTGGCTTAAATCTTATGAATTTGAAATCTCCAAATTTATAGACATTTCTTTTTACACTGCCAGTATTAAAATCACTGATGACTGGAAGACCTTATGGTGGCACTGCTATCATGTGGCATAATAATATGCAATATGAAGTTGACGTTATCATTACAAGAGTTATTACGTTCTTGTACAGCCGCTAGCACGCATAACATTTAGGGCAAATCCCTAACCCTTTGGCTGCTACTCTTAATTGCTGAGTAGGCTGCATTACGGTGATACAGCACATATCCACAAGGTTCCTGCACCATGACTACTGGAGAAAATAGTCGATAACAGAGTGAAGAAGGCCGGCACCAGAGAGGAAGTTAAGATGAGCAGTTTCTGGTCAGAACCCCCCCTCCCCGTTCAGCTCGTTGATGCCGTGAGGGGGGGGGGGGGCTTGGTGGGCGGCTGCTGGAGTGTGATGCTCCTTGGGACAGTCCTCTGTCCTTTTGTAATCATGTGCTCCTGCTGCTGTCCTCTCGAATTGTGCTGAACAACTTTTCCTTTTCCTACTGTTAGGTTTTTCTCCCCCCTCTTCTCTATCTGCTTGTCGTTTCCTGCCGACCTTTTGCTTGTTTTGGTTATTCCTTTGGCCTCATTCTATTTTGACGCCCGGGTGCTTGAGGAGGCTCTTGCACCCGTAGTACCCAACGTCGAGAGCGAGGGGAACCTCTTATTGTCAATCCTCCTTTAGTCTGTTACGACCCTGGGTTCCTCAGTGGAAACCAGAGGTCAAAATTGAGCTAAATAAACTGCCTTATAGTATTGGAAACGCATCACGAGGTGCATTTCTTTGTATCTTCCCTGCCAGACGTAAGACTGTTCTTGTTTCTCAAAGAACATTTAAAGACTGAGCTTGGGGTTGATTATTAAATAATAAAATAGGCACCAACTATGTTTAATAATACTTTCTAATCATTTGTAAAGTAAACCTGAGTAAACTTGGGATAGGAATGCTGTACGATTAGTTAAGTAGTCTGCTGGCAGTGAGTCTACTGAGAGAGAAGAGTGGAGATGAGCTCTCTTCTCTGGCTGGCGTTGTGGTGAAAGGAAACCTCCTCCCTTTCCTCTGTTTCTTTATTTCTGTGTCGTTGTTATCCAGTTAAGTAGATTGTGTAGTATCCTCATTGTCTGGCATAAATGTGTTCTATGTGTATAGAGTATTGATGTGTAGCAATTAGGTGTTCACTTATTTTTACAAGTTACTCTAGGGGGTTCCAGGGGAACCACGTGGGCTCCAGTGTTACCAGTAAGCTCCCTACAGTCATTGCTAGTGTCCCTTGCCTAGTAGTACTTTACCCTAGCTTGTTCTCGGTGTAAACCTTGTATCCTGCTTATGTGGACCAAGGCTTTTAACGTAAGATAGTGTGGTAAAGTAATTATTATTATTGTTATTGGTGTGAGTGTATATGGGGGGTTGTTAAGGGGTTAATAAATAAGTAAGTTAGTTAAAGGAGTATCTATTCTCCCTGAGTAGGAGATCTATGATCAACCTTTAGACTGACATGATCTAGTAGCAAGTTATTAGTCACTGTGGATAGTTTATTTTGGGGGCCGGGCCTTTTAGATCTCCCATATTTGATAACCCTTAATGCTAACTACTGCCCCTACATCCAGGTTATACTATATCCCCCATAGTACAGACTCCCATTTATAACATCGTCACTGAACCCGATCTCGACGGACTGATGGTTCTTAAGGTGGCGTTTGTGGGGGCATATACTCACAATGCACACCTAGGAGGCCCCGGCATGATCGGCGATAGCTTCTTGTTGGGTGTCCTGCCTTTAATTGTGGCTCCATGTTGGGTGTTGGGATACATTCATGAATGAATGTTTCTTTTTCGTACCTATGTTGTATTCCGTTCTTCCTCAACCCGTTCTCGCAAATTTAATAAGTCAATATTGACTTATTAGTTGCGTGCATAGGTGACATACTAAACATAATAGTTTCCCTTGAAAAGCTTCATAGAAAACACCGACCTTACCTAACCTACTTAGTATGTTAAAATAAGCATCTTATAGCTTCGTAATTACAATTGTTACTTAACCTATTATAGGTATAGGTTAGGTAATAATTGTAATTACGAAGCAATAAGATGCTTATTTTAACATACTAAGTAGGTTAGGTAAGGTCGGTGTTTTCTATGAAGCTTTTCAAGGGAAACTATTATGTTAAGTATGTCACCTATGCACATATTAAATAAGTCAATATTGACTTATTAAATTTGCGAGAACGGGTTGTCTTCCTTTACCTTCTCAGGCTCGTGGGGTAGGCGACCAAGCCCCCGAGTCAGCCTGTGTTGGAAGACCGGGTTCTGTAGCCTCCGCTGCATTGGGCCCCGCCCTCGCTCCTCCTTTGGCCTCTCTGACTACTCCCCTTGGCTCCCCTCCCTTCTCAGTGGTTGGGTCGAGCCCAAAGCCCGCAGTGGTGACTACCTCATCCCCTGGCACAGCTTAGTCACTAGTTGTGACTACTGTACTGCCCTTTTAACCCCTCTCTGGGGGTTCTCAACGCCGTCCTCGACACGGCCGCACGCGCTCAATGCCTTCCTGTTCTGGTGCCTATCAAGCCTTGTTTGGTCCCCCTTCGTAGGCCAAATACTTTGATCTCCTCCCTCTTGATTCTGCGCCTCCTGATGATTTCTCCCTCCATCGACATCTTGTTGATTCTGTGGATGCCTCTGTTACCTTCAACCCCACTCGTCTCGGTACACGTGTCGTTGCTGCTCCTTCTCAGGATGCAGCTTCCTGCTTTTCTGCCTTGGCGAGACCCCTGTTCGGACCTCAAAGAACGCTCAATTGAATGCCAGTGTTGGCACTATTCTCCTCCCGCCCCATGTTGCGACCGATGTTCGGAATCTGCAGGACTGCCACGATGATATTCGGCATATCCTCGATGCCCAGGGTCATTCTGTCCTCTAGGTGGACACGTTTACTCGTTCCCCTCGTGGTCGTCGCTGTCAACTCCTTCGGGTTGTGCAGATTACCTTTGATGGTAGGACCCTTCCACCCTCTGTCATTCTTGCTGGTGCCAGGTGCTCTGTCCAGGAGTACATTCCTTCTCCTAGGCTCTGTAACAAGTGCTGGAGGTTTGGGCATGGTGCCCTCCGCTGCTCTGGGACTGTCTCTCTGTCCTTTGTGTGGGGGAGAAGGTCACTCTAAGTCGGAGTGCACCTCTTCCCAGGGTCGCTGCCTCAACTGCGGTGAGGCCCATCCTACCTTCTTCCGTGTGTGTATCCATTACAAGCTTGAGGCAGCCGTCCTCAACTTGAAGCACAGGGATCGTTTATCTTTTCCTGAGGCGAGGCGCCAGGTTCGCCGGCTCCCGCCTTATACTAACGTCTCTTATGCTCGCGTATTGCGCTCTTCCTCTCCTTGTCCTTCCCACCTTCCTCAGACTCACAACCGTTTCCGGGCCCTTGGACCCTCATACGCCCACTGCCCCCTCCTCTGTTCCTTTGAGTTCTGTCCCGAAAGGTCCCTCCCCTGGTCCTCTGTCTGGGGTTCCCCTTCTTTCTACCCGGTCTGTCATGTCTCCTGTGTCTTCTTCCTCGTCTCCCTCTAATCCTCCTTCCCATCCTTCTCCTTCGTCTATTGACTCCCCGCCGCCTGTCGGTGCGTGCTGATGTCCATCGCTCTCTTAACTGCCATTGTGTGTGCTCTCGTTCAGCTTCTCCTGTTGAGACGCTGGAATCCGTTGCCCGGTACGTAGTTGCTGGGACACCGGTCTCTTTAAGTCAGAAGCGTAAGCCTGGCTCCTCTCCTTCCTCCTCCCCAGCGGGTAAGAAGGCTTCACTTTATTCCTCGACCCCTACTACTGACTCTATTGCTCCTTCCCCTCCCATTTCAGTGGTTGCGCCCCCTGTTCCTGCTATGGAGGTTTCTCTGACCCCCGCTTCCCTCTCGGTTGCTGCCCTTGCTGAGGTGCGCTCCCCTCTTTCTACTCCCCCCTTTTCCTGCTGCTGTCCTTGACTGCTCTCTGTTGTCTCCTCCTCTTCCTCCTCCTCCTCCGGACCCCGCCCGCCCACCTCTGGTCTGTTCTCCCACTTCCTTCCCTCCGTCTTTGCTCAGTTTACCCATGCCCCCTAACCCTGACTTTGCTGACCTTGATCCCGACCCTGTTATTTTTTAACGTGCTATGTTGCTCTTTTGCCTTTGTTTCTTCCTTGTTCTCTGTTGTTGTCCTTTCTCTTCTTGTTGATGTCTGTTCTTCAATGGAACGTTCGAGGTTATTACGCCAATTTCCTCGAACTCCAACTTCTGATTTCACGGTTTTCGCCTTTGTGTCTGTCTCCAGGAACCGATGCTTGGTGCTCGTCGTGGTCGCTTTCGTGGCTATTCCTTTCTCCCCCCACCCCCCCAGCTATTGCTGGGGCTCCTAATTGTTCCATTGTTCTAATTGGTTCTCCATTGTTCTGCTGCTCGTATCTTTGTGGGGAAATGGTACACAGCTTGTTCCATTTATCTCCCCCGAGTGTCCCGCTTTCTCTTCCTGATCTGAAACACCTCTTGGACTCCTTGCCGGAGCCTGTGCTCCTGCTGGGTGATTTCAATTGTCGTCATTCTCTTTGGGGTGATGTTCTGACGAACACCCGAGGTCGCCTTCTTGAGTCGTTTATCATCTTTTCTTCCCTGTCTCTTCTGAATTCTGGTGAGCCCACGCATTTGGACTCTCGGACTCGCACCCTTTCCTGTCTTGATCTTTCTCTTTGCTCATCTTCTCTTTACGTAGATTTCACATGGCAGGTTCTTGATGAACTCCATGGCAGTGACCATTTCCCCATCCTTGTTTCCTTTTTCTCTTTTCGCCCTTCCTTCTCCTTCCCTAAGTGGCAGTTTGCTAAAGCGGACTGGAACCTATTTACCCTCAGTGCTGCTCTCTCTGACCTCTCCCTTGCGCTCTCCTCCTCTTTCATGACACTGTCTTCGACACTGCCCTCCGCTCTATTCCTCACTCTTCCTCTCGGGGTCCACGGAAGTGCATTCCCTGGTGGAATGCAGACTGTGCTCGGGCTGTCTGCTGTAAGCATGCAGCCTGGAAGAGAGACCGCTGTCAGCAGACGGCCGATTTTTTTCTTTTCTTTCGGAAAGCAAGTGCAGTGGCCTGTAGGGCCATTCGTGCGGCTAAATGTGAATGTTGGGCATCTTATGTCTCCACCATTATTTTCGAAACTCCTCTGCCAGAGATCTGGAAGCGTATCCGCAAGATAGCGGGTAAGTTCGTTCCTGATGTTTCACCGGTCCTTCACCTCTGTGGTACTCTTGTGGCAGACCCTTTTCAGGTCGCTACCGAACTGGGTTCCCACTTTTCTTCTGTTAGCTCTGGTCTTCATCTTCCCTAATCTTTCCTTCTTCGTAAACCTGTCCTTGAATCTCGTCCTTTCGATTTCTACACTTGTCTTCGACTTCCCTATAACGATCCCTTCTCTCTCTCTGAACTTCGTTCTGACCTGGCCCTCTGCGTTTCTATGGCAGCAGGCTCAGATGGCATTCATTATGAGATGCTTCACCATCTTCCTCCGTGCACGTCTCAGTATTTACTGAGTCTGTATAATCAGATCTGGGAGTCGTCGTCAGTCCCTGCGGACTGGCTCGACGCCGTTGTCCTCCCTGTTTGCAAACCAGGGTCTCTGGGAACATCCCCTACCCCCTAAGGACTTTCGCCCTATTGCCCTCAGAAGTTGTGTCTGCAAACTCTTTGAACGTATGGTTAACGTTCGTCTGATGTGGTTCCTGGAACACCATCACCACCTCTCCCCTTCTCAATTTGGTTTCCGCAAGTGCTGCAGCACAACAGATGTCCTGGTGAACTTGAAGGTCTATATTCGTACTGCTTATGCTGCGAAGACCTCCGTTGTTGCCGTCCTTTTTGACCTGGAAAAGGCTTACGACACCACATGGCGTTATCATATTCTTTCCCAGCTTCATTCTTTTGGCCTTCGTGGTCATCTCCCTCTCTTTCTCCACAGCTTCCTCTCTCATCGTTCCTTTCGGGTGTGCCTTATTACCGCTCTCTCTGCCTCTTTTCAGCAATACGAAAGTGTGCCCCGGGGTAGTGTTCTGAGCCCTACTCTTTTTCTGGATGCCCTCAATGGTCTTCTTTCCTCTCTTCCTTCAGGCGTCTTCTCCACTCTCTATGACGATGATCTTACCCTTTGCTGTCAGGGTGATGATTCGCCTCACCTTCAACGCCGGCTTCAACTTGCGATTGATGCCGTGTCGTCTTGGGCCACCGATCATGGCTTCAAGTTCTCTACTACTAAGACTGGTGCCATGATTTTTACTAGGAAACGGGTTGTTCTTTGTCCCTCTTTGTCACTTGTCACTTTATGGTCATCCCCTTGAGTACAAAGATTCCGCTAAGCTTTTGGGGTTATTCTTTGATACTCGTTTGTCTTGGTCTCCCCATATCTCTTACCTCCGTGTTGAGTGCTCTAAGGCCCTTGCCCTCTGGTGTTTGTGTGTTGTTGAGAAAGTCTTGTTTGTAGGGTTGATATAACGCTATTGCTTGGTTACTGACTTTAATACTTATAAACGATACATGACTAGCTGTTTCCAAGCTGGTGGTCTCCTGTATGCTTTCTTGTTTATCTCCTTGCTGGTGTCCGAGCCACAGCACATACAAACGGATGGTACCGTTTTCTATGAACATGACATCCCTCCTTTTCTTTAAAAAGAATGAAAAACACAGGATGTCTACCATGCTTGTAGCACAAAGCAAAGTTATTGACATAAAGTAAGTTATTAACATATCAAGAGATATTGCAAACATTTAACATTAATTAAGCACACAAAGAATTTAAACAACTTAATCTTTACCACACAGGATTTCAATGTTAAAAATACATATGCAATGTTAAACAATCATGAAAGAAACTGTAATACAAAGTTACAAAATATTGAATGAGAGATCTGCATTATTCAAACAATAATAAATTTAGTTTAGCATAATAAGTAAATACTTTGCATTACATGGGAACACAATTAATCATCAAATCGTGTAGGGCGTTTGACATGTCGTTTAGGACGAGAGTCCTTAAATACAAGAATATCCCTTGATGAAATGTTTGTCGGGTTATAGCTCATTTTTTCTTTTTCCTTTGTACGACTTTGCACTTCATCATTTTCTACACTAGTTGGAATCACTTTGAAATAAGCCATATTACGTGTTATACTATGATCTCTATTACTAGCTGTTACCATAGTTCCTTTTACACTAATCACTTTACATGGTTTTGTATGATACGGCATATCTAGCTTTCCCTCTTTTTTCTTTTTAACTAGAATAGTGTCTCCAACCTTTATGAATTGTTCCTTTGCACGATGATCATGAGCACTTTTCATTTTGCCCTTGGCTAGTGCATCCTTCTGAGCGAGACGTTTATCCGTTACCTCGGCTGGCATGACAGGTAGTGCGATCCTCATAGGACGTCCAAATAAAAGTTCGCCAGGCGACATGCCCAGTGTTCCATGCGGTGTTGCACGGTAGCTCCTGAGAAAAGCATACATAGCTTGTTTCTAGGATCGTTTTTTGGCATGAGCACAGCGTGCCGCTTTCATGAGAGATTGCATGAATCTCTCGACTTCTCCATTTGCTTGAGGATGTAGTGGCATCACACGGTGGTGTTTGAATCCAATATGCTCAGCAAAATTGACGAAGTCTTGTCCATTGAATGGCGGTCCATTGTCCCTCTTGACAACTTCAGGAATGCCAAAGTTTGAAAAGATCTTGTCGAGCATCGGGATGACAGCCTTTGCAGATGTGGAAGGGATGATTTCTACTTCTGGATAACGTGAGTGATCATCAATGACTACCATTAAGTACTCTTCAGTTGATAGCGGTCCACAGAAGTCCATCGATACTTCCGTCCATGGTGCAGCAGGTAGTGGTGAAGGTTGTAGAGGTGTTGGTCTTGAAGTATCCACTGCAGCTTGGCAAGGGACATAGGCATCATGCATGTTCTTTGCTTGACGATCAATGCCAGGAAACCATACCTTTTCTCGTAGCAGCTGTTTGGTCCTAACAGGACCTTGGTGTCCTTGATGTGCAAGCTTCAAAGCTCGCTGCTGGAGAACTGTTGGAATAACGATGCGAGTACCTCGCAGCACGGTGTCGCATTGTTGCATAACAATTCTGTCTGGATGCGTTCAAGTGCTTTGAATGCATCTTGGTCAACTCCTGAGGGTGGAATGCGTGGAAACTTTTTCTTAGTCAATGCATCCACTGTTGCTTGCAGAGTTGGGTCCTCTAGGATTGCAGTACGGATTTCATCAAGAGTGAGAGCCTTATATAGGGACTGCATCACAGGTTACAGAGTGTACATATTCCTCGGCAACTTGCTGGTGCTTGGTGATGGTGAAACTGTTGGCAGGATGTCGACTGATGTAATCAGCGGGATTGCCTGCACCCGGCTTGTATTTCACCGTAAAGTTGTATGGTTGCAGACGAAGAGCCCATCTCTCAATGCAAGCTGGTGGTTTGGACTTTAGATTATTGAAGATAGTCTCCAACAGCTTGTGGTCAGTGACTATCGTGGTGAAGGGTGCACCAAGCAGATAGACATTGAAGTGTTCACAGCCCCATACAAGAGCAAGAGCTTCCTTCTCTGTCTGACTGTATCGTTGCTCAACATCTGTGAGAGAACGGCTGGCATAGGCAATTACTACTATGGAATCTGGTTGACCAGGTTTGTGTTGAGCTAACACAGCACCTAAACCAACAGGACTAGCATCCACTGTTAACTCAGTGTCCATTGATGGATCAAAGTATGCAGCAGTCGCATTCTCTTCTAGTACATCTTTCACAGCATCAAATGCATTTTGCTCGATATCACTCCAGTACCATGATGCATTTTTCTTCAGGAGCTCACGTAGAGGCTTCGTAATGGTAACAAAATCTGGAATGAAGCGAGAACAGTAGTTTGCCATTCCCAGAAAACTATGTACTTCAGTGGACGTTGAAGGAGGTGCAGCATTTTTCATATCTGCAAATTTCTTTGGATCTGGAAACAGACCTTTGTCACTAAGTACATGTCCAAAGAATTAAATTTTATGTTGATTGAACTCACACTTTGCTCGGCTTAACGTCAGATTCTTTTCTCGTGAGCGTTGCAATGTTGCACGAAGAGCTTTGTCGTGTTCAGCTTGGGTACGGCTATAAACAATGACGTCATCAGACATGTTGTCAGCATTAGGTATATCTTGCAATACCTATTTATTTATTTATTTATATACAAGAAGGTACATTGGGTTAGAGAGAATACATAGCATAGTATTTACAATCTTGTAAAGCCACTAGTACGCGTAGCGATTCGGGCAGGTCCTTAATCTAACAGATAATTTTAAGTAGGTAAATTCTAGCAGAATTAATAAAATGATGACAGATACATTGCAAGAAAAAAAAATGAGATGAGAGAGAATAGTAAGTATATTAAAGCACATTGGTATATTAAAGCTCTGGTTGATTACATTGACAACTTGAATGGTAATTTAAACAAGATTAACAGACACCGTACAGCAGATTGTTTTATTTATTTATTTATTTATTTTATTTTTTTATGCATGTAAAAGAAGGTACATTGGGATTGTGAGGATACATAATATGGTAATTACAATCCTGTAAAGCCACTAGTACGCGCAGCGTTTCGGGCAGGTCCTTAATCTAAGAAAATTTTAAGTAGGTATATACTTGCAAAATTTATAAAAAAAATTATAACAGTTACATGGCAAGAAAAAAAAAGATGAGAGAAAATTGTAGGTACAGTATATTAAAGCACATAGGTAGCTCAGATTGATTGCAATGACAGCGTGAATGGTAGTTGACAAAAATTGGTAGGCACAATACAGCATATGGCTAGCACATAAAAGAAGGCAGCAATGAACACAATGATAAGGTTATTTGGGTTAAATACATAAAAATTAGGAGATTGGGTAACACTAGGTACAGAGCAAATTTAAAGCTCAGTGTAGGAAACTAAGAAGATGAAATTAGGTACTTTTTGGTTTTGCTTTTAAATAAGGCAAAAGTTTGACAGCTTTTCAATTCACTAGGGTGTCAGTTCCATAGACTAGGTCCCTTAATTTACATAGAGTGTTTACACAGATAAAGTTTGACCCTGGGGATATCGAGGAGATATTTATTTCTGGTGTGGTGATAATGGGTCCTATTACATCTGTCCAGGGAGAGTTTCAGAGCAGGATTTGCGTTTAAGAACAGGGTTTTGTAAATGTAATTGACACAAGAAAATTTGTGGAGTGAGATTATGTTTAGCATGTTAAGGGAGTTAAACAAGGGGGCTGAGTGTTGTCTGAAAGCAGAATTTGTTATTTTCTGCTCAGGGGGAAAAAGACGCCAACCGTTTTGGGGCTTAATTTATTACAAATTGGAGATGGTAAATTAAATTCTGCAGAACATGTAAATAATAAGTAGGAACAAATGTATCATATCCATGTCTACTGAGTACTAATATTTAACTTAAAATGTAACATATCCATGTCTACTGAGTACTAATATTTAACTTAAAATGTACACCCGTATTAATTGAGTAAGCTTAGCCTAGTGACATGGTAAACACGTTCTGCAGAAACCTAATGTCAATGTAATGTAATTATGTGAAACTAGTTATAAGAGTCGGGACACAAATGTTCAATCAAGTGAATAAGCCACATATCACTTAACGGAGGCCGACCAGGAATAAGTAGAAGGGTTTCCTGATTAAAGGTAGGGCTTACTAGCACCTAGACTGGGCAAAGTATTAGCTGCGGACAGCGGGACACTTGAGGACCGGTGCTGCACCCCTACTGCAGGCCAGCTGGCCGGACCCCCCCCCCCCCCCCCCGAAGGGCGAGGCCCGCTGGCCGCAAGGCGGCCTCAAAGTGGCAGAGCAACAACATCCCGCCTGACGAGGATGTACAAGGCCGACCCCGTGTCGGTCGTTGTCGGTCGTTGTCGCTGCTGCGAGCCTCACGGATGTGGAGGGGAGGTGGCAGAGCAAGAGCAGGCTGCTAAAGTAGGACCATGCCAGCACGCTACCGTGGCCGTAACCGTTCCCGTATGCCCGGAGAGGCCGTTAAAAAACAGTCAGGTGCCCCTGACTGAAAAAGGTACCATTCCGGGTCTACAGGCAGACGCTGCTAACGGAGACAACCTCCTTGGTGGGCCGATGGAGCGCCATCTTGACAAGCCATGGGGGTAGAGAGGCGGGATAACCCACCGACAGTGACCCTGGGAGGAGTACATACTGCAGGGTTTGTACCCCATGTAGGGAGTGCTTTCCACCATGGCAAATGACTGGTCGATCCCGTGTATATCCTCGTCGCTGGAGCCTGCCCTCACAGAGACCAGTCCAGGAAGGCTGGCCCCAGGGCGGGTGTGGGAAAGTGAACGCTGTCCACACAGAGGCCGACTCCCCAGGGTCGACCCCGTGTCGATTGTTGTCGCTGTGGCTAGCCCCACGGATGTGGGGGGGGGAAGAGGCAGCTTAGAAGCATGTAGGTCGCCACCCAGGATACCTCTCGTGGTGGCACCACATCAGTGGTCCGCCTCTCGGGCCCCACCACGTGGTCCTCGATCATTCATGGTGTTCCTCGTGTGCGTTCTATCGTGGATCTGGAAGTATTAAGGCAGTAAGGGGAGGCAGAAGCTGGCATGCAGTGGTAACGTGAAAAGCAAAGGCACAGTTGTGGTGGACCCACACCATCCGCGTACTGGTGGCAGCTTAGGCTGCAAGAGTGGGGTTAACTGGATGCGGCACCTATTGCGAAAGGCAGGAATGGTAGACTTGAATAAAGTCCCAAGCATAACTGAGTGGGAAGGAACTTAGAAACCTAGCATTGGTACTGCCAGATACAATAAGTTCATACTCCTGGAACAATCGGACGCCTCCTCAGCGGGAACTAAGAGAAATAGTGAAAGACGGCGTCCAGTAGTCAGTAAGCTCCGGCACAGCAACTACTAATAATAAGACCAATTATAAGTCAATAAACACAGAGCTGATAGTGGACTGGAGGTGGCCCCAATTGACTGCAATAGAGTGCGACGATGCCCATATCGCTATGCAGCGGGTAAATACTAAATAACGCCAACAGGCCAAGTAAGAGGATGGTAAGGGGCATCGAACTGCTAAACCACCTATGCACGAATAAGACAAATCAGAACTGTAAAGAAATAATATTAAGAATGGAGAGGAATTACGCTCTACCCCTCTTCCCCATGAAAATCCTCCGCTGGGACACGCCAACTGGAGGCTCGGCAGCTGGACCATTTCAGCTGCAGCATCGTCAGTTGGACACCGCAGGTATCGGGCATCAGCAGCTGGGTCTTAGGATGATTGTCCCCCACCTGCCTGCCGACCACACAATGACGGGATGGACGGCTGAGTAAACTAGGCCTGCATGTAGCAAAGCAAAAGTTAAAGAACCGTAAATGTAAACCCAGAAAGTAAATTGAACAGACGTGAATGAACGTAAAGCAAGAAGCACAAGGCCCGTACTCTGCAACCGGTACATCCTAGCTGACTTACTTAGTAGTATAGAGGCAAATAGCAGAGTAAACAACGTAAATGTAACCAGTGGTGAGTAACACAATTTTATAGCAAGAGCTAAGCGTAAAACACGGTAATAAATTGCTGAGGAAACGAACAGAATTGCAATGCCAGAAAATCTTAATGCAAGAGGCAAGGGCCGAACACGGCAACTAGCGCCTCCTCGCTAACTTACTTAATAACTGAAATGGCAAGCAAGTGAAACGACAACTGTAACCACCGCGAAGTAAAACGACATGCAACATGGTCAATACATCAAGTGTAGAATCAAACTGTGATAGGCTAAATGTAAACATTTAGGTCATAAATGATAAATGACATAACATAACCAGTAGTAATTAACATAAACTTGCAAGAGATAAACGTAATATACAGTAATAAATTTAAGAGGAAATGAAGCATTAATGCAGGGCCAGGAAATTTTAAAGCAGGAGGCAGGGGCCCGCAACACTAAAATAATAAAAAAAAAATGTTTATTCAGGTAAGTTACATACATACAAGAGATTTTACATAAATTGATAGATTTATAGATAGAGCTAGTACATACAATGCCTAAAGACACTATTACGCAAAGCGTTGCGGGCAGGAAAAACTTTAATGACTAATACTTAATACTAAATGAGTATAAAGAATAAAATGTGTTGAGAACAAATAAAAATTAAGATAAAAAGGGAGAAACATGGCTGAAAAAGCAGCACAAATACAAATAGGTCGACAAACAGCGTTGTTTAAGAAAACAGACATGGGTTGACAATAGAGGGGGTAAGGTAGGTTACAGGGAATTTATTAGGTAGTGCTTCGTTTTTGTCTTAAACTGGTTGAGAGAGGTACAGTCTTTAACATGGTTGGGAAGGTCATTTCACATTCTGGGTTCCTTGATTTGTAGAGCATTTCTAGTTTGATTAAGTCGTACTCTTGGAATATCAAAACTGAATTTATTTCTGGTGTGGTGCTCATGGGCTGTTACAACCTTCAATGAAGCTTTTGAGGTCAGGATTGGCATTACAGTTCAGCGTTTTATATATGTATAAAACAACAACATCCTAGCTGACTCTACTTAATGACTTAATGGCAGAGCAAAAGTTAAATAAACGCACTGTAAACACAGCAAAAGTAAAATAAACATGCAACATGACAAGTAACCATTGTAGAAATAAATTGTTGTAGGCTAGTGGTAAATGCTAACCCAGGGAATCTGAAGCAAGAGGCATGAGGCCTATAACACAGCAACTAGCGTACTGTGACGGTGTTCCCCCCCCCTTATATTTCTCCCACGCCTGCAGTAAGAGTCATGTCCACTTTACCCGAGCGTTCTCTACCTAGCAGGCATCAGTTTGGTGTATGTGGGAGAGTGGAGTGTTCTCGGAGTGCCGAGAAATTTATAAAACAAGAGTATTTTGGCCTGTGGTTTAGGCCCTTTAGGAAGCCAAGATGGCGCTGGCTCTCCTGTTTCCCCGCCAAAACTGTGTGACGTCATTGACACCGGATTGGTCACCGACAGCAATGTGGCACGGGGAGCCAATGAAAACCTCCCGTGGCGAATGTGACGTCACGAAGGAAGGGGGGTCCGGTCAGCGCGCCACGCTGGCGCCATCAGTCTAAGACAGCACGTCAAAGAGGTCGGACGTGCGCTGGTGGGTCCTGTCAGTTGGACAGTTTACCCCGACTCCGGAGGATTTACGCATCACCCGTGGTCTGCCAACACCTGTGGGGTCTTCCTTTTTCATGTGTTGAACCGAAGAAGGAATTGACTGGATATTGAGCAACAAGTGCTCCAGGAACAGGTGTTGTGCAAGAGTGGAGTCTAGGCAGCGACGTATGCGACGGCTGTTAGCTCCACAGTGATGACGTAGTTGCTGAACCAATCCTCCGTGAGGGAATCAGTCTGACACGACACGTCAAGGAGGTTGGACGTGCGAAGATTGGTCCTGTCAGTTTGACAGTTGTTTCCCGCTCCCGTGGATTTTACGCGTCACCCGAAGTCTGCCAGTACTCTGTGAGGTCTTCCTTCGTTCATGTGTTGGACCAGAGAGGGAATCGACGGGATATTGAGCGACAAGTGCTCTAGGACAGGTACTGTGCAAGAAGAAGTGAAGTCTGTGCAGTGACGTATGTGACGTCTGAGGCAGTTCACCCGTTTGTGACGGCGTAGTGGCTGAACCGAGCCACTGGGAAGCAGAGGAAGAAAGAAACTACTCGGGAATCCGAACGACTGCCGAGACGTAGGCGGGCAGCCGTAGCTGGGAGGAGAAGACGACGGCCGGGAGACCGACTCCAACCCTACAAGAAGTCGAGGAGGAGCACGGACCTGCTGGGAAAAGGCACGGAGACGACGCGCTTACGGTGGGACATTGATTGAGTTCCTGGAGGACACGACAGCGTGTGTGTGGGGGCGTTCCCGACACGAGGCAGGAGCCAGGACCAGGAGCTGCAACTCAACTCTCATCGGAGGATAGGTGGAAGTAGGTGATTCTAGTTTCCCTCCCAATTCCCCTTTAGTCAGCTATAGTATTTAGCCTGAGGATTTTGTATGTCGTGAGCAGGGCTCACCTATGTCACAGTAAGGCACCAGTGTGCTGAATGGTACTATAAAGGGTACTCACGATACATATATATGATTATTATTGGTGTGTACAGGCACCTGGAGTAATTGATGAATTTACTGTGTTGAGAATGTCTTTCATGAGACTTTAATGTAATCATATAGCGAGAGAATATATATAATATTATGCCAGTATTTGGAAGTTAGGCTATATGCCCAGTAACTATGTTATTACTATTATTGATGTCTGATTCATCCATATATATATATATATATATATATATATATATATATATATATATATATATATATATATATATGCTCGTGTATTGAATAATTATTCATGTGTGCAGTGATTAATTGTGTTATCGCCCACGAAAGGAAATACTGAGAACTCCAGTGTTAAATACTTCATAAGTTATCATTAAATGAAGGGCAGTGTGTAATACCATGGCAGTGAATTATTGTCACATTTAATATAGAAATGTTTGTTTGAGCCCAAGATCAGTGTAGCGAAGTAATATGTGCTATTATCGCAAATATTGTGTGTTCGAACTTCTAGTGATCTTTGAGAACTTACAGAAACAGAGCGCGTGACGCCAGAGAAACAAGCAATAAACATTCGCGCGGGGGAAGTCGCCCAGCTGATTTTGACATTGACGAGAGGGGGAGTGTTGCCAGCTTAGTGAGTGCATATTATACGTGGGAACGAACGACTCCCGCCTGAAACAGCTGATTGTTTATTGATATGACCTTGTGATGTCTTTGAATGAGTTTTAAGTAAAATACAAAATACATTTGTGTTTATATCATCCCCTCCATATTTCTTGTGGCTATATAATACCTGAAAGCAGAGAGTGATAGAAGTAAATACCTGCCTGATATTCCGATCTATTGAGTGTGTCCTTGCCCGGTTACCACAATTCAACAAATCCACTGACGTGTTACTGGACACCAAAAACACCAGTTGGCGACCTTGTGGTTAATAGTAGAGCCCTATTGTTGGGGCGGGCACATAACAGTTAAGTGAACAAGTTGTGTTCCCACTCCTTCTCGATCAGAGGCCGGTTGGGATTGACTGGGATACTCTCCTGACGTACAGTGGCGCCGCGAGGATAGAGTGAAGACCCGCAGGGCTACGGTGAGTGACCTTGAGTATGTCTGTTGCTCACCTGGAGAGTGAACCCCCAACAGTACCTAGCTGGCTTAGTGAACTCAAATACAATGAGCAATAGTTTTATAATTTAAAGAAGCATGCAGCGATGGTAGTACCTTAACCCTAAACCCACATTAACTTAGCATGTATAACGCAAGCAGCAATAGTCAAAATTGGGCAAATAATGGATTAACTTAACGACCGTTGCCGAATGTTGAACTGCAAATCGTGCCCTGGGACATCAGCGGTTGGGGCATCGCCGCTGGGACACCTGCAGCTGGACATCAGCGGCTGGAGTATCAACATCTGATGGAGATAGGAAATAGCGGCAACTGGCCACTAGGGAAGACTTCGGTAGTAAGTAGAAGTCCAGCTGCAAGACAATTTAGGCTAAAGACTGGAATATAACCGTCTGTAGAGAATAAAGGGAACTAGTCATGAAGCTGGGAATACCATAAATTACACTATGGCTGAAAAGAGCGATAAATTGATAGTCACAACGTCAGGTGGAACGTTTCAGCTGGGCTTCACCGGCCGGGGCATCAGCAGCTTAACATCAGCAGCTGGGAAAGCAGTGGCTGGAACAGCAGCGCCACCGGCCGGTACATCGGCTGCCGGGAAACAACCATGGGACTAGGACGTTAGCAGCTTACATTACTTTTACATTACATTTAGGGCCGACATGTAAACATTTAGGCCCCAAATGGTAGACTACATAACAGACCACTAGTAAATAACATAATATGCAGCAAGGGCTAAACATAATATACAGTAGTAAATTTCAGGAAACTAATCGTAAATGCAGGGCCAGAAACTTAAAGCGAGGGACAGAGGCCCGTAACACTGCAACTTTCACGCCGTAGCTGATTTTCCTTAATAACCTAATGGCAAAGCAAAGTTGTGCTTTTGATTTCATTGAAGTGTTTTGACTGAGGGAACTAAGCATAACAAGGCCAGATAACTTAGCAAGAGGCATGTGGCCCATAACACTGCAACCGCGCCTCCCGGCTGAATTCCTGAGTAGCTTAAAGGCAGAAGCGAAAGTTATACACACATAATTTATACCAGGAGTAAGTAAAATAACTATTCAGCAAGACGAAACGTAAAATGCGGGAAGTGCTGAGGGAACTAATCCTCCATGCAGGGCCAGACTAATCTTAAGCAAGAGGCAAGGGGGGGGGGGTGTAGTACTGCAACTAGCACATCCCAGCTGACTTCACTTAATGGCGAGAAGCGAAAGCTAACAACCATGAATATAAAATCTGTAAAGTAAAAACAGTAGCTTCGATAATCATGATGCTAGGGGCATGAGGCCCGTAACATAGCAACTGGCACATCCTAGCTGACCTGACTTAGTAGCTTTGAGGCAATAAGAAGAGTTAAACAGCATAAATGTAATTAGTAGTAAGTAACATACATATGTAGCAAGAGCTAAGCGTAGAATGCAGATATAAATTTCTGGGGAAACTAATCAAAATGCAGGGCCAGGAAATCTTGGAGCAAGAGGCAAGGGCCTGTAACACTGCAACTAGCACATCCTTGCTGGCCTTAGTTAATAGCTTAAAAGCAAAGCTAAAGTTAAAGAACCAAACTGTAAACACAGCAAAAGTAACAAAACATGCAACATGAGCAATGCCTCAAATGTAGTATTAAATTGTGGTAGGCTAAATGTAAACATTTAGTCCGAAAAATGATAACAAAATAAATGTGACCAGAGTAAGCAACATAAATGTGCAGCCAATGACAGGCGTAAAGTACTGTAATAAAATTCTGAGGGACGTCGACGATGTGCCTGGACCTGTGGCACTTACCGATAGCTGAAGTTACAGTACCCATGATGAGTAATTATAAGGGCATGCTCAGCTGGAACACCGCCAGCTGAGCCTTCGGCTGCTGGATCATCGGCAGGGACCACATCTGCGGGTGGGGTTGGCCCCTGGGGGGCATACTCGGCTGGAACACCACCAGCTGTGCCATTAGCTGCTGAGTCATCGCAGCATAACATAATGGTTAATTAGTAACCATAAATAACTGCATGATGCCAGGCAACACTGGCCAGACTTAAGTCTGGAACAAACGTCCTGGGACCACATCAGCCGGAACATCGGCCGCGGAGTTGGGTCCCACGGCAGCTGAGCCATCTGCTGCTGGATCGTCGTCTGGGGCCGCATCAGCCGGAACATCTGGGGGTGGGGTTGGCCCCCAGGGGCATACGCGGCTGGAACACCACCAGCTGTGCCATCAGGTGCTGGGTCATCGGCAGCATAACATAATGGGTAATTATTAACCATAAATAAAATAATGCCAGGCAACACCGGCCAGACTTAAGTCTGGAACAAACGTCCTGGGAACATCAGTCAAAACATCAAGCATCAGTCGGAACATCAAACATCGGTCATCAAACATCAGTCGGGACACCGGCCGCTGGGCCGTGCCCCATGGCAGCTGGGCCATCAGCTGCTGGATCATCATATGGGGCCACATCAGCCGGGACTTCATTGGGCGGGGTTGGCCCCCAGGGGACATGCTCAGATGGAACACCACCAGTTGGGCCATCAGCTGCTGGGTCCCCGTCAGCATAACATGATGGGTGATTATTAACCATAAATAACTGGTTAAAATTAGCGTGTTTGAATAATTGAGGAATGGCTACAACAATTAATTAATAATATCAGACCAAATAATGATGGAATAAATATAAGCCATTGGGTCGGGCCCCTTGGCAGCTGGGCCATCAGCTGCAGGGTCAACATCCGGGGCCACATCAGCCGGGACGTCAGTGGGCGGGGTTGGCCCCTAGGTGACACGCTCAGCTGGGACACCACTAGCTGGGCCATCGGCAGCATAACATAATGGGTAATCATTAACCATAATAACTGGTTAAAAATAGCGTGTTTGAATAATTGATTAATAGCCACAAACGAATAATTAAAATAACAATCGACTTAAATGAGTTATTATAAGGTCACGGGTCATCGGCGGGAACACACCCGCCAGACCGTCGGGATCATCAGCTGAGCCGACGTCTGCAGCTGGGCTTGGCCCCTGTCATGTTCACAGAAAATGGTACCATCCGTTTTCTATGTGCGGCGGCTGGGACGCCAGAGAGAGAAGGTAAACAATAGAGCGTACAGGACGCCCGCCAAGCTTGGTAGCTACTAGTCATGTAATCATATTAAGTATTAAAGTCAGTAACCAAGTCATGACTTTACATCAACCCTACAACCAAGACTTCCTCAGTAACACACAAACACCACATTGGCGACGAGGATGAACTGTGAACGCAGGTATTTGTTCAGTTTCAAACACAAGGGAGAAGCATGCTGCCTGGAGGAGGAAGAGAAGCTGTGAGCGCCATACCCGATGCTGTATGCTAACCGATGCTGTGTGCTAACCAATGCTGTGTGCTAAACGATGCTGTGTGCTAACCAATGCTGTGTGCTACCCAAGCTGTGTGCTACCCAAGCTGTGCTGAAGAAACTGTGTACTGAGGAATCTGCCGACGTTGTGTACGAAACGACGCTTTGATGTGTACAAAACCTGATGTTTTGGTTACGAAACGACGCTTCGTGCTACAAAATTCATCACACTGAACTGACTGCTGTACCAACTGCTGTACCAACTGCTGCTGTACCAACTGCTGTACCAACTGCTGTGAGTAGGAACAACACATGTACACAAGGGCTAGGTAAGAAGTCAGTTGCTGCTATATTGTGCACTGTTGTGAACTTTTGCATTAAAATGCTAGTGTGCTTTGCAAAATTAAAGTAATTACAGTGAATTCTTGACTAAAATATTCAGTGCAGTAAGTATTTAATATTCTGAGGAACATTTAAGTGATAAGTTACATTTATTCAGTAAAAATGGCAAATATACCTCAGTTTCCTGCATTTGATCCTGACTGTGACCAGACAAACCTGTCACAGAGGTGGGTCAAATGGCTTAAAAAGTTTGAAAATTTGTTGATAGTTTCTGACATCAAAAGTGCTGAAAGAAAGCGTGCCTTTCTACTTCATTATGCAGGTGATAGAGTTTGTGACATCTTTGACACACTGAAAGACACTGGTGGTGCCAAAGATTATGACACTGCCAAAGCCAAACTAACAGAGCATTTCAAACCAAGGCAAAATACTGCAATGGAAATTATGCATTTCAGGAGAGCAAAACAACTCTCTAATGAAACTGTGGATCAATACCACACACGTCTGCAGGGTTTAGCAGCCCATTGTGAGTTTGCTGATGTTGACAAAGAAGTCAAACAGCAAATAATTGAAACATGCACATCTACACGTCTCCGTCGAAGAGCTCTAGAACTTGTTGATGATGAAAGTTCTCTTACCAAGATACTGGATATTGCTCATCGAATGGAAGATGCTGCACGTGATGCTCGTGTCATGGAGTGCAGTGCCAATAACGGTTCTGCCACTGTTACTAACAGTGATGAGGTACGTAAGGTTCAGGGAGGACATCGTAATCAAAGAAGATATCATGCCAAACCTAACAGTAATTTGAACCGAGAATCACATCACAAATGGGGTCAAGGAACAAGACTCAAGCAATCACAACTCACATCAGAGGGTGTCAACAATAAATGTTACAATTTTGGAGGAGACTACCCACACCAAGATAATGTTTGTCCTGCTCAAGGTAAGAAGTGCTATGAGTGTGGAAAACTAGGTCATTTTGGTGCTATGTGTCGTTCTGCACTAAAGAAACCACAGTCAATGAATAAAAGCACTGTACGAGGATCAGGTCATAGGGGTCGAGGTGCAACCCGTTCTCGCAAATTTAATAAGTCAATATTGACTTATTAAATATGTGCATAGATGACATACTTAACATAATAGATACCCTTAAAAAGATTCATAGAAAACACCGACCTTACCTAACCTTGTTAGTATCTTAAGATAAGCATCTTATTGCTTCGTAATTACAATTATTACCTAACCTATAATAGGTATAGGTTAAGTAATAATTGTAATTACGAAGCAATAAGATGCTTATCTTAAGATACTAACAAGGTTAGGTAAGGTCGGTGTTTTCTATGAATCTTTTTAGGGGTATCTATTATGTTTAGTATATCACCTATGCACGTAGTTAATAAGTCAATATTGACTTTACGAATTTGCGAGAACGGGTTGCGAGGTGGTAAACACAATATTGCACCTCATATCCAGAATGTTAATAATGTACAAGACAACATTTCATTACAACCAGTCTCAGATGACAGTGAATGTGATTATACTTATGGAGTACAAGCAATCACAGAATGGAATGATCTTCCAAACAACCCAGAGACATGTGTATACATTGCTGGTATTTGTCTCAAGGTTCTCATTGACACTGGATCAAACATTGACACCATTGCTGAGTGCCACTATGAAAAATTTAAAAAACAGTCCCCAAAGCTTGAGAACTATAATGGCAAAGCAACTGCCTATGCTTCAAAGGTAGCCTTGCCAGTGATTGGAACTTTCACTGCAGAGATTAAGTCAAAGAATGCAATGCTCATTACTACATTCCATGTTGTTAGGAATGCAAAGGAGTCTTTACTCAGTTACAAGACTTCAACCAAATTGGGGCTACTTCAGCTTTCTAATGCTGTAGCAGTGGAATCTGCAAACAATGTTGATGGTATTGTTGCTGAATTTTCTGATCGATTTAAATCCATAGGTTGTTATACTGATAGGAAAGTACATCTGCATATCAACCCAGATGTAATTCCAGTTGCCCAACCACATCGCCGACAACCATTCCATACTCGCAAGAAAGTCGATGCCGAACTGGATAGGCTGATGGAACTAGATATCATTGAACCAGTAACAGGCCCAACACCATGGGTAAGCCCAATTGTCACTCCACCAAAGCCGAAGAATCCAGATGAGATACGCATTTGTGTGGACATGCGTGTTCCCAACAAGGCAATAATGCGTGAACGCCATCCTACACCGACTGTAGATGATATGATCTACCGCTTGAATGGTGCAACTGTATTCAGCAAGTTAGATTTAAACAAGGGCTATCATCAGCTTGAACTTGATGATGAGAGTCGCTTCATCACAACGTTTACGACACATCGAAGTCTGTATAGGTACAAGCGCCTGAGTTTTGGTATCAACAGTGCTGCCGAGGTATTCCAGCACATCATCAGCCAGGTATTGCAAGATATACCTAATGCTGACAACATGTCTGATGACATCATTGTTTATGGCCGTACCCAAGCTGAACACGACAAAGCTCTTCGTGCAACATTGCAACGCTCACGAGAAAAGAATCTGACGTTAAGCCGAGCAAAGTGTGAGTTCAATCAACATAAAATTGAATTCTTTGGACATGTACTTAGTGACAAAGGTCTGTCTCCAGATCCTAAGAAAGTTGCAGATATCAAGAATGCTGCACCTCCTTCAACGTCCACTGAAGTACATAGTTTTCTGGGAATGGCAAACTACTGTTCTCGCTTCATTCCAGATTTTGCTACCATTACAAAGCCTCTACGTGAGCTCCTGAAGAAAAATGCATCATGGTACTGGAGCGATATCGAGCAAAATGCATTTGATGCTGTGAAAGATGCACTAGTAGAGAATGCGACTGCTGCATACTTTGATCCATCAATGGACACTGAGTTAACAGTGGATGCTAGTCCTGTTGGATTAGGTGCTGTTTTAGCCCAACACAAACCTGGTCAACCAGATTCCAGAGTAGTAATTGCCTACGCCAGCCGTTCTCTCACAGATGTTGAGCAACGATACAGTCAGACAGAGAAGGAAGCTCTTGCTCTTGTATGGGGCTGTGAACACTTCAATGTCTATCTGCTTGGTGCGCCCTTCACCACGATGGTCACTGACCACAAACCCTTGGAGACCATCTTCAATAATCCAAAGTCCAAACCACCAGCTCGCATTGAGAGATGGGCTCTTCGTCTGCAACCATACAACTTTACGGTGAAGTACAAGCCGGGTGCAGGCAATCCCGCTGATTACATCAGTCGACATCCTGCCAACAGTTTCACCATCACCAAGCATCAACAAGTTGCCGAGGAATATGTACACTCTCACTCTTGATGAAATCCGTACTGCAACCCTAGAGGACCCAACTCTGCAAGCAACAGTGGATGCATTGACTAAGAAAAAGTTTCTACGCATCCCACCCTCAGGAGTTGACCAAGATGCATTCAGAGCACTTGAACGCTTCCAGACAGAATTAAGTGTTACGCAACAACGCGACACTGTGCTGCGAGGTACTCGTATCGTTATTCCAGCTGTTCTCCAGCAACGTGCTCTGAAGCTTGCACATCAAGGACACCAAGGTCTTGTTAGGACCAAACAGCTGCTACGAGAAAAGGTGTGGTTTCCTGGCATTGATCGTCAAGCAAAGGATATGCATGATGCCTGTGTCCCTTGCCAAGCTGCAGTGGATACTTCAAGACCAACACCTCTACAACCTTCACCACTACCTGCTGCACCATGGACGGAAGTATCGATGGACTTCTGCGGACCGCTACCAACTGGAGAGTACTTGATGGTAGTCATTGATGATCACTCACGTTATCCAGAAGTAGAAATCATCACTTCCACATCTGCAAAGGCTGTCATCCCGAAACTCGACAAGATCTTTTCAAATTTTGGCATTCCCGAAGTTGTCAAGACAGACAATGGACCGCCATTCAATAGACAAGACTTCGTCAACTTTTCTGAGCATATTGGATTCAAACAATGCCGTGTGATGCCACTACATCCTCAAGCAAATGGAGAAGTTGAGAGATTCATGCAACCTCTCATGAAAGCGGTACGCTGTGCTTATGCCGAAGGACGATCCTGGAAACAAGCTATGTATGCTCTTCTCAGGAACTACCGTGCAACACCGCATGGAACACTGGGTAAGTCACCTGGTGAACTTTTATTTGGACGTCCTATGAGAATCGCACTACCCGTCATGCCAGCCGAGGTAACAGATAAACGTCTCGCTCAGAAGGATGCACTAGCCAAGGGCAAAATGAAAATTGCTCATGATCAACATGCAAAGGAACAATTCATAAAAGTTGGAGATACTGTTCTCGTTAAAAAGAAAAAAGAGGGAAAGTTAGATATGCCGTATGATACAAAACCATATAAAGTGATTAGTGTAAAAGGAACTATGGTAACAGCTAGTAATAGAGATCATAGTATAACACGTAATATGGCTTATTTCAAAGTGATTCCAACTAGTGTAGAAAATGATGAAGTGCAAAGTCATGCAAAAGAAAAAGAAAAAATGAGTTATAACTCAATAAACAATTCATCAAGGGGTGTTATTGTATTTGGGGACTCACGTCCTAAACGTCATGTTAAACGCCCTACACGATTTGATGATTAATTGTGTTCCTATGTAATGAAAAGTATTTACTTATTGTGCTAAACTAAATTTAATATTTTTTGAATAATGCAGATATCTCATTCAATATTTTGTAACTTTGTAGTGCAGTTTCTTTCATGTTTGTTTAACATTGCATATGTATTTTTAACATTGAAATCCTTTGTGGAAAAGATTAAGTTGTTTAAATTCTTTGTGTGCTTAATTAATGTTAAATGTATGCAGTATCTTTTGATATGGTAATAACTTACTTTGTGTCAATAACTTTGCTTTGTGCTACAAGCATGGTAGACATCCTGTATTCATTCTTTTTAAAGAAAAGGAGGGATGTCATGTTCACAGAAAATGGTACCATCCGTTTTCTATGAGCGGCGGCTGGGAAGCCAGAGAGAGAAGGTAAACAATAGAGCATACAGGACGCCCGCCAAGCTTGGTAGCTACTAGTCATGTAATCATATTAAGTATTAAAGTCAGTAACCAAGTCATGACTTTACATCAACCCTACAACCAAGACTTCCTCAGTAACACACAAACACCACAGCCCCCAGGGGACATGCTCGGCTGGCACACCACCAGCTGGGCCATCAGCTGCTGGGTCATCGGCATCATAACATAATGGGTAATCAGTGACCATAAATAACTGGTTAAAATAGCGTGTTTGAATAATCGAGTAATAGCAACAAACGATTAATTAAGAAAATGATCAAATAATAAATGCAAATTTATAGGCCATGGGCCATCGGCAAGAAACACATCCGCCAGGCCGTCGTGATCATCCATTGAGCCAACGTCAGCAGCTGGGTTTGGCCCCCAGGGGACGTGCTCGGCTGGTACACCACCAGCTGGGCCATCAGCTGCTGGGTTATCGGCGGCATAACATAATAGGTAAATAGTAACCATAAATAACTGGTTAAAATAGCGTGTTTGAAAAATTGATGAATGGCCACAACGAGTAATTAAATAACAATCAAAATTATAAGGACATGGGTCACCGGCAGCTGGACATAATGGGTAAAGTAGTAACCGAAAATAACTGGTTAAAATGGCGTGTATGGATAATTGAAGAATGACCACAAACGTGCAATTAAAACAAACAAAATAACTGAGTAATTATGAGGTCAAGGGTCATCAGCGGGAAACACATCCGCCAGAACACCAGCTGACCCAATGTCGGCGGCTGGGCTTGCATATGGCTCACAGAGGACAAGCTCGGGACCACAACAGCCAGCCGCGTGGTGACGCCGCCAGGGGCGATGCCGGGCTGCCCATATGGCCCAGGCAGGACGACACCCGTGCCCGGGACGCTGCTAGGCCCCCAGGGCACGAACAGGACGGACGTGCGCACATACATTCCACGCCGGATGCAGTCCGCTAAGGACAGGGCCCAGCACACGCCAGCCCGTGGCGGAGAGGGACAGGGAGGGCATAACACGGCCCAGGGCGTGCGCTCCAAGGAGCGTCTTGCCGCGTGGGCATCATGACCAGGGCCTGGGCCCCGGGAACTGGCCTGAGGCCTAGGCCCGGGACCTGGCCACGTGTCGACGCCGACGTGGCGTGGGCCCCAGGGGCCTGGCCCAAGGGCGGAGACTCGCCACCGCCAACACGTGGCGTCGTCGCCAAGGGCGCCCCTGCTTCCCCAGGAGACAGCAGGAGGCCAAGGGAGCTAGCTAAGGCGGTTCACACAGACCACCAGGGGACGGCGCTAGGCACACGCCACACTGGGGAAGTCCTGACTAGATTTAAACACAAAACCTCACTCTTACCTTGGCAGTAGAAGTGTGGGGCAGGAGGCCCCTGCCGGATCAGTCTGAGAGGTCGAGGGTCCCATAACTTCTAGGGAAGCTGGCGTGTAGTCGATCTCGTGCGTAGTCCGGAGTCTGGAGGCGAGTTCCGAGTTCAGCTGCGTTGGCGGTAAGAGTGACGCAGAGCCTCTCGTTCCACCCCAATTTATAAGCTCCCAGAACTTCCCGCGCAGTCCGCGGAAGGCACTGCACAAATGTTTCTTTGTCCCCCTTTCAGAAACTTCTCCGCTTTGTTTCAAAGCAGTGGCCATTATTCTGATAGCAGATTTTTGCTGGGTGATGATGGACTTGAGGTGGTTTGCAGTGGTTGAACCCCATGCACAGATACCATAATTAAGATAGGGATAGATTAGTGCATAATATAGAGAGATGAGAGCAGAGTTAGGTACATAATATCTGATTTTGGAGAGTATACCAACTGTTTTAGAGACTTTCTTAGTTATGTGTCGTATGTGGGTGCTGAAGTTGAGTCTCTTGTCTAGGAATAGGCCAAGAAACTTTCCATCAATTTTATTGCTAATGTTTACATTATATATCTGAAGCTGAATTGCATTTGTAGATTTGCTTCCAAATAAGATGTAGTAGGTCTTTTCTATGAGAGATGAGAGCAGAGTTAGGTACATAATATCTGATTTTGGAGAGTATCGCAACTGTTTTAGAGACTTTCTTAGTTATGTGTCGTATGTGGGTGCTGAAGTTGAGTCTCTTGTCTAGGAATAGGCCAAGAACCTTTCCATCATTTTTATTGCTAATGTTTACATTATCTATCTGAAGCTGAATTGCATTTGTAGATTTGCTTCCAAATAAGATGTAGTAGGTCTTTTCTATGTTGTGTTAGTTTATTGGTTGACATCCATAAGTGGATTTTTTTAGTTCATTATTAACAACATCATTTAGCGTATGTGGGTTGGGGTTAGAGTAGATGAGGGTAGTATCATCAGCAAACAAAATAGGTTTCAGAATGTTAGAGACATTAGGCAGATCATTGATGTATATAAGAAATAGGAGAGGTCCCAAGATGCTGCCCTGTGGCACTCCAGCGGTTATTGATAGAGTGGGAGAGGTTATATTAGTGATGGTTACACATTGGAGTCTGTCACTAAGATAGGATTGGATATAGTCCAGTGCATGGCCTCGGATTCCATAATGATGGAGCTTACGTAAGAGGTAATCGTGATTAACAGTGTCAAAGCCTTTCTCAGGTCAATGAAGAGTCCAATCGGAAACTCATTTTTGTCAAGGGCTGAGTAAATTATATCAAGAAGACTAATAATTGCATCGTTGGTACTCTTTTGGGAGCGAAAGCCAAACTGCCAGGGCCTAAGAATGTCGAATTTTACGAGATAGGAATAGAGCTGTTTGTAGATAATTTTTTCAAATATTTTTGATAGGATGGGTAGGTTTGATATTGGTCTATAATTGTTTATGTCTGCCGGATTACCTCCTTTATGAACTGGCGTTACTCTTGCTTTTTTAAGAATATCAGGGAAGGTATGACACTCAAGGGATTTGTTGAACAGCAGAGCTATAGGTGGCGCAAGGGCTTGGGAGTCTCTCTTGTATACAATGGATGGGATTTCACTGATGTTCCTAGCTTTGGTTTTAATGAGTGTATGATGGACACAACATCTGTCGGGCTAACTGGTGAAAGAAGAAGAGAGTTTGAATAGCTGCCTGAGAGATATGTGTTGATATGTGTCTGAGTCTGTGGGATTTTACTGGCAAGGTTAGTACCAACCGATGAAAGAAGCTATTAAATTAATTTGCCATTTCTAAATCAGTTGACGGTGTAAAGCCATCCTTAGAGAGTGTTATCTGGTTGTGGGAGTGTTGTTTTGTTCCTAAGATATTAGAGATGGTATTCCATGTGCTTTTCATATTGCCTTTTGCTTCTTTGTATCTAATCTTATAATATGAAAGTTTGGCTTTTCTTATGATACTGGTAAGCACTGATGAGTACCTTTTAACTACTTCTTTTGTAACTAGGCCAATCCTAAATTTCTTTTCATGTTCATGTTTTTTGTTGATTGATTTGATTATGCCACTTGTGAGCCACGGATTGTTTTTTTCTTTTGTCAGTTACTTGTTTGGTAAGGAGGGGACACTAGTGAGTGTTGTAGAGGCTTAGAGTTTTGGAGAGAAAGAGGTTAGTTAATGAGTTTATATCCTGTGTATTTTTGAATTCAGATTCCCAGTTGATATTGTGAAGTGCATTAGAGAAATTGCCTAAAGCTGATTTGTTGTAGCCTGAATGAGAGTTTCCTGCTTTCTGGAGGTATTGTATCAATGTCTGCTATGAGGAAGGTAAGATAGTGGTCAGTTGTTCTATCATAGATTACCCCAGATGTAAGGGGAGCTGTTATATTAGTCCATAAGTGATCCAGGGTAGTGGCAGATGTTTGAGTGACTCGGGTGGGCTTGGTGATTGTGGGGATTAGCATACAGGAGTGCATGCTGTTACGGAAATAGTCAACTTGAGGATTATTTTGAAGACCCAGGTCAATATTGAAATCACCTCCCAGAATGATGTGATTTTTGTTAAGATTGTTATTTATGATAAGATTCTTTACGTTATCTGAGAATGAAGCTATGTTGGTATTAGGAAATCTATAGATGGCACCGATAGTCAGGGAGAATTTAAGGGATTTACAGGAGAACTTGGCAAAGGTATATTCACAATAGTCGTCTCTATCACTAATGACACTATTGCAGATGAAGGTATCTTTGTAATATATTGCTGTGCCACCTCCTTTTTTATTAGGCCTGCAGTTATGACTGATGATGGCCTGACCTGATGATGACCTGGCTGACCTGACCTTATGATGACCTGGCTGATGATGTGCTGGAATACTTCAGCAGCACTGTTAATACCAAAAATCAGGCGCTTGTACCTATACAGACCTCGATGTGTCGTAAACGTTGTGATTAATCGACTCTCATCATCAAGTTCAAGCTGATGATAGCCCTTGTTTAAATCTAACTTGCTGAATACAGTTGCACTATCCAAGCGGTATATATCATATATACCGCTAAATTTCTAATCGTACATAATATATATTATGTACCCCGCCCTGCCCTGGTGACTCTCTATTACTCCCTTATCTATCCATATCTCAACTATGGTATTTGTGCTTGGGGCTCTACTACCCAAAATCATTTACGTCCTCTAATTACTCAACACAAAGCTGCTATTAGGACAATATCCAACTCTGGCCCCAGACATCACTCGGTACCCCTACTCAAATCTCTGAATATGTTAGACATTAAGTCACTGCACATTCTCTCATGTGTATTATACATATATAAAACGCTAAACTGTAATGCCAATCCTGACCTCAAAAGCTTCATAGAAGGTTGTAACAGAACCCATGAGCACCACACCAGAAATAAATACAGATTTGATATTCCTAGAGTACGACTTAATCAAACTTGAAATGCTCTACAAATCAAGGGACCCAGATTGTGGAATGACCTTCCCAACCATGTTAAAGACTGTACCTCTGTCAACCAGTTTAAGATAAAAACGAAGCTATACCTAACAAATTCCCTGTAACCTACCTTACCCCTCTATTGTCAACCAATGTCTGTTTTTTTTTAAAGAGCGCTGTTTGTCGACAGAATTGTATTTGTGCTGCTTTTTCAGCTATGTTTTCATTTTATGTTTTCTTTTTACTCTTTATGCTCAATTAGTATTAAGCTTTAGTCATTTAAGTTTTTCATGCCCGAAACGCTTTGCGTAATAGTGGCTTTAGGCATTGTATGCACTAGCTCTATCTATAAGTCCACCAATCTTTGTAAAAATTTCTTGTATGTATGTCCCTTACCTAAATAAACATTATTATTATTATTATCATATCATCTACAGTGGGTGTAGGATGGCGTTCACGCATTATTGCCTTGTTGGGAACACGCATGTCCACACAAATGCGTATGTCATCTGGATTCTTCGGCTTTGGTGGAGTGACAATTGGGCTTACCCATGGTGTTGGGCCTGTTACTGGTTCAATGATATCTAGTTCCATCAGCCTATCCAGTTCGGCATCGACTTTCTAGCGAGTATGGAATGACTGTCGGCGATGTGGTTGGGCAACTGGAATTACATCTGGGTTGATATGCAGATGTACTTTGCTATCAGTATAACAACCTATGGATTCAAATCGATAAGAAAATTCAGCAACAATAGCATCAACATTGTTTGCAGATTCTACTGCTACAGCATTAGAAAGCTGAAGTAGCCCCAATTTGGTTGAAGTCTTGTAACTGAGTAGAGACTCCTTTGCATTCCCAATAACATGGAATGTAGTAATGAGCATTGCACTCTTTGACTTAATCTCTGCAGAGAAAGTTCCAATCACTGGCAAGGCTACCTTTGAAGCATAGGCAGTTGCTTTACCATTATAGTTCTCAAACTTTGGGAACTGTTTTTTAAATTTCTCATAGTGGCACTCAGCAATGGTGTCAATATTTGATCCAGTGTCAATGAGAACTTTGAGACAAATACCAGCAATGTATACTATAGTCTCTGGGTTGTTTGGAAGATCATTCCATCCTGTGATTGATTGTACTCCATAAATGTAATAATATTTAATGTCATCTGAGACTGGTTGTAATGAAATGTTGTTGTTATAAAATTGATGGTGCTGCTATGGGGGATCTAATATTAAATGGAAGTAGGGGCAGTAGTTAGCATTAAGGGTTATCAAGTATGAGAGATCTCAAAGGCCCGGCCCCCACTATATAGAAATATATAGAAATAAACTTGTAGTGGCTTATTACAGCAATAGTCAGCCTAGAGGTTGATCATGGATCTCCTACACAGGAAAAATGGATACTCCTTTACTAACTTACTTATTTATTAACCCCTTGACAACCCCCCATATACATTCACACCAATAACAATAATAATAATTACTTTACCACACTATCTTACGTTAAAAGCATTGGTCCACTTAAGCAGGATACAAGGTTTACACTCAGAACAAGCTAGGGTAAAGTACTACTAGTGAAGAGCTAGAGGCTTGAGTCAGCTTAGGGTAGGGAGACCACGTGGTTCCACTTGGACTCCTTTTAGAATAACTAGTAATACAAACACTAGGAAAACCTAATTCATACAAAGTATAATACTCTACACATTAGAAAACGCCTATGCCAGACAATGAGAACGTTAGACAGTATACTTAGCTGGGTATCAGCCCACAGAAATAAAGAAACGAGAGGAGGGAGAAAAGGTTCCTTTCACCACAGCCAGCCAGCAGAGAAGAGAGATCGTCTCCTCCTTCCCTAGCTCACTCGCTGCCAGCAGACTACTTAACTAATCGTACAGCATTCCTATCCCAAGTTTACTCAGATTTACTCTACAAATGATTAGAAAGTATTAGTAAACATAGTTGGTGCCCATTTTATTATTTAATAATCAACGCCAAGCTCAGTCTTAAATGCTCTTTGATAAACAAGAATCGTCTTACGTCTGGCAGGGAAGATACAAACAAATGCATCTTGTGATGCGTTTCTCTACTATAAGGCAGTTTATTTAGCTCAGTTTTGACCTCTGGTTTCCACTGAGGAACCCAGGGTCGTAACAGTTGTCTTGTACATTATTAACATTCTGGATATGAGGTGCAATACTGTGTTTACCACCTCGACACCTATGACCTGATCCTCGTACAGTGCTTTTATTCACTGACTGTGGTTTCTTTAGTGTGGAACGACACATAGCACCAAAATGACCTAGTTTTCCACACTCATAGCACTTCTTACCTTGAGCAGGACAAACATTACCTTGGTGTGGGTAGTCTCCTCCACAATTGTAACATTTATTGTTGACACCCTCTGATGTGGGTCGCTGTGACTGCTTGAGTCTTGTTCCTTGACCCCCAATTGTGATGTGGTTCTCAGTTCAAATTGTTGTTGGGTTTGCCATGATATCTTCTTTGATTAAGATGTCCTCCCTGAACCTTACATACCTCATCACTGTTAGTAACAGTGGCAGAACCGTTGTTGGCACTGCACTCCATGACACGAGCATCACGTGCAGCATCTTCCATTCGATGAGCAATATCCAGTATCTTGGTAAGAGAACTTTCATCATCAACATCACCAACCGTCTCCAAAGAATTCTCAAAGAATTACTCGTTATTCCTATCTAAGATAATTAGACGAGCCATAACTAAATACTACGAAGATAAATTTACCCAAATAAAGAGCAACATTAAAAAAAACTTGGAGCACAATTTCACAAATATTGGGATCAAAGAAGATTTTAAATAACAAACCAACACTCCTGTCCAATAACGATGGTCGGCTTTCAGCCTTTGATTCTGCTATTGAGTTCAATAGGTTCTTCTCTTCCATCGGGTCATCCCTTGCAAATGATATTCCATCTTCCAGTACTGATGTTAAGGACTATCTTACAGGTAACTATCCACAATCTCTGTACCTAAAGCCTACTAATTCCACTGACGTCAATGAGATAAACCTTTCCCTTAAAACCAAGTCTAGTGCCCTTGAGGAGATACCAACTTTAATTTACAAAAAAGCCTCCAGATCTTTAGCCCCTGCTATTGCATTACTCTTCAACAAGTCACTTGAACTCCAAACCTTTCCAGATATTCTAAAAAAGCGAGAGTAACCCCTGTCCACAAATGTGGTGATCTCACAGATGTTAACAACTACAAACCTATATCAATCCTGCCCAACTTGTCAAAAGTATTTGAAAAACTAATCTACAAGCAGCTTTACTCTTATCTAGCCAAACGCAATATACTTAGCTCTTGTCAATGTGACTTCAGACCCAAAAAAAAACCACTAACGATGCACTTATTAGTATGATTAACTTGATTCATGCAGCTCTTGATAAAAATGAGTTCCCTGTTGGGTTATTTGTGGACCTGCATAAGGCTTTTGACACTGTCAACCACCAAAACCTTCTTCTTAAATTACATCATTATGGAGTCAGAGGACACTCCCTGCAATACCTCAAATCTTACCTTACTGACAGGCTCCAGTATGTTTCTGTGAATAATTCAAATTTTCCCACCCTACCCATCAATATTGATGTTCCTCAGGGCAGCATACTTGGCCCTCTCCTCTTTCTCATCTACATTAATGACCTTCCAAATGCCTCCCATCACCTCAAACCAATTCTATTTGCTGACGACACAACCTTCATTTACTCCAGTCCTGACCCCCTTGCTCTAAATGCCACAGTAAATACTGAGCTAAATAAAGTCCATCTTTGGCTAACTGCCAACAAACTCACCCTTAACATTGACAAAACTTTCTATATTCTGTTTGGCAATAAATCCTCTAATCAAATAAATCTCAAAATATACAATACCCAAATTTGTAACAAATTAGATGGAAAATTCCTTGGCGTTCTCATTGACCACAAGCTGAATTTCCAGGGACACATTCTAAATATATCAAAAAAGTTTCAAAAACTGTTGGCATTCTTTCTAAAA
Source organism: Procambarus clarkii (assembly GCF_040958095.1). Taxonomy (NCBI): domain Eukaryota; kingdom Metazoa; phylum Arthropoda; class Malacostraca; order Decapoda; family Cambaridae; genus Procambarus; species Procambarus clarkii. The sequence goes on from NC_091222.1 coordinate 14,176,157, forward strand.
TCAGATATTATGTGCCCCGCCCTGCCCTGGTGACTCTCTATTACTCCCTCATCTATCCATATCTCAACTATGGTATTTGTGCTTGGGGTTCTACTACCCAAAATCCTTTACATCCTCTAATTACTCAACACAAAGCTGCTATTATGACAAAATCCAACTCTGGCCCCAGACATCACTCGGTACCCCTACTCAAATCTCTGAATATGTTAGATATTAAGTCACTGCACATTCTCTCATGTGTATTATACATATATAAAACGCTGAACTGTAATGCCAATCCTGACATCAAAAGCTTCATTGAAGGTTGTAACAGAACCCATGAACACCACACCAGAAATTAATACAGTTTTCATATTCCAAGAGTACGACTCAATCAAACTAGAAATGCTCTACAAATCAAGGGACCCAGAATGTGGAATGACCTTCCCAACCATGTTAAAGACTGTACCTCTCTCAACCAGTTTAAGATAAAAACGAAGCACTACCTAATAAATTTCCTGTAACCTACGTTACGCATCTATTGTCAACCCATGTGTGTTTTATTTTAAGACAACGCTGTTTGTCGACCTAATTGTATTTTTGCTGCTTTTTCAGCCATGTTCCCCCCTTTTTTATCTCTATTTTTATTTGTTCTCAACGCATTTTATTCTTTATACTCAATTAGTATTAAACTTTTGTCATTAATGTTTTTCATGCCCGAAACGCTTTGCGTAATAGTGTCTTTAGGCATTGTATGTACTAGCTCTATCTATAAATCCATCAATCTTTGTAAAATCTCTTGTATGTATGTACCTTACTTTAATAAACATTTATTTATTTATTTATTTATTTATTTATTTATTTATAACAAGTTCTAGAACTCTTCGACGGAGACGTGTAGATGTGCATGTTTCAATTATTTGCTGTTTGATTTCATTGTCAACATCAGCAAACTCACAATGGGCTGCTAAACCCTGCAGACGTGTGTGGTATATATCCACAGTTTCATTAGAGAGTTGGTTCGCTCTCCTGAAATGCATAATTTCCATTGCAGTGTTTTGCCTTGGTTTGAAATGTTCAGTTAATTTGGCTTTGGCAATATCATAATCTTTGGCACCACCAGTGTCTTTCAATGTATCAAAGGTGTCACAAACTCGATCACCTACATAATGAAGTAGAAAGGCGCGCTTTCTTTCAGCACTTTTGATGTCTGAAACTATCAACAAATTTTCAAACCTTTTAAGCCATTTGGTCCACCTCTGTGACAGGTTTGTCTGGTCACAGTCAGGATCAAATGCAGGAAACTGAGGTATATTTGCCATTTTTACTGATTAAATGTAAACTTATCAATTAAATGTTCCTCAGAATACTAAACACTTACTGCACTGTATATGTTAGTTAAGAATTCACTGTAATTACTTTAATTTTACAAAGCACACAAACATTTTAATGCAAAAGTTCACAACAGTGCACAATACAGCAGCAACTGACTTCTTACCTAACCCTGTGTACGTTTTTTTTTTTTCAAATCAAAAGTTTATTTAGGTAAGGTACATACATACAAGAGATTTTACAAAGATTGATGGATTTATAGATAGGGCTAGTACATGCAATGCCTAAAGTCACTATTACGCAAAGCGTTTCGGGCATGAAAAACTTAAGTGACTAAAGCTTAATACTAATTGAGCATAAAGAGTAAAATGAAAACATGGAATGAAAACATAGCTGAAAAAGCAGCACAAATACAATTCTGTCGACAAACAGCGCTCTTTAAAAAAAAACAGACATTGGTTGACAATAGAGAGGTAAGGTAGGTTACAGGGAATTTATTAGGTATAGCTTCGTTTTTATCTTAAACTGGTTGAGAGAGGTACAGTCTTTAACATGGTTGGGAAGGTCATTCCACAATCTGGGTCCCTTGGCTAAAGGAGCTGAACCTCATGTCCCTGGAAAACAGAAGAGTAAGGGGAGACATGATAACCACCTACAAAATTATCAGGAGAATTGACAGGGTGGACAAAGACAAACTCTTTATCACGGGCGGGACACGAACAAAGGAACACAGATGGAAACTGGAAGGAAACTTTGCCCTTAAGTGCCCAAATGAGCCACATACATTATATTTTATTTATTTATTTATTTATTTATTTATTTATTTATTTATTTATTTATATATATACAAGAAGGTACATTGGGTTTGTGAGAATACATTGGATAGTACAGTATTTACATTCTTGTAAAGCCACTAGTACGCGCAGCGTTTCAGGCAGGTCCTTAATCAAGCAGATAATTTTAAGTAGGTAAGTTCAATCAGAATTGATAAATGATAAAGATACATTGCAAGAGAAAAATAAGATGAGAGAGCTTAGTAAGTATATTAAAGCTCTGATTGATTACATTGACAGCTTGATTAGAAATTTAAACAAGATTAATAGACACCATACAGCAGATTGACAGCACATGTGAGACAGCAATGATCACAATGGTGAAGATGTTCAGATTGGGTACATAAAGATTGGGAGACTGGGTAGCAAAAGATACAGATAAACAAGATTTAAAAACACCATACAGCAGAATGGCAGCACATATAAGAAGACAGCAATGATCACAATGGTAAAGATGTTCAAATTGGGAAAATAAAGGTTGGGAGATTGGGTAGCAATAGATACAGTGCAATTTTAAGGCAAAAAGTGAAAAACTATAAAGATGAAATTAGGTACTTTTTAGTATTGATTTTGAATGATGTAAAAGTTGGACAGCTTTTCAATTCAGTAGGGAGTGAGTTCCATAAACTGGGTCCCTTTATTTGCATAGAGTGTTTACACAGATTAAGTTTAACTCTGGGGATATCAAAGAGATATTTTTTTCTGGTGTGGTGATAATGGGTCCTATTACATCTGTCCAGGAAGAGTTTCAGACAAGGATTTGCATTTAAGAACAGGGTTTTGTAAATGTAGTTGACACAAGAGAATTTATGGAGTGAGATTATGTTTAGCATGTTTAGGGAGTTAAACAAGGGGGCTGTGTGTTGTCTGAAAGCAGAATTTGATATTATTCTGTTAGCAGATTTTGCTGGGTGATGATGGACTTGAGGTGGTTTGCAGTGGTTGAACCCCATGCACAGATACTATAGTTGAGATAGGGATAGATTAGTGCATAATATAGAGAGATGAGAGCAGAGTTAGGAACATAATATCTGATTTTGGAGAGTATACCAACTGTTTTAGAGACTTTCTTAGTTATGTGTTGTATGTGGGTACTGAAGTTGAGTCTCTTGTCTAGGAATAGGCCAAGAAACTTTCCATCATTTTTATTGCTAATGTTTACATTGTCTATCTGAAGCTGAATTGCATTTGTAGATTTGCTTCCAAATAGGATGTAGTAGGTCTTTTCTATGTTAGGTGTTAGTTTGTTAGTTGACATCCATAAGTTGACTTTTTTTAGTTCATTATTAACAACATCATTTAGTACATGTGGTGGTGTTCCTACTCACAGCAGCACAGCAGTAGTTAGCAGTTGGTACAGCAGTTGTCAGCAGTTGGCACAGCAGTAGTTAGCAGTTGGCACAGCAGTCAGTTTACAGCGTGAAGAATTGTAGCACAGAGCGTCGTTTTGTATACAAAACATCAGGTTTTGTACAAAGTATCAAAGCGTCGTTTCGTACACAGCATCGGCAGATATCCAGATTTCTCAGTACAGAGCTTGTCAGCGCATAGCTTGGGTAGCACATAGCATTGGTTAGCACATAGTTTGGGTAGCACACAACTGTTGGTTAGCACAAAGCATTGGTTGGGCGCTCACAGGCAGCACGACTTCCTTTCCTCCTCCGAGGGCGAGACCGCATGTTTTTTCTTGTGTTTTAAGCTGAACAAATACCTGCGTTCACAGTTCATCCTCGTCGCCAGTGTGGAGTTTGTGTGTTGTTGAGGAAGTCTTGGTTGTAGGGTTGATATATAGCCATTGCTTGGTTACTGACTTTAATACTTATAAACGATACATAACTAGCTGCTTCCAAGCTGGTGGCATCCTGTATGCTTTCTTGTTTATCTCCTTGCTGGCGTCCGAGCCGCAGCACATACAAACGGATGGTACCGTTTTCTTTGAACATGACACCCTCCTTCGGGTATTGTCCCATACTTCTTAGGGGGTGGATAGGCGCACTCTCCTCGCTTTATTTTCTTCTCTCGTCTTGTCAAAGCTCGATTATGGTTGCCCTGCTTACTCATCTGGGTTTTTTTTTTTTTGAGATATATACAAGAGTTGTTACATTCTTGTACAGCCACTAGTACACTTAATTTATTTTTATAATTATAACAATAATTAATTATTTATTAAATACAAATAATTAATTAATAATCATAAGTGATTAAGTAATTGATAATCCTTAAATGAAGAAGCATACTAGCTCATTATAACGAATAAATAGATAATTAAGTTTCTCCTTCTACTCTTCGCCGTCTTGATGCTTTGCACCATACTGGGTTGCCCCTCAATTCTGGTGCCTTTCGTTCGACTCCCGTCTTCAGCTTGTATGTTGACACTGGCTTCCTGTCTCTCCAGGACCGCCATGATCGCTACTGTCTTCGCTATCTTGCGCGGTCCTTGCAACGTCCTTCCTTTCGCCTCTGTCGTGCTTTAACTTTTACCCTTCCTGCGGTTCCTGTACCTCTTCACCACCTCCCTCTTTCTGTCCGGTTATCTGGCTTACAGGATTCTCTTTCCATTCGTATTTCTAATATTTCTCCTCGTGTTGTTCCTTCTTTACCCCCGTGGAGAGTCCCCCTTCTGCAGTTTTGTACATCCTTGACCCGCATTACTAAAGCTGTTACCCCTCCTACGGTTCTCAAACGCCTTTTCTTTGAGCACTTTTCTTCTCACTCCCGCTCCATTTCCGTCTTCACCGATGGATCTAAGTCTGCGGATGGTGTTGGCTACTCTGTTGTTTTTCCTGATCGCACTTATATGTGTCGCTTACCTCCAGGAACTAGCATCTTCACAGCGGAGCTTTATGCTATTCTCTATGCTCTGCGTCTTCTGCTTTCTCGTTGTCAATCTTCCTTTGTAGTTGTTGTTGACTCTCGTAGTGCCCTCATGGCTCTCGGGTCCTTTAATCCGGTTCATCTAGTAGTTGTCGAGATCCAGCATTGGCTGTTTCTTGTTCATAGTAAATTTAATTTGGTTGAGTTTTGTTGGGTTCCCAGCCATATTGGTGTCTCTTCGAATGAGCGTGCAGATGCTGCCACCAGGGAAGCTGTCCGCTCTTGTCCCATCTCTCGTAAAGGTATTCCTTATTCTGACTTTTATCCGGTTATCCATTTCCCCATCCTTACCCGTTGGCTGGCTTGCTGGTCGTCTTTTACTGGTAAGAAACTACGTACTCTTAAATGTTGTGTTTCCTCGTGGCCGTCCTCCTACCACTGTAACCGGCGATGGGAAACGGCTCTGGCGAGGTTGCGTATTGGCCATACTTGCTTAACTCATGGTCACTTGATGGAATGCCACCCTGCTCCTTATTTCCTAATTGCATTGTCCCTCTTACGGTCGTGCATATCCTTGTTAAATGTCCTGACTTCCAGGACGAGCGTGTGTCTTGCTTTCCAACCGCCCCTCACTGTCACCTGTCCCTCATAAGAATTCTTGTTGATACTTTTGATATCGTTCGCCTTATGCGTTTTTGTTCCCGTATTGGCATCCTTGGTGATATTTATCGCCCTCTGATTATTCCGCACATTTGATGGTGCTTCATAGCCTTGCCGGTCTGGTGCCTTCTTTTGATAATTACTTACTAACTTTCTGGTCAGAAGGTCTTTTCTGACCAGAAACTGTTCTTTCTGTTCTTCATGCGGCGGTTTGAATGAATTTTCTGCAGGGTGGCGGCTAAAGAGTTTCTCTGTTGTCGCCATAACTTGCCCAAGCTAATGTCAGACTTGTTGGCATTGGGCTGGAGGAAATTGGAGTAGGGGAGTTCATAGCTGGCAAGTTCTTTGAAGGGGAATTGTACATTGACAGATAAGAAAAGTCTTAAAGATCTCAACTACAAGAAGCTTAGTGTCCTTGGCTTAATCCCAGCACTTTTTGCCAGAGTGGCACGAGACGCAATAAGAATGGGAAAGAAATGTACAGTTTGGAGGGAACATGAGAGGTGATGGATTTCAGAATAGAGGGCTCCTTGTTGTGAATCCAAAAGGAGAAAAGGTTCTCTACGAGTTCAAACAACATAACCCTGCTGACCGTGCTGAAAATTCTGGAATTGCCAAGGCACTAGGATTAGAATTTAGTGAATCCCCTGTGGAAGCCAATAAAGCACAAGATGGCACTAGTGTAACTGACCTGGAATGTGAGAAGGTGTGTGCCATGCCACCCAAAAAATAATTACTATAATGTAATTACCTTAGTGTAATTACATAAGTGTAGTTACAGGATGAGAGCTACGCTCGTGGTGTCCCGTTTTCCCAGCACTCTTTGTCATATAACGCTTTGAAACTACTGACGGTCTTGGCCTCCACCACCTTCTCACCTAACTTGTTCCAACCGTCTACCACTTTGTTTGCGAAAGTGAATTTTCTTATATTTCTTCGGCATCTGTGTTTAGCTAGTTTAAATCCTTGACCTCTTGTTCTTTAAGTTCCAGGTCACAGGAAATCTTCCCTATCGATTTTATCAATTCCTGTTACTATTTTGTATGTAGTTATCATATCACCTCTTTTTCTTCTGTCTTCTAGTTTTGGCATATTTAATGCCTCTAACCTCTCCTCGTAGCTCTTGCCCTTCAGTTCTGGGAGCCACTTAGTAGCATGTCTTTGCACCTTTTCCAGTTTGTTGATGTGCTTCTTAAGATATGGACACCACACAACCGCTGCATACTCTAGCTTTGGCCTAACAAAAGTCGTGAACAATTTCTTTTGAATATTGCCATCCATGTATTTAAAAGCAATTCTGAAGTTAGAAAGCGTGGCATAGGTTCCTCACACAATATTCTTTATATGGTCCTCAGGTGATCGTTTTCTATCTAGAACCACCCCTAGATCTCTTTCTTTATCAGAATTCTTTAAAGATTTCTCACATAATATATAGGTTGTGTGGGGTCTATGTTCTCCTATTCCACATTCCATAACATGGCATTTATAAACATTAAATTCCATTTGCCAAGTGGTGCTCCATATACTTATTTTGTCCAGGTCATCTTGAAGGGCATGACAATCATCTAAGTTTCTTATCCTTCCTATTATCTCAGCATCATCAGCAAACATGTTCATATAATTCTGTATTTATTTATTTATTTTTTTTTTTTTTTTTTATTTATTTATTTATATACAAGAAAAGGGAATACTTAAATCCATTAATAAAAAACATGACCTTGAGAAGAAGTATAGGTAAGGAATTGTCTCCAAAGTATTCTCAAAGAATTACTCGTTATTGCTGTCTAAGATAATTAGACGAGCCAAAACTAAATACTACGAAGATAAATTTACCCAAATAAAGAGCAACATTAAAAAAACTTGGAGCACAATTTCACAAATATTGGGATCAAAGAAGATTTTAAATAACAAACCAACACTCCTGTCCAATAACGATGGTCAGCTTTCAGCCTCAGATTCTGCTATTGAGTTCAATAGATTCTTTTCTTCCATTGGGTCATCCCTTGCAAATGATATTCCATCTTCCAGTGCTGATGTTAAGGACTATCTTACAGGTAACTATCCACAGTCTCTGTACCTAAAGCCTATTAATTCCACTGACGTAAATGAGATAATCCTTTCCCTTAAAACCAAGTCTAGTGCCCTTGAGGAGATACCAACTTTAATTTACAAAAAAGCCTCCAGAACTTTAGCCCATGCTATTGCATTGCTCTTCAACAAGTCACTTGAACTCCAAACCTTTCCAGATATCCTAAAAAAAGCGAGAGTTACCCCTGAACACAAATGTGGTGATCTCACAGATGTTAACAACTACAGACCTATATCAATTCTTCCTAACTTGTCAAAAAATTTTGAAAAACTAATCTACAAGCAGCTTTACTCTTATCTAGCCAAACACAATATACTTAGCTCTTGCCAATATGGCTTCAGACCCAAAAAAGCACTAACGATGCACTTATTAGTATGATTAATTTGATTCATGCCGCTCTTGATAAAAATGAGTTCCCTGTTGGGTTATTTGTGGACCTGCGTAAGGCTTTTGACACTGTCAGCCACCATAACCTTCTTCTTAAATTACATCATTATGGAGTCAGAGGACACTCCCTGCAATACCTCAAATCCTACCTTACTGACAGGCTCCAGTATGTTTCTGTGAATAATTCAATTTCTCCCACCCAACCCATCAACGTTGGTGTTCCTCAGGGCAGCATACTTGGCCCTCTCCTCTTTCTCATCTACATTAATGACCTTCCAAATGCCTCCCAACACCTCAAACCAATTCTATTTGCTGACGACATTTACTCCAGTCCTGACCCCCTTGCTCTAAATGCCACAGTAAATACTGAGCTAAATAAAGTCCATCTTTGGCTAACTGCCAAAAAACTCACCCTTAACATTGACAAAACTTTCTATATTCTGTTTGGCAATAAATCCTCTAATCAAATAAATCTCAAAATAAACAATTCCCAAATTTGTAACAAATTAGATGGAAAATTCCTTGGCATTCTCATTGACCACAAGCTAAATTTCCAAGGACACATTCTAAATTTATAAAAAAAAGTTTCAAAAACTGTTGGCATTCTTTCTAAGATCAGATATTATGTACCCCGCTCTGCCCTGGTGACTCTCAAGTACTCTCTCATCTTTCCATATCTCAACTATGGTATTTGTGCTTGGGGTTCCACTACCCAAAATCATTTACGTCCTCTAATTACTCAACACAAAGCTGCTATTAGGACAATATCCAACTCTGGCCCCAGACATCACTCGGTACCCCTACTCAAATCTCTGAATATGTTAGATATTAAGTCACTGCACATTCTTTCATGTGTATTATACATATATAAAACGCTGAACTTTAATGCCAATCCTGACCTCAAAAGCTTCATAGATGGTTGTAACAGAACCAATGAGCACCACACCAGAAATAAATACAGTTTTGATATTCCTAGAATACGACTTAATCAAACTAGAAATGCTCTACAAATCAAGGGACCCAGAATGTGGAATGACCTTCCCAACCATGTTAAAGACTGTACCTCTCTCAACCAGTTTAAGATAAAAACGAAGCACTACCTAATAAATTCCCTGTAACCTATCTTACCCCCCTATTGTCAACCAATGTCTGTTTTTTTTTAAATGACGCTGTTTGTCGACCGAATTGTATTTGTGGTGCTTTTTAAGCCATGTTCCCCCCTGTTTATCTTTTTTTTTATTTGTTCTCAACACATTTTATTCTTTATGCTCAATTAGTATTAAGCTTTAGTCATTTAAGTATTTCATGCCCGAAAAGCTTTGTGTAATAGTGACTTTAGGCATTGTATGTACTAGCCCTATCTATAAATCCATCACTCTTTGTAAAATCTCTTGTACGTATGTACCTTACCTAAATAAACATTTGATTTGATTTGATTTGAATACATAGCATAGTATTTACAATCTTGTAAAGCCACTAATATTTATTTATTTATTTATTTATTTATTTATTTATTTATTTATTTATTTATTTATTTATTTATTTATTTATTTATTTATTTATATACAAGAAGGTACATTGGGTTAGAGAGAATACATAGCAGAGTATTTGCAATCTTGTAAAGCCACTAGTACGCGCAGCGTTTCGGTCAGGTCCTTAATCTAACAGATAATTTTAAGTAGGTAAATTCTAGCAGAATTAATAAAATGATAACAGATACATTGCAAGAAAAAATGAGATGAGAGAGAATAGTAAGTATATTAAAGCACATTGGTATATGAAAGCTCTGGTTGATTACATTGACAACCTGAATGGTAATTTAAACAAGATTAACAGACACCGTACAGCAGATTGATAGCACATATAAGAAGACAGCAATGATCACAATGGTAAAGATGTTCGGATTGGGTACATAAAGATAGGGAGATTGGGTAGCAATAGATACAGTGCAATTTTAAAGCATCAAGGTAAAAAAAACTATGCAGATGAGATTAGGTACTTTTTAGTTTTGTTTTTGAATGACGCAAAAGTTGCACAGCTTTTCAATTCATTAGGGAGTGAGTTCCATAAACTGGGTTCCTTTATTTGCATAGAGTGTTTACACAGATTAAGTTTAACTCTGGGGATATCAAAGAGATGTTTATTTCTGGTGTAGTGATAATGGGTCCTAATACATCTGTCCAGGAAGAGTTTCAGAGCAAGATTTGCGTTTAAGAACAGGGTTTTGTAAATGTAATTTACACAAGAAAATTTGTGGAGTGAGATTATGTTTAGCATGTTTAGAGAGTTAAACAAGGGGGCTGAGTGTTGTCTGAAAGCAGAATTTGTTATTATTCTGATAGTAGATTTTTGCTGGGTGATGATGGACTTCAAGTGGTTTGCAGTGGTTGAACCCCATGCACCATAATTAAGATAGGGATAGATTAGTGCATAATATAGAGAGATGAGAGCAGAGTTAGGTACATAATATATGATTTTGGAGAGTATCCCAACGGTTTTAGAGACTTTCTTAGTTATGTGTTGTATGTGGGTGCTGAAGTTGAGTCTCTTGTCTAGGAACAGGCCAAGAAACTTTCCATCATTTTTATTGCTAATGTTTACATTATCTATCTGAAGCTGAATTGCATTTGTAGATTTGTTTCCAAATAAAAAGTAGTAGGTCTTTTCTATGTTAAGTGTTAGTTTATTGGTTGAAATCCATAAGTGGATTTTTCTAGTTCATTATTAACAACATCATTTAGTGTATGTGGGTTGGGGTTAGAGTAGATGAGGGTAGTATCATCAGCAAACAAAATAGGTTTCAGAATGTTAGAGACATTAGGCAGATTATTGATGTATATAAGAAATAGGAGAGGTCCCAAGATGCTTCCCTGTGGCACTCCAACGGTTATTGGTAGAGAGGGAGAGGTTATATTATTGATGGTTACACATTGGAGTCTGTCACTAAGATAGGATTGGATATAGTCCAGTGCATGGCCTCGGATTCCATAATAATGGAGTTTACGTAAGAGGTAATTGTGATTAACAGTATCAAAGGCATTTCTCAGGTCAATGAAGCGTCCAATCGGAAACTCATTTTTGTCAAAGGCTGAGTAAATTATATCAAGAAGACTAATAATTGCATCGTTGGTACTCTTTTGGGAGCGGAAGCCAAACTGACAGGGGCTAAGAATGTCGAATTTTAAGAGATAGGAGTAGAGCTGTTTGTAGATAATTTTTTCAAATATTTTTGATAGGATGGGTAGGTTTGATATTGGTCTATAATTGTTTATGTCTGCCGGATTACCTCCTTTATGAACTAGCGTTACTCTTGCTTTTTTAAAGATATCAGGGAACGTATGACACTCAAGGGATTTGTTGAACAGCAGAGCTATAGGTGGCGCAAGGGCATGGGAGGCGCTCTTGTTTACTTAATTATTTATTTATTTATTTATTTATGCATATACAAGAAGGTACATTGGGATTGTGAGGATACAAAATATGGTAATTACAATCTTGTAAAGCCACTAGTACGCGCAGTGTTTCGGGCAGGTCCTTAATCTAAGAAAATTTTAAGTTAGTAAATACTTGCAAAATTTCTAAAAGATGATAACAGTTACAAGGCAAGAAAAAAAAAGATGAGAGAAAATTGTAGGTGTATTAAAGCACATAGGTAGCTCAGATTGACTGAAATGAGAGCGTGAATGGTAGTTGACAAAAATTGGTAGGCACAATGCAGCATATAGCTAGCACATAAAAGAAGACAGCATTGAACACAATGATAAGGTTGTTTGGGTTAAATACATAAAAATTAGGAGATTGGGTAACACTAGGTACAGAGCAAAATTTAAAGCTCAGTGTAGGAAACTAAGAAGATGAAATTAGGTACTTTTTGGTTTTGCTTAAATAAATAATAAATAATGTTTATTTAGGTAAGGTACATACATACAAGAAATTTTTACAAAGATTGGTGGACTTATAGATAGAGCTAGTACATACAATGCCTAAAGTCACTATTACTTAGAGAGTATACCAACTGTCTTAGAGACTTTTTTAGTTATGTGTTGAATGTGGGTGCTGAAGTTGAGCCTCTTGTCTAGGAATAGGCCAAGAAACTTGCCATCATTTTTATTACTGATGTTAATGTTGTCTATCTGTAGCTGAATTGCATTTGATGATTTGCTTCCAAATAAGATATAGTAAGTCTTTTCTATGTTTAATGTTAGTTTGTTAGTTGACATCCATAAGTGGACTTTTTTAATTCATTATTCACAACATTATTTAGTGCATGAGGTTTGAGGTCTGAATAGATAAGGGTAGTATCGTCAGCAAACAATATAGGTTTAAGAACATTAGAGACATTAGGCAGATCGTTTATATAGATAAGAAATAGAACAGGTCCTAAGATACTGCCCTATGGCACTCCAACGGTAATTGGTAGAGTGGAAGAAGTTGTATCATTGATGGTTACATATTGGTGTCTGTCACTAAGATAGGATCGGATGTAGTCAAGAGCAAGGCCTCGGATTCCATAATACTGGAGTTTAAGTAAGAGGTAGTTAGTTAGTTTAGTTCATTTATTATGCACCCCATACCCATCTTGTGGGCGGTAGTGGAAAGGGTTACATAGGCACATAATGGGCACAGGGACTGAACCCCACAATTCATTTAGCTAAGCAAGTTACGATCTTGATGAGCTAGTTACAAAATTCAATATAAGTCGTCACATCAACAATGGGTTCGAGATCGACCTCAAGTACAGGTTCTAAATTAAGCAACTGACATATGTGGAGAGCTAGTGTCAAAATTTATATGTTTGTCCTACACACCGCCCCCCATCCAGTGGGCAGCGGTGGATAGGTTACAATCACTTAGTTACTACCTACAGTTAGCAAACTGGGGATATTTGGCTAAAATTTCTGGTAGCAGATCATTTTGAATGAAATATTGACACATCGTTGGAACATTGGTTATAGAATTGTCTCTAAATTCACGTATCTTTTCGCACTCCATCACATAGTGACGGAGGGTGTGCGAATAATTTTGTTGACTCAGTTTACATTTGGTCAGGTCTACATCAGCAGATAATGAGAATTCCCAGAGATACTTGTAACCGTGTCTAAGCCGAGCAGTAGTAACATCTAGAAGTCTGCAGATTTTATTGGATGATCCATAGATGTGTGGCTCCTCTTGCATGATAGTATGATGATAGATGGAATTACTGGTGTCAATTTCACTTTGCCTCAGATCTACAAGATCTTGTTGAAGTTCTCGGTGTACTGCTGCTCTCAGATTGCTCATTGACAATCCAAGATTACACTCAACGGCTCCTTTAAAGGCAGATTCTTTGGCTAACTTATCAGCTCTATCATGCATTCGGAGGCCAACATGAGATGGAGACCACATGAAATGGGCTCTGTTACCATCCTTAATAATTTTGTTGTATTTGTGTCTAGCTTCGGACACGAGCATGTTACAGTTATGTCTTAAAGATTTGAGAGCATTTAAGGATGATAAGGAGTCACTTACAATTAATGTATCAAGTTTGGAGACTTGTACACATTTCAGTGCAAGGATCAAGGCAAATAGTTCGGTCTGAAGGGTAGAGGCCCAATTGTTTATACGGACTCCCCACTCAAAGTACAAGCCATGTAGAATAGAGCTGTCTGTAAGTAATTTTTTCAAATATTTTTGATAGAATGGGTAGATTTGACACTGGTCTATAATTGTTTATGTCCGCCGGATTGCCTCCTTTATGGACTGGCGTTACTTTTGCTTTTTTGAGGATATCAGGGAAGGTGTGACACTCTATAGATTTGTTGAACAGTAGGGCTATACTATGGATGGGATTTCACTGATGTTCCCAGCTTTGGTTTTTAGTGAGTGTATGATGGACACAACATCTGTCGGGCTAACTGGTGAAAGAAGAAGAGAGTTTGGATAGCTGCCTGAGAGATATGTGTCTGAGTCTGTGGGATTTTACTGGCAAGGTTAGTACCAACCGATGAAAGAAGCTATTAAATTCATTTGCCATTTCTAAATCAGTTGACGGTGTAAAGCCATCCTTAGAGAGTGTTATCTGGTTGTGGAAGTGTTGTTTTGTTTCTAGGATATTAGAGATGGTATTCCATGTGCTTTTCATATTGCCTTTTGCTTCTTTGTATCTAGTCTCATAATATGAAAGTTTGGCTTTTCTTATGATACTGGTAAGCACTGATGAGTACCTTTTAACTACTTCTTTTGTAACTAGGCCAATCCTAAATTTCTTTTCATTTTCATGTTTTTTGTTGATTGATTTGATTATGCCACTTGTGAGCCACGGATTGTTTTTTCTTTTGTCAGTTACTTGTTTGGTAAGGAGGGGACAGTGAGTGTTGTAGAAGCTTATATACCAGCTGGTAGATCATTTATGTAGACAATAAACATCACTGGTGCAAGAACTGAACCCCGTGGTACTCCACTTGTGACATTTCTCCAGTCCGATGTATTGCCTCTGATCACTGCCCTCATTTTTCTATCAGTCAGAAAATTTTTCATCCATGTTAGAAGCTTAACTGTCACCCCACCAATATTTTCCAATTTCCAGAACAACCTCTTATGTGGAACTCTGTCGAAAGCCTCTTTTAGGTCCGGATAGATGCAGTCAACCCAACCATCTCTTTCCTGTAATATCTCTGTTGCTCGATCATAGAAACTGAGTAAATTCGATACACAGGATCTTCCAGATAGAAAACCATACTGTCTGTCTGATATTATATCATTTCTCTCCAGGTGTTCTACCCATTTAGTTTTAATTTTTTTTCCAATATTTTGACTATTACACTTGTCAATGATACAGGTCTATAATTAAGGGGGTCTTCCCTGCTTCCACTTTTGTAGATTGGAACTATGTTAGCCTTTTTCCACACATCAGCTACAACTCCTGTAAACAGGGATGCCTGAAAAATCAGTTGGAGTGGAATGCTGAGCTCAGGTGCACATTCTCTCAGAACACATGGTGAAACTCCATCTGGACCAACTGCTTTGTTCTTATTTAGCTCCTTGAGCATTTTTTCCACTTCGTCTCTAGACACCTCTATGTGCTTTATGTTGTTCTCTGGAATTCTTATTGTGTCTGGTTCACTGAAGATTTCATTTTGTACAAACACACTTTGGAACTTTTCGTTTAATGTTCCACACATTTCATTTTCATTTTCCGTGAATCTATTTCCCATTTTCAACCTCTGAATATTATCCTTTACCTGCAATTTGTTGTTTATGAATTTATAGAATAGACCTGGTTCTGTTTTACATTTGTCTGCGATCCCTTTTTCAAAATATCTTTCTGGCTCTCTCCTCACTGCCGTGTAGTTGTTTCTCGCATCTTTTTATCACTGGTATGTTTGGGGGTTTGGCCTCTTCCTGTATTGATTACAGTTTTGTGTCTTTTGGTCTCTGGCCCTCTCGCAATTTCTGTTGAACCAATCCTGTTTCCTAGTACAGCATCTCTGTTTTGGTATCAATTTTTTTGTGCCTTTATCATATATTTCACAAAACTTGACATACATCTCATTCACTTCCTTGCCTAGCAACAAGTCTGTCCAATTATACTCACTAACAAAATTTCTAAGGTTGCCATAAAGTCCTCTCCTAAAGTGAGGTTTTTCAATTGCATCAACCTTCTTATTTTCTTCCAGTTTATAACGCATTGCATACTTTATTCCCAAAAAGACATGGTCACTTTTACCCAAGGGAGGAAGGTACTGAATGTCAAATATTTCTTCCTCCTTCCTGGTAAATATCAAATCTAGCATGGAGGGAACCTACCCTTCCCTCGTCCTCGTAGCTTGTTTAACATATAAGTGACTTTGTGTGTTCTTATGTATTATTAATTGGAATCTATTTACTTTTATGTTAATAGCATTCTGTTGGATGTAGCCATAACCACTGAACTGCACAACGTGCCTGTAGACACTCAACAGGGGGTGCACAACGCTAAATTATTTGCCAAAATGTATGCTCTTAATTTCTCTTTAAATGGTTCTACACTGCTTTCATCTGCACTCAATTTTTCACCGACAATTTTCCTCTTCACAATATTGTGCCTACCTTTGAACCTTGCAACCCACCCTTCACTCGCTTTGAAATCCTTTATTCCAAGGCTTGCAGCAAACCTGCTTGCAGCATTTTGTATTTCTGGGCTGAGAATTGTCACGCCAGCTGTGCGGTGCTGAGCAAACCACTTGTACACGGCCTCATCCAACTGTACATGCGTCGAAGTTTTCAGTCTTTCTACCACACCCTCTGCTAGTGCTTGCACCTTCACTTTCACAGGTTGAAATGAATTTCATAATTTTCTCTTTTTGTTTCCTTATATCAGAAACAGTACTAGTGCCTATATTAAATTCCTTGGCAACACTTAAGGTCGACCGGCCATTTTCACAATGATGTATAACACGTAGCTTGTCCTTAATTGTTAGGACAACTTTCTTCCTCTTAACACCTCCAGAACGATTCATGCTGCTACCAGACATAGTCTTGGCCAAAAATGTTCAAAGTTACTATGAAAATAAAAAAGTTATTTAAAAAAATATTTCACTAATGGCGCGGCACTGTGGTGTAACACGAGGCTAGAGACCACATGGGTTGACCAGGCATGGACGGGTCCAGTCGGGACAAGGAGGCACGTTATGTAGGCCGCCAGCATGAAAAAAAATATACATTTTTGAAGGAAACTTCAACCAGTGCAAATTGTTGTTAGGAAACTTGTATGGTATTTTTTATTACATAATTATTAATATTTCTTTTGATTTTGGCTATGATGAATTGTTCCAAAATTGATGGTAATTCCTGTACTGTAGTGTATAGGCCGCTCCCCACCCCGCCCCCCCCACCCCTTATCTCCCCAGGTGGTCCCTCCTAACGCTCCCCTCTCTCCCGACACCACCCACCAACCCCACCCCCTCGTACACCATGCGCCTCGAGCCACAGACAGACGGGATTAATACGGTACGGCCCGCCCCATGGCTCATATCCAGACAATTCCATGATTATCCGGCTGACTGTCCAGATAGTGTAACATCGGCAGCAAATTAACCGGCTGCGATTTTTTTATTCAGTTAAACCAGCTTTTATCCGGCTCCCGTGGCCATTTTAGCTGGATATTGAGATAACTTTATCTGTTCACGATTTTCGCCATATAAGGGTGTTTTCCGGATGTTCGAATCCCGGATAATCGCATGGTTACAGATATGACTTGTGAGGTTTAAGGGTTAATCCTATGTTCCCTGGAATACGACCCCAGCGAAGAATCGTTTTTATTTATTTTATTTTTTTTTTTTTTTTGTTTTGAGATATATACAAGAGTTGTTACATTCTTGTACAGCCACTAGTACGCGTAGCGTTTCGGGCAGGTCCCTGGAATACGATCCCCTGCCGCGAAGAATCGTTTTTTCATCCAAGTACACATTTTACTGTTGCGTTAAACAGAGGCTACAGTTAAGGAATTGCGCCCAGTAAATCCTCCCCGGCCAGGATACGAACCCATGACATAGCGCTCGCGGAACGCCAGGCGAGTGTCTTACCACTACACCACGGAGACTGTAAACCACGTACCCATTTTACTGTTGAGTTAAACAGAGGCTACAGTTAGGGATTTGCGCTCAGTAAATCCTCCCCAGCCTGGATACGAACCCAGGACAAAGAGCTCGCGGAACGCCAGGCGAGCATCTTACCACTACGCCACGGAGACTGCAAAGGAAATAGTTAAGAAGTACTTATTAGTGCTTACCAGTATAACAAACAATCATAAACTGGTGCAAACAAGGTGTGAAGTATGTGCCATCCCACTGTGTGCTGTCAACTGCTTCAATGACTACCACTGTGTCAAAGACTTCTAAATGTGCAATAATGTTGCAAAAACCTGTAAATAATGAGTGAATGTGTGTATATATATTGCTTAAAAATGCAAATACATATTATATATGACGTAATTGAAAACATTTTTGTGTGCATTATTGTGACACTATTATTCAGGTGCAAAATGAATGGATGCAACTTGTATTATAAATCTTCATCAAGTAACATTATATGCAACACAATTAGTGAAAAAAATTGTGATAAAATACACCTAGACACTATAAATAATAAGACAAAAATAAATTCATGGTAACTTTGGCTGCTTGAAGACCGCGCACGACTCCTCTGGGACGCACCTTGCATGAGCAATCATGCAGGCTGTTACGTCATCGCTCATAATGTTGGCTCATTTACGTCATTGGTAAGTACAATTAATTTTTTTTCTCATGGTCAGGGAACATAAATTAACAGGTTTATAAGAAAAAAAATTGATTTTTTTATGCGCCTGTGGGTGACAAAGGACAAATAGCCCAGAGCAGCTTAGGGGGCATATCAAACGCAAAAATTCGGAAAAATCGAATATTTTTGAAAAATTTATAAAAATACTACAACGTTCTGGCAACACTTTGGCGCAAACACGATAATGTTATGATATAAATTAAAGTATTTATGGTACATTTCCATGCGTAATTGTGCAGAATCCGGTGCCCCGCGGCTGTGGCGCGCCAAGAGTATTGCGTCGTACGTTCTAAACGTCAATTTTTTCGTAATAACGTCGGAAATAACTATGTATATATGACAACAAATATACACTAATTGGCAACCGTCTCCTAGTGAAGGTGAGTGAGGTACCCAGCTACAGTCACATGGTGTGTCCTGTTGAGAGTGGAGGTGTCGACGCGCCCTCCATTTTGGCTCCTGAAATCTCGCTTTAGTAACGTCTAGTGCACAATGACCTATAAACGGAGGACTCGGAAGACAAAGGAAGCCAATTTGGCACGCGGTCGCCGTCTTTGGCAGGAAAAAGAGCCGCTGTAGCACAAGGGAGAGTTATATCAAGTGAGGATGTAGGCGGCCTCCCCGCCTCAGCTGTGAGAGGCCTGACGCCACACGCCTCGACCCTCCTCACACACACTCCTCAGCCCCTCGATGTGTATGGACCGGCCACGACAGTGCCATCTACATCTACTGGTGTGGCAGTGCCATCTACATCTACTGATGTGGCAGTGCCATCTACATCTACTGGTGTGGCAGTGCCATCTACTGGTGTGGCTGGTGTTGCAGTGCCATCTACTGCTGTGGCTGGTGTTGCAGTGCCACCTTGAGGACCCACAATTCGGACCAATTTCAATAGGTTAGTATCTTTTAGTGTTATAATTTGGTATTTTGTAATAATTGTAATATGTATGTGCAGGATATATATATGTATAATTTTTTATTTTTTTATTTTTTTTTTTATTTTTTTTTTCGTTTGTTATCAGGGGATGTGCATGGAACTTGCACACCTTGCTCAATGGATGCCTATCTGCAAGGGTGCCAATTATGAACAAAATCTGTCGAAGTCAAGCTCAGCAACAGGTGGCCGAACTTTGATCTTATTTTACTCAGGTAAGTAATTTACAACTTCAAAGTACTTCATAGCTTTCATTTATTAATCAATTTACATGCAAATTACACCTTATATGTAGAGTTTGTGCTTCTACAAAACCTAGTAGACATTTTAGTCCAAAGTCCATTTGTTGATTTTATAAAAATTTATAAACATCATATATTGCATATTTTTGGAAGGGTAACTTTGAAAAATTATATTATTGCACTAAACACTTTATTGATAAAACTGATCACTACAATCCTTTATTATGTGCTAATTTTAATATCTGAGTGTTATAGAAATGATTTTAGTTGACAAATGTGGTCCCTAAAATTATTTGAAAATGTTGAAAATTCGTTGCATAATACGTTGTGTATTTTTTTTCTCCTTTTCTGTTTAGGGTGTGATGGTGAAACTTGGACCAGTTGCAGCCCTTTCTATAACCATTTCATAAATAAATTTATAAGCAAATTGAACAATTTTTAATTTCACCTTGATATGCCCCCTTAGGGGTTAACCATTGTGCTGCTTGCCTTCCAAATACAGCACACCCCTTTGCGCAGGAAATAAATTCTCGGAATATTTTTTTTGTTTTTAATGTGTTAAAAACCCTTCCCTGATTACAGAAATGTGAAAGTAAACTCAAAATTGTACTTACTTTGGCTGCAATATGGTCCAGAATATTGCCCGTGACGTCATCAATTGGTGGTCACCGATTGTGTAGACCCCCGAAGCCAGTCGCCCGCCAGGTTCAAGATGAGCAAGTTGCCACAAAATATCTTTGTTCATTTTTTGCGCACAGTTCAAAATACACTTGTTTTTTCTTGTCAATCCTATGTATAATGAAAACGTACACTATATTATGGCAGTAGAACATCCGTACTGTCCCAAGACACTGTTACATGCATCACAAATGTGTTCACATATCCTGCACATTATTTCCAATGAATCATGCTCACTTATGTATATACAATTTATTTACAAAGTGTACAGTATCACACACTATATACACACACACACCATCAACACACTCAGTACTCCGCGAGGGTGTAATATGCTGCAAAACAGCCAACGGGGCATAGTGGAACCTTGCACTCAATGCACCAGGTGCTGATGCATCTTCGCTTTTGTTGTCTTCGGGTAGTGTTCTTGCTAACTATACAGGCACGTTTACCCTTTTCCCTTGATGCTGTGCCTGGCATATACTCGAGCATGTGGACATAGAACATCTCGTTACCCCTCAGCCTGTCTGGACCTGCGTGTGGGATAGTGGCTGGCACTCCGCGCAGTGCAACAGAGCCCTTCTTACCATACTTTACGAGCAGTTGTAACACAACAGCAACACTGAATGTCCGTATTTGGCGGTCTCCTGCCTGATTTTACCAGATACATATTGAAGCAGTTGAGCACTGCCACATCTATTAGGTGGAAAAAGAACTTCTTCGTCCACTTCTCAGACTTCCGCACGCACTCGACGGCACCGAGCATCATGTCACATTTATCTACTAGGCGCATGTTCACGTTGTAGTCTATGACACAATTTGGTTTATATATATGGGGAAGCGCATTTGAAAGTGGACTTTGCCACTGTCCCACATGGCACCTGTGGGAATTGTAGTCAGCATATTCACCTCGCGTCTGTCCCTCCACCGCACTGAGAGCATATTGTCACACTTGCGCCGCTGGCAATAACCCACTGCACTGTCTATGCCAAACACTGGCATTTCCTTCTTGTGGACTTTCACAGTGCCACATACACCGATGTTGTGGGCAAGGAGGTATCTGGTCAACAAGAGGCTGGTATAGTAGTTGTCGGTGAACAGTATATGCCCCTTGTTCAGCAATAGTTCCATCAGGGTTTTGACAACACTGCCGGAGAACCCGTGTTCATCTTGACTAGTATGTCGACGTCTGTACCTGAATACAGTATCATGTCCATGACGATACCAGTTTCACAGTCGCACAGCACGAAAAACTTTAGCCCAAAGCGGTGGCGCTAAGATGTTATGTACTGCTTGCCAGTCACCCCATGAACAGTACAAGCAATTCGTCGATCACCACATTCTGTGCAGGTACAAATAATCACGGAACTTGCCTCTCATGTCACTGAACACCTTCCACACCTTCCAAAGTCTGTCGTGTCTGTCTTCATTTGCATTATTTTTGAAACGCAGGAACCTGAGAAGCAACAGGAACCTATCATGCGACATGTACCTGTTGAACACGGGTGATGGAACAAGACTGTCTTTGCTCCAATAATACTAGATGACGTGTTTCTCGGAGTGCTTCATAATCATGCTCAGTGCGAGAAACACGTACATGATGTTGTGTCACGTACATGAAACACACAGATGTTGTGTCCATCATACACTCACTAAAAAGCTGGGAACATCAGTGAAATCCTATCCATCGTATACAAGAGCGCCTCCCACGCCATTGCGCCACCGCTCTGCTGTTCAACAAATCCCTTGAGTGTCATACCTTCCCTGATATCCTTAAAAAAGCAAGAGTAACGCCAGTTCATAAAGGAGGTAATCCGGCAGACATAAACAATTGTAGACCAATATCAAACCTACCCATACTATCAAAAATATTTGAAAAAATTATCTACAAACAGCTCTACTCCTATCTCGTAAAATTCGACATTCTTAGCCCCTGTCAGTTTGGCTTCCGCTCCCAAAAGAGTACCAACGATGCAATTATTAGTCTCCTTGATATAATTTACTCAGCCCTTGACAAAAATGAGTTTCCGATTGGACTCTTCATTGACCTGAGAAAGGCCTTTGATACTGTTAATCACAATTACCTCTTACGTAAACTCCATCATTATGGAATCCGAGGCCATACACTGGACTATATCCAATCCTATCTTAGTGATTGACACCAATGTGTAGCCATCAATAATATAACCTCTCCCACTCTACCAATAACCGTTGGAGTGCCACAGGGCAGCATTTTGGGACCTCTCCTATTTCTTAAATACAATATATAAATATTAAATGTTTTTGGGTCTGAAGCCATAGTGACAAGATCAAAGTATATTGTGTTTTTCTAGATAAGAGTCAAGCTGCTAGTAGATTAGTTTTTCAAATATTTTTGACAAGTTTGGTAGAATTATATAGGTCTGAAGTTGTTGACATCAGTGAAATCATCACATTTATTGACTGGGGTTACTCTCGCTTTTTTTTTTTTTTAAATATCTGGAAAGGTTCGGAGTTCAGGTGACATGAAATCGGAGGCTTTTTTGTAAATTAGAGTTGGTATCTCAGCATGGGCACTAGACTTTGTTTTAAGGGAAAGGATTATCTCATTAACATCAGTGGAGTTAGCAGGCGTTAGGTATAGAGACTCTTAATAGTTACCTGTAAGGCTGTCCCTGACATTAGTACGGGAAGATGGAATATCATTAACAAGGGATGTCCCAATGGATGAGAAGAACCTATTGAATTCAATAGCAGTATCAGAGGCTGAAAGCAAACCGTCGTTGTTGGACAAGAGTATTGGTATTTTATTTAGAATGTTTTTTGATACCAATATTTGGGAAATAGTGCTTCATATTTTCTTAATGTTGCCCTTAATTTGGGTGAATTTATTTTCGTATTATTTTGTTTTGGTTCTCCTAATTATTTTTGATAGCATTGATGAGTAAATCTTTGAAAATTCTTTGGAGACGACTGCTAACTTCTTCTCAAGTTCATATTTTTTGTTAAGAGATTTTAGTATCCCCTTTGTAAGCCATGGATTGTTTATCCTTATAGTTGTGACTAGTTTCGTTAGCATAGGACAGTGGGTGTTATGAAGGCTGAGAGTTTTGTGAAAAAAGTTTTGTACTGCTAGGTTGATGTTTCGTATGTTACCTAATTCCATCTCCCAGTTGATATTAGCAGCAGCAGCAATAAAATTGCTTATAGAAGTTTCATTGTGCAGCCTAAAGCTTATCTTCCTTGTATCTAGAGGTGGTTTGTTAATGTTGGTTAGGAAAAATGTGGGGTAATGATCTGTGGTTCTATCAATGATTATCCCTGAAGTGGAGAGGTTATATTAATCCAGATGTTGTCTAGAGCCGTGGCAGTACTATCAGTGATTCTAGTAGGTGTAGTGATTTAGGGTATGAGGAAGCAGGAATTCATACAGTTAAGGAAACTAGCAGCAGGAGGGTTATCAGGCTTGTAGAGGTCAATATTAAGGTCCCCAGAAATTATTAAGTGGTTTTTGTTCAGTCTGTTCTCTAGTATTAGATTTCTAAGGTTAGAGTTGAATTCAGATACATTAGTGTTAGGAATTATGTAGTCACACAATCAGGACAGCCTTGCCACCCTTGATTCTGAAGCAGGTAAAGATATACTCTCCACAGGGGTCTCTAGTTTTAATTACTTTTAAGCATGTTAGTTCTTGGTGTTAGTAAAGAGCAGTACCACCACCTCTCTGAATAAAACGATAGTTGTGAATTGCTGAGTAGTTTGGTACGTTGTTGAGTTGTGTAGTATCCTCTTTTAACCACGTTTCAGTAAGCACAACAGAAGAGAATTTGTTGTCAACTGTTTGAATTAGGGCACTAACATCATCAAAGTGTTTGCTTAGAGATTTTACATTCAAGTTAATTACAGAAACATTGTGATTATGTGTTAAAGGGGGATTAGTTGGTTTTTTAAAAGTTGTTCAATGTCAACCAATATTTTTTGACTAGTTGTATATGAAAAGGGCTGAAATAGTTCCAAGTTTCAGTACTGCAGCCTAAATTGAAAGGGAGATTTTTTTTCCAACGAATATTACACATTTTGAAGTGTGTATATATAACCACACCTTTCAGATATAATCTTTCTATGACACTTTTTTGACACATAAGCATATAATAAAGAATCTGTAGAAGGGGATTTTTTCAAAACATCTTTAATTTTCCTAATACAAATAGTCAAAGTTTCCCCAAAAATTTATGCAAACATATCATGTTTATTTGCTATTATAAAATCAATAAATAAACTTAGGAAAAAACGCTTACTACAGATTTTAGAGATATACACTCTACATAAAAGGTGTAAGTTTCATGTAAATAGAATAAAAAATGAAAGAGTTATATGAACGTTTATTTTACTTGAAATAAATAAGTAAAAAATAAAATCTGAGGTTGACATCAACCAATTTCCTCCAAAATTTGCACCCTTACAAATAGGCTTACGTGCAGTCAGGTGTATAATTTCATGCAAATCGTCCGATAAACAAATAAGAAAAATAAAATTGGAAAAAACTATTTTTTTTGTTTTAACTTAATTTTTTTTAATAAAACAAAATATATATTTTTAAATATATGCTATTGTGATAGCTGAGAGTCATAGACGTGATTTCAGTTGACACTTGTGTTTGATAATCGTTTTTGACCATTTTGGAAAATCTTTGACACATAATTCAATATTTTTGTTCTCCCTTCCTATTTATGCTACGATGCTGAAACTTGGACCAGATGAAACCCCTTTCATATACAACTCGTCAAAAAAGTTTGATTAAAATCGAACCATTTTGAAAAACGTTCTTATTGGCCCCTTAAAACATTGTTTACATCATGTGCTGTATAGTACCTGCAATTTTGATCATTAAAATGATGATTGTCATAGATACTAGATAAGAGGTTTAGTTCTGAGTCTATACTAGTTTGCATGAGAGGGCTGTTTGATAGAAAAAAGGCAAAAAAGACAATTATAAAAAGATCTAGATATAAAAAAATATACAAGACTACAAAAAATGAGGTAGATTGCTGTAAGGTACTCTCAGGCACAAGGATAAAATGAAGATCACTGGAATGAGACAGTAATAGCAAATAACAATTGATAATTCTATAAAACAATAGCTTACTTTAATAATATAATTACACTATAGTTACTTACTAAAGTTACACTAAAACAAAAATGAGGTAGATTACTTAGAGGTACACTCAGGTACACTGAAAGAATAAAGTTTATACTAGAGGACATAGGCAAAGCCAGTGTACAATGGAACAAGGGAGTATGGAGTTTATATAAAATAATAGGAGTAAAAAACATGAACAAAAAAGACAATATCATAGATGACAAATTTAAAAACCTTTTGAAAGGAAAGGCAGAGCTATAGTGCACTTTGGTAGTTAGCTGAGACTATAATTTATATTCTGGTTATTCAGTTGTTTTCCCACAGTCATCCAGGAAGGAACCGAGGTGTGCCTCAGTGGCTATTACATAAGTTTTTCCAGTGTCAAACTTCCTAGCTATAATTTTACTATTTCACACAAAACAATGTTTAATTTCATTGGATTTTTTACAGATTCCACGCAGTTTAAATAAGAGATTTTGTCTGAACTTGATCAGACATTCATTCACATAAATAGTGGGTTTACTAGAGACTGCGGCTCTGATAAGGTCTGACTTGCGGGAGCAGCTGTCTAATTTCACACGAATTTTTCTGTTATTCGTACCAGATGATATGGTACCCGCTCTATAAGCTGATTTGATGTCTCCTGCTTGAATTGAATAACTCATCTTATTTTGCATTTCCTGGATCACGATGGCAGCACAGTCTTCTCCGTCAGTTTCTTGGGGAAAGTCACGTGATGAGATAACGACAGAATCAAAGAGATTGGGTTGGTCTGATTCGTTTTGAGTAACAGTGTGCTGCTGTTGCAGGGTGCTAAGATGGTTCTCAAACTTTTGTAACATTTCTTCCTGTTTCCTAGTGGTTTCTACTGGTTTAAAGTTAGTAACTGTGTTCTTAAGCGAGCTTAAATCCTGTTCGAGGAGGCCGACTCTGGTAGACAGATCTTGATTATTTTTGAGCATGGCTTTAGCTTCAACTTATAGGTTCATTATCAAGGCCGACTGCTCTTCGATTACAGACATTTGGTCTTCACTGTAGCGTGCTCCCTCACATAGCTGTAGGGTGCTCAATCACATAGCTGTAGGGTGCTCCCTCACTTAACGTGGGGGCTCAACATTACACTAGGCTTGTCTAAGCTTCATTAATATTCCTGTGACTTTATATTAGTGTGTCTTTGGGTCCTAAATCTCTCCTTGCTCCACATTTATTCTTTGGATCTCCTGTTTCAGAGTTAGTTGATTACCTGTGAGGATAACAGGATTTTTACATGTTACCTCAATATACATTTACTTAGAGTGGATAAAAAGATACAGATCTGAGTAAATGATGATACAGCTGAACAAGGGTATGTAATAAACTGACAAATAAATATGGGGTAGACAAAATGAAAATTTTAATTTTTTTAAAAAGAACAATAATAAATAAATGAAAATTTAAAACAATCTGTTAACTAGGAACCTGATAATTAATGAAGAACTCAATAATTTCCAAAATTATAACTATAATACACTATTAGCACAGAGTAATAAAAACAGTTGGAAAATATATGCAGTATGGACAGACAAAATAGGATATAATAGAGAATATTAATAAATAAAAAGACTAATTGCTACAATTACTGGACAGGTATATATAATGGAGATTAATGATTTACGCCATTACTCAACGCTGTATACTCTGCAACGGCGATCACACGGCCGTCTCCCACAACTGCCCCACCAGGAAAGCAGAAATTCAGAAGATGGTTGTTACGAACCCGGATCCAGCGTCCGAGCACGGAGCAGTGACCACCGCGCCATCTGTGGGTCAGCTCCCGAAACCCCCTCCAATCGGACGACACCTGGTGAGGACGGCGTGTACTGGCCACAAGGGCCAGTTTCCAGTCCCGTTCAGCACTCTACACCGCCGCTGCTGACCTCTGGTGAGGTGGTGCTCAGACACCAGCGCCATCTATGGAGTGGATAGGTGGGCGTTTGTGTCTGAGCCTGTAAGTGAGGTGCCTTAGTGTGTCCCAGTTATTGATGACGTGTCTGCTTACAGAGTCGACCTGGGACCGCTGTGTTGGAAGTTGAGTCAGTCTACCCGAGGCAGCCGTCTCCATACCTTGTGCTTTGCTGCAGCAGCTGTGAAGTCGCTTCCCGGAAGAACACTGTGGTGTTACCCTGTCAGTGGAGTGACAGTAGGAGGATTACCCGGGACCGACTGCTGGAGACGATTATCCACTGGGGTACTGAGGACAGGAGAGTGATTTGTGATATCACACGAGACTCCTGTCTAGGGCGTTACCCTAATATGACCCTAGTACAAGAATGTAACAACTCTTGTATATATCTCAAAAAAAAAAAAAAAAAAAAAAAAAAAAATATCGTTCGTGGAGTGGCCTGACCAGCGTTGCGGGTCCGGAACCTGCCAGCAGACCGGCTGGATTTGTGGTTGACGGCCTCCACGGCGGTGCCCCCAGTGGACCTGTGTTTTGGCTGACCTGTGGCCAGGGTAGGCTCAACTTCGCAGAGAATTCGTTGTGTGGCCACGGAAGCACCGAGGACTCAGCACCGAGAGCGAGGATCCATAGTCTTCAGCAGAAGACTACAGTGTATTTCCCCTGTAAATAAGTGTTTATACCCCTCCCCCTGTGCACTCTTTTATATCTTATTTATTTATTTGGTGATGGTGAATTATAATCTTAAGTTCTTAACTTTCTTTCCCTTCCCCCTTTAAGTTACTTGCGTCACGGATCACATCCCTTGATAGCCACTACTGGCTTGGGAACGGATATATATCTTCCTCTAACAACATCAGAGTAAGAACCCCGTTGCGTCCCGAGAGGGCCGTAACAATGGTTGACGCCAGGCAAGAAAACTCAACGCCCAGACTGAAAGTTTTCAACATACAACAAGAAGCTTTTCCTGCACTCCCGACAAGTGGCGCCGCGAGCGGCGCGCAACCAAACTACTGGACCAGCAACTACCGCGCCAGCCACTCACAGCCTCAGACGACACCTCTGCACCAAGCCAGCCAGCCGTCCTCACTCACGCCGCCTCCAGCCACCCCTGATAGCACTGTTGCAGCTTTGATTCACTTCGCAACAGAACTCTCAGGCGGAGATCTTAAACAACGGTACAGAATTCTGAATGAATTGTACAAAGTGAACCAGCTACCGACCTTCGTTATACCAGAAGACATGTTTAATTCCCGCCTGCTCTTCCCAGCCAGAAGCTTCTAACATCACCATCTCTTCAACTGCATTGGCAGATATCCTGTCTGCTGACGCCCACCCTGTGCAACCTGCTACAACTTCTGCAATATCCTTGCACACTGCTACTCCAGACGAACCATCTACTTCTTCAGTGGTACCTGAGACTACACCAGCTTCACCAGAAACTACACCAGCCGCACCTGAGACTACACCAGCTTCACAGGTACCTACACCTGATGCTTCTGCAAACCAACACTTGTCTTCCGATGATGACTACTGCCTCGATTGACGTTGAAGCACAATCACCATCTCCAGCAACAGAGGAGTCTCCAAGAGTCTCCGCACTATATGATCTACGTGAAAAAATTACATATGGATCTCCCGAATACAGACGCCTCTCCAGCAAAATACTCAACACAAGGTATGCAGAATGCCTGCTGAATGATCCAGACTCAAAGTACATACTAAGGAACGAAGTAATCTTATTTGAATGCGACGAAACCACATTGTCAAAGGACCTTTTCCGACCAGACTACGCCGAGCACAAAGAAAAACATCAAATGATTACTCGAAGCAAGAAAAAATAGAAGAAAGAAGAAACACCAAATTGAAGAAGAAGACACCACCTGAAGACAGATTGTTTCCACCTTAAATGTAGAAGCACTGCCACTGCCGCCTTCCAGACCCGCCTCCAAGCCTAGCCAGTTGTTGGGTTGTTTGCAGCATCGACACATTGCCACGCAGCTGGGTTTAGCCCTGGCACTTTATCTTCAACTTCAGCATTTCCTCTCACCGACTTCTCTTCAGCTGTCTCCACTTCAAGGCTCGCCCCAATGGGCATCTTCTTCTGTATTATTCATTCATTCATTCATTTGGCCTTTATTGGTGAGGCTGGGCTGCAACAAAGGCCAAATGCTCGTTAATCCACCCGTCAAACCCCAGTTTATGAATAAAAAACGCTACATACGACTCACAACTGATGACGTACAAAAACATACTGATGATGTTCACTGATGACGTTTGAACGTTTCTTGAGCAGTGCTTCGCTGCAGTTTACCTTCAGAGGAATTTCTGGAGGAAGTTGATGATGAAGTTGGTTCAGATTTCCGAGGAAAACGTGGATCTCTTTGATTAGGCTATTGTGTGGTTGACAGGGGAGTTGTGGCGTTGTTGTTGTGATTGGTAGGGGAGTGGTGGCGCCAGGGTTACTGGTGTCTGGGATGGGAAGGTGTTATGGCTGCAGTGTGCACGGTGTTGAGACTGTGCACCGCGTGGAAACTGCATCGTATGAAGGCTGTGTATAAGCCTCTTGCCGAGTCTGCCATTGTATCTTGTGCGTTTTCTATGGTGGTTGGAGAGGCGCTGGCTCTTAGTGTAGGAGGGACTATGAAAGACGTGTTGTTAGCAAACTAGTGAGTTTGTTGGGGGATAACGAGGACGACTTGGCGACGACTGGGGAAGGGAACTACGGCATCGCTGAATAAGAATAATAAACTCCGTCACATGGCACGCATCTGGATAATGATGGTCTTCCGCCCTCTGAGGAGGATAAAGAAGGCGGTTTCCTGGACAGCCAAAGTATTAGAAGCGAAACACCGCCAGCATCTAGAGGTAAACTCTTTTTCTTCTTGATAGTAGGTTCAAATCAAATCAAATGTTTATTTAGGTAAGGTACATACATACAAGAGATTTTACAAAGAGTGATGGATTTATAGATTGGGCTAGTACATACAATGCCTAAAGCTCTATTCCGCAAAGCGTTTCGGATATGAAAAACTTATATGACTAAAGCTTAATACTAATTGAGCATAAAGAATAAAATGAGTTGAGAACAAATAAAAAAAAAGAGATAAAAAGGGGGGAACATGGCTGAAAAAGCAGCACAAATACAATTCGGTCGACAAACAGCGTCATTTAAAAAAAACAGACATGGGTTGAAAATAGAGGGGTAAGGTAGGTTACAGGGAATTTATTAGGTAGTGCTTCGTTTTTATCTTAAACTGGTTGAGAGAGGTACAGTCTTTAACATGGTTGGGATGGTCATTCCACATTCTGGGTCCCTTGATTTGAAGAGCATTTCTAGTTTGATTAAGTCGAACTCTAGGAATATCAATACTGTATTTAATTCTGGTGTGGTGCTCATGGGTTCTGTTACAACCTTCTATGAAGCTTTTGAGGTCAGGATTGGCATTACAGTTCAGCGGTTTATATATGTATAATACATATGAGAGAATGTGCAGTGACTTAATATCTAACATATTCAGAGATTGTTGTGGGCTATGTTGTAACATAGCCCACACCCTAATTAATTCAAAGATCAGAGTCGATGTTGATATCAAATCAGCTATCAGGATAGATAAAAACAGTTCCCGTAGCAGTAGGAGAATGCTCATCAAACTTGCAAATCCCTCTGTTAAGTTTGACCTCATACAATCAGCTGCTAAGCAAAAAACCAACCTCTATATTAATGAGTGCCTTACAAAGCAGCGCGGATCCCTCCTCTTCAGGCTGCATACAATTCGCAAACAAAACCCAGGTCTTATCAAGCAGTGCTACACTAGGAATGGAACGATCATTGCAAAGAAGGAAAGTGCAGGAAAAAGATATGAAATAAAGTGTGACCAACAACTACTGGCCTTCTTTAGTGATTGTGGTATATCTGAAAACTTGAACCCGGCCAATGTCAATACTTAAAATAACTCTTTGAGTGCCTTAGTCTAACCTAACTTAATCTAACATTGTCCAAGGTGTTGTCTCTGCCTTACCATTTACCTAATGTTCTCGCATTCATATAATTTCCTCAGTAATCAGTCAAGTCTCCATGCACTTATGCAAGCATCTACCTCAGTATCATTGTAAAATCTTACTCTTAAATCTAATTTTACCCTATTCTTTTTTAAATTTTAAATTAAATTTTTCTGATTTATGTCATTTATTGAAATTAATTATTGATCTCATTTTGTTCCCTTAATTAAGTTCATACTAATTTTAGGTTAAAGACCTAAGCTAAATATAATTAATTATCTAAGATTATTTTACTTTACAATCATCATTTGTCAATTTTGTATATATTCATATTGAGAGTCTACTTTTTTTTTGTTCTCTCTACCAAACTTGTGTATCCTTCATGGTTATCTAGTGATCTTTATTCTACTTCTAATTGTTTCAGTTCTTTTGTTTACTTGCATTTATTATTGTGTTTTGCTATAATTATTCTCTAATTATAGCAGACTTTGTATTTATGTAAGCATTTACCTCAGTGTCTTAGTAAAATCTTGCTCATAAATATAATCTTACCCTGTTATTTTTGTTTTTGCTTATAATTTTTAAATTTAATTGTAATTTGATTTATACACCATTTATTGTAATTATTTACTGAGCTCATTTTTTTTCTTAAGTTCATACTAATTATAGGTTCACAACTAAGCTATATTAAATAATTGATTTTTAAGATTATCTTTACATTACGATTATTATTTGTCTCTTTATTTTTTGCTATATATTATTCCTGTCAGTCTACTGTTTTTTTCTTATCTCTTAACCTAACTACTGTATCCTTCCTGGCTATCTACGGGAATCTTTGCTCTACTTCTAATTATTTCTATTTTTTGTGTATCTACGTTTATTGTTGTGCTTTGCTACAATTACTTTCTATTTACAGCCGTTTTAGTACATAACTGTTCCTGTAATTGCTTATCTTATTGTATCGTGACATTATTGTATCTATATACTTATTGATATTGATCCTGATCAAAATCTTCTGTCTCATACCCACACAAATCAGCACATTGATCATCATTATTGCAGGTATTACACAGCAAATCTTGCAAAAAACAAACTCCTAAATAGCACTTGCTTATCAGTTTACAACCAAAATGTTAGGTCACTTGCTAAACATTTTGATGATATAAATGCTCTACTCACAGCACTAGGTACTATTTTATCATTCATCATTTTAACAGAAACTTGGCTAAGTAAAGACTATACCCAACTCTACAATTTAGCTGGTTATAAAGCCATTCATAACTGCAGGCCTAATAAAAAAGGAGGTGGCACAGCAATATATTACAAAGATACCTTCATCTGCAATAGTGTCATCAGTGATAGAGACGACTATTGTGAATATACCTTTGCCAAGTTCTCCAGTAAATCCCTTAAATCCTCTCTGACTATCGGTGCCATCTATAGATTTCCTAATACCAACATAGCTTCATTCTCAGATAACGTAAAGAATCTTATCATAAATAACAATCTTAACAAAAATCACATCATTCTGGGAGGTGATTTCAACCTCCAAGTTGAGGGTAAGCAACCCTCAAGTTGAGGGTTGCTTACTGTTAACCATAACTACCTCTTACTTATACTCCACCATTATGGAATCCGTGGCCTTGCCCTGAACTATATCCGATCCTATCTTAGTGACAGACACCAATGTGTAGCCATCAATTATATAACCTCTCCTACACCACTAACCGTAGGGGTGCCACAGGGCAGCATCCTAGGATCTCTCCTGATTTGTGGGAACCGACCTGTGAGATTTATATTTATTTAATTTATATGAATTTATATTTACGTTAATTTGTATACTTCGATAGCAATTTGTATGATAATGAGTGGACTGTATTTCTGCAATAATCTCATAATCTCACAAATCGATCCTCTACACATTAGGGGGGTTATATTAAATTTATATATATGCAGCCAATCAAACTACAGTATTAGACTACATACATTGAAGAGGTTCCTAATCTTATTTGTACAGCAGGCCTTAGTCCACCAGGTATAACTAGGATGTAGACACCAAATTATCCTCTTTGAGGTAGCTTCCATCACGAAGTAACTGGTACACAAAGCATGCTTCCTCGTCTTGTCCTGTCAAAAGGGCGCTAGCTGTAAAGCCAAAATCCTAATATATGACAGCTATATCAGAGAAAACACTGTACAAGGAACCATATAAACCTGGGCTTAATTACCTTTAGTATGAGGCGATCTCATGCTCTAACCGGACCACCCTATCTAATGACATTAATGGCCATAAATGATAGATAAATGGGTTTCGGTAGAACACTTAACTTGTATTTGTTGACAGCGTGTTGATGATTGTACACCTTTGGTTTCCATAACACTTCGTCCAAGTAAATTTAACAGGAGCCGAATTGCTCCCATGCCTCTGGTCTCAGTATAAACAATAACAATGGCTGACCACTCCCTCACCCTGACGCTACTGGCCTACATTGTCCAGATGACAGTAAGTGATAGAAGGGTCACATTTACTCTTTTTACTTCAATTCTGATAATTAAGTTAATTTATATGAGATGTTTTTATGATGGTAAAGTCCAAAGACTAATGTATTTAAGAATAATTCCCACCATAATAGGTGGTGAATTTATAATAGTATGTGGTAATGATATCCCGTTTTCTATAGACGGAAATTCCACTACAATTACATTTTCTATGGGTAACTTGTTTATACAATACAGCAGCAATTATTATCTGTCTGTATGATATTATTAAATGGTGTCGGATTTTCCGACATGATTCTTATATACATCAATGGTCTCCCTAATGTCTCTAACATACTTAAACCTATATTATTTGCTGATGATACTACTCTCATGTACTCTGACCCCCAACCCACTCATGTTAAATAATGTTGTAAACAATGAATTAAAAAAGTCCACTTGTGGGTGTCAACCAACTAACTCACACTAAACATAGAAAAGACCTACTACATCTTATTTGGAAACAAATCAACAAATGCAATCCAGCTTCAGATAGATAATGTAAACATTAGCAATAAAAATGATGGAAAGTTCCTTGGCCTGTACTTAGATAAGAGACTCAACTTCAGCATCCACATACAACACATAACTAAAAAGGTTTCTAAAACAGTTGGTATACTTTCTAAGATCAGATATTATGTACCCAACTCTGCTCTCCTCTCACTCTATTATGCACTTATCTATCCCTATCTTACTTATGGTATCTGTGCTTGGGGTTCAACCTCTGCAAACTACCTCAAGCCCATCATCACCCAGCAGAAATCTGCTATCAGTACAATAACTGACTCTGCTTTCAGATAACACACAGCTCCCCTGTTTAAATCCCTAAACATGCTAAACATAAATTCACTCCATATATTCTCTTGCGTCAATAACATTTATGAAGCCTTTTTTTAAGTGCAAACCCTGTTCTGAAACTCTTCCTGGACAGATGTAATAGAACACATGCCCACCACACCAGACATAAATATATCTTTAATATCCCTAGAGTCAAACTTAATCTGTGTAAACACTCTATGCAAATAAAGGGACCTAGTCTATGGAATTCACTCCCTAATGATTTGAAAAGCTGTCCAACTTTCGCCTTATTCAAAAATAAAACCAAAAAGTACCTAATTTCATCTTCATAGTTTTCTACCTAGTGCTTTATCTTCACACAGTATCTAGTGTTACCCAATCCCCCAATATTTGTACCTGAGCCATATTACTTTACCATTGTAATCTTAGATATCATCTGATATCATGGTTGTTGTATTGAGTGCATATTCTACTGCATTATTCCTTGAAATGATCCTCATATTGTGCTTCAGTGAACCAATGAATAACCCTGATATGTTATCCTCATGCACCTAGTAATCTTTGTTTCATTATTGTGTATTTGTTATAATTGTGTATTATTATTCTAATCTGCTTTTGTGTCAAAAAAATTTCAGTGTACCTGTAAATTTTTTTGGTCAATTTGACTGTAATTATTCTACTTATAATTATCTATACCTGTAAAGTAAAGCTGTAAAAGTACCTGTAAACATTTTTTTTATCAATTTTACTGTTAAATTATCTAAAAATTATCTGTTTGTTTAAGGATTTGCCCGAAACGTTCAACCCGTTCTCGCACTTGCTTATAGTCAATAATGGCTTATTTAATAAATGCATATGTGACATACTAATGGATTGTGAATATTTTAGTTTACCTTGAAAAGCGTCATAGAAAACACTGACCTCACCTAATCTTCTTAGTATGTTAAGATAAGTGTGGGGTGTTTCTTTTTTGCTTTCACGACTGCAATGCGTACGTCGCCAATGTACATGTGGCAGACGCTTCACGAAGCTGTCGGAATTTGCAGAATAGAAAATACGAGAGCAACCGTACAGGGCCTGGGAGCAAGGTCGAGTTAGAGTCCTTGAGGGTCTCTTCGCAGACTAGTCTCACCTGGTCCTGCTCCACGTTGATCGTTGGAATCTCCTCAATGATTTAACACTTTAAGGGACTCCTAGGGTCCTCATCACATTTATAGTTTGTGACTTATAATCAACTCAGTGTTGAAGACACTTAGAGCTGAAGGCTTGTGTACTATTGCAGTATTCAGAAGTGGTTCAACGGAAACACTGCATAAAGCTTAACAGTAGTTTATTTACTAACTTAACCAATAATACACAGGGTGCTTGATTTACTTTAGATTGGCGTCAACAAAGCTATGGTTATGTTAGCGAGACTCTTGACGTCTGGCTAAACGACTCGTATCCACTCGTGGAGAAACACCTAACTTAACACAGTTGACAGCCAATCATTAACACGGCAACCTAACTGCCGGTATGCAAAGGGATCACAAGAGTTCCAACCGGATACTCGGTAATGATGATATGCAATAAATCAACAAATACACTGTCAATGGGACAGGCAATAACATGCACAATAATAATCACACACAATAACTATATGTGTGGTGTATGTGAAGCTCACATTCAACAGACTAGTGAAATGCCGTGATACCACACAGATAAACACGCATTCACCGTCGATTCACCTCTGACCTGTGACAGGTATGAGAAGGTGAGAACTGTGGTTGATCCCTCAGATCAACACAGACACAATAAACAATGAAAAGATCTTGTACTTACAGATAAGGTACCTTTTCCTTACTCACTCACTCAGGCACATTTATACAAGCACTCGTAGGTGGCCTGAAGGCTGGTTTCGCCCGTAGACACGGAGGGTACTTGCAGTAGGGCGGGCTGTATGCTTAACAGACAGACACACGCGCACCCACTGGCGCTGGCGATAAGCAAGGTGGTGACGTCACGTAGTAGTGTGAGGGCGGCGGCGGGCGCTCGAGGCACAGAAGTACAGAGGTACTGGGGTACACGCTCTGGACCGAGTGCAGGCGGCTGTGGTACCATGCAGGTACACTTGTGGTAAAGTCACACACAGGTTACTTAGGCGGCGGCACTGCCTTAGTTCACTCTTAAGTCACTCACAACGATCTTTGCCACCAGGGGTTACCTGATACCAGTCTGTTTCGCTCTGGAGATTTGTCACTTTAGGCTTCTGAATACTATATTCCCACTCGTGATTCTGGGCGAGTGTATCGTATAATCTTCAGACGCTGAGTTAACTTGACGGTGAGGAATAGACGGTGTTCAGTCTATTGGCCGGTAGACTGAACAGAACACGTCCACTTTGCTAGAGATCCCTCACAAGAATGCTGTTTGCCTGAAGCTCAGGGCGTCTTGTGGCACACACAAGGGGATTACAATTTGACCAATGGCATTGCAGCAAATGAGCGGGAACCAATCATATTAGCTCGTTCGATGAGCAGTAGCAGGAGTGACGTTATGACACGTCACGACCACGTCATAGCTGTTATTGTCCATCGCGCCGGTTGACCCCAGAGGTCAGACGCTGCTAGCGTCTCCCCCTCTGTCCCACGCTCCACCACCGATGTACTCCCTGACCCTTTGGTGGCAAGTATGCTTAACTCCCTGTATCTACTTCCTGCCTGGACATACGGCGGCCTCCGTATTATGAAAGTGTTTCTGGTTAAGTGGGCATTCTGGAGATACCCAACATGCCAGGTCACTATCCAGGGTTAACAGAAATAGGACCTTGTGCACAAGATCGGTGCACTGTGCACAGCAATGAGCCATTCCAGTCAGCTGTGGGAGAATCTTGAGAGACACTCTCTCACAATAAGCATCTTATTGCTTCTTAATTACAATTATTACTTAATCTATACCATTGATAGGTACTTGCTTATAGTCAATATTGGCTTATTTAATAAGTGCATATGTGACATACTAATTGATTGTGAATATTTTAGTTTACCTTGAAAAGCGTCATAGAAAACACTGACCTCACATAATCTTCTTAGTATGTTAAGATAAACATCTTATTACTTCTTAATTACAATTATTACTTAATCTATACCGTTGATAGGTTAAGTAATAATTGTAAAAAAGAAGCAATAAGATGCTTATCTTAACATACTATGAAGGTTAGGTGAGGTCGGTGTTTTCTATGAAGCTTTTCAAGGTAAACTAAAATATTCACAGTCAATTAGTATGTCACATATGCACTTATTAAATAAGCCGATATTGACTGTAATCAAGTGCGAGAACGGGTTGAAACGTTATGCTTGCTAGTGGCTTTACAAGAATTTAAATTCAACTTAATTTCTATATTCTCTGTTAACCCCCAATGTACCTTCATGTATATAAATAAATATAGAAAGAAAGAAATTAGTGAGCCAGGAATTACTTATCCTTTTGCCACTTAATAGCGTGGTGAAGAGAGGACAATAAGTTTTGTAAAGGCTTAGAATTTTGGAAAAAAAGAGGTTAGTTAATGAATTTATATCCTGTGTATTATTAAATTCAGATTCCCACTTTATATTGTGGACGAAAATTGTGGGATTGCCTTATCTGCTTCACTGTGTAATCAAAAAGTAATTTTCTTATTAGCTGGTGGTGTTATGGCCATGTTCGCTACGAAGAAGGTAGGAGTATTGGTCAGGTGTTCTCTCAGTGATTATACCTGACGTAAGGGAGCTGTTATGCGCTTGGGGCTCTACTACCCAAAATCATTTACGTCCTCTAATTACTCAACACAAAGCTGCTATTAGGACAATATCCAATTCTGGCCCCAGACATCACTCGGTACCCCTACTCAAATCTCTGAATATGTTAGACATTAAGTCACTGCACATTCTCTCATGTGTATTATACATATATAAAACGCTAAACTATAATGCCAATCCTGATCTCAAAAGCTTCATAGAAGGTTGTAACAGAACCCATGAGCACCACACCAGAAATAAATACAGTTTTGATATTCCTAGAGTACGACTTAATCAAACCAGAAATGCTCTACAAATCAAGGGGCCCAGAATGTGGAATGATCTTCCCAACCATGTTAAAGACTGTACCTCTCTCAACCAGTTTAAGTCAAAAACGAAGCTATACCTAATAAATTCCCTGTAACCTACCTTACCCCTCTGTTGTCAACCCATGTATGTTTTTTGTTTTTTTTTTGTTTTTCAAATCAACGCTGTTTGAATGTAATTTTCTGTAATAATTTGTAATTGTATTTGTGCTGCTTTTTCAACAATGTTCCCCCCTCTTTTACCTCTATTTTTATTTGTTCTCATCACATTTTATTCTTTTTACCCATTAGTTTTAAGCTTTAGTCATTAATGATTTTCCTGCCCGAAACGCTTTGCGTAATAGTGGCTTTAGGCATTGTATGTACTAGCTCTATCTATTAAGCCAACAAACTTTGTAAAATCTCTTTATGTACGTACCTTACCTAAATAAAAATTATTATTATTATTATTATTATTATGTTGGTGCATAAATGATCCAGGGTAGTAGCGGATGTTTGAGTGAATTGGGTGGGCCTGATGATTGCGGGGATGAGCAGACAGGAGTTCATGCTGTTAAGGATATAGTCGAATTAAGGGCTGAGGGCTAAGCGAAGACAAATCCTAAAGGTTTTTTCCAGTTATGTATATGAGTTATTTCCACTCATGTATATGAGTGGGATTGGGTGGTTATAAATAGGAGCTGCCTCGTATGGGCCAACAGGCCTTCTGCAGTTGCCTTTGTTCTTATGTTATGCCGGAAAAGCTTGGAGAGCATAAGTACAAAAGAGCTTGGAGAGCAGTAAGAGTAAGAGAGCTTGGTACAAAAGGATTAAAAATGGGGAGGTCACATTAGAACAGGAATTCGTACAACTGGTTAGAAATGTTAAAAAAGAGATAAGGAAAGCAAAAAGAAACTATGAAGTTCGCATAGCAGGGCAAGCAGAGACAAATCCTAAAGGGTTTTTTCAGTTATATCGTACTAAGACTAGGGAAAGGATAGGTCCATTAAAAACTGAGACAGGTCAAATAACAGATAGTGATGAAGAGATGAGTAGTATTTTTAATAAATATTTTGTATCTGTATTTACTAAAGAGGAACTTAACAATATGCCTTCAGCCGAACAAGTCTATGTGGGTGGGGACGAGGACAGGTTGACGAGTTTAGCAGTTACCAGGGAGGATGTTCTTAAACAAATAGTAAAACTCAAACCAAACAAATCCCCAGGGCCGGATGAAGTGTTTGCTAGGGTGCTTAAAGAATGCAAAGAGGAGCTTTGTGACCCACTGTCAACCATATTTAATAAATCAATAGAGTCAGGCAGAGTGCCAGAGTTTTGGAAAGTTGCTAATGTGATACCAGTTTTTAAGAAAGGAGATAGATCACTTGCGTCTAACTATCGACCAATTAGCCTAACGTCTATTGTGGGAAAGTTACTCGAATCTATAATAGCAAATAAAATTCGTCTTCATCTTGAAAAACATAAATTAATAATTGAGTCGCAACATGGTTTTATAAATGGCCGTTCATGTTTAACAAATTTGTTATCTTTTTATTCTAGCATTGTTGAGGCAGTTGATAGTGGTAAGGATTGCGATGTTGTATACCTTGACTTTAGCAAAGCTTTTGATACAGTGCCACATGAAAGACTGATTAAAAAAATAGAGTCTCATGGTATTGGGGGTGCTATATTAAGCTGGATTAGGGCATGGCTATACCAAAGGAAACAGAGAGTTAGTATAAATGGAATCAAGTCAGAGTGGGAAAATGTTGTAAGTGGAGTGCCTCAAGGCTCTGTCCTGGGACCTCTGTTGTTTATAATATATATAAATGATTTAGATTCAGGTTTGAGTAGCAACATTTGCAAATTTGCCGATGATACGAAAATCGGTAGGGAAATTAATTCGGAGGAGGACTCACTATCACTTCAAGTAGATCTAGATAGGGTTTTGAAATGGTCAAAGGATTGGCAGATGCAGTTTAATGCTGATAAATGTAAAGTTCTGAGGTTAGGTAATGATGATAGAGTTACAAGATACGAGCTAGATGGTGTTGTGATTGCGAAGTCGGATTGCGAAAGGGATCTGGGAGTTATGATTAGTAAGAATTTAAAACAAAAGGATCAATGCATAAATGTTCGTAATAAGGCAAATCGGACACTTGGATTTATTAATCGCAGCGTTAGTAACAAGACACCTGGTGTGGTTCTCAAGCTATATCTTGCTCTAGTTAGGCCCCATTTAGATTATGCAGTTCAGTTTTGGTCGCCATATTATAGAATGGATATAAATTCACTTGAACGTGTCCAGCGTAGGATGACTAAGTTAATTCCCCAAATTAGAAATCTTTCATATGAAGAAAGATTAACAAAGCTTAAGTTGCATTCACTGGAAAGGCGAAGAGTTAGGGGTGACATGATAGAGGTTTACAAGTGGATGAATGGACATAACCGGGGGGATATTAATAGGGTATTAAAAGTATCAACACAGGACAGAACACGAAACAATGGATATAAATTGGATAAGTTTAGATTTAGGAAAGACTTGGGTAAATACTGGTTCAGTAACAGGGTTGTTGATTTGTGGAACCAATTGCCGCGTAACATTGTGGAGGTGGGGTCCCTCGATTGTTTCAAGCACGGGTTGGACAAGTATATGAGTGGGATTGGGTGGTTATAGAATAGGAGCTGCCTCGTATGGGCCAATAGGCCTTCTGCAGTTACCTTTGTTCTTATGTTCTTATGTTCTAAAATTATTAGGGAAAGGATAGGTCCATTAAAAACTGAGACAGGTCAAATAACAGATAGTGATGAAGAGATGAGTAGTATTTGTAATAAATATTTTATATCTGTGTTTACTAAAGAGGAACTTAACAATATGCCTTCAGGTGAACAAGTCTATGTGGGTGGGGACGAGGACAGGTTGACTAGTTTAGCAGTTACCAGGGAGGATGTAATTAAACAATTAGAAAAACTAAAACCAAACAAATCCCCAGAGCCGGATGAAGTGTTTGCCAGGGTGCTCAAAGAATACAAAGAGGAGCTTTCCGAGCCACTGTCTACATATTTAATAAATCAATAGAGTCAGGCAGAGTGCCAGAGTCATGGAAGGTACCTAATGTGGTACCAATGTTTAAGAAAAGAGATAGATCACTTGCGTCAAACTATCGGCCAATTAGCCTAACGTCTATTATGGGAAAGTTACTCGAATCGATAATTGCAAATAAAATTAGTCTTCATCTTGAAAAAAATAAATTAATAATTGAGTCGCAACATGGTTTTATAAATGGCTGTTCACGTTTAACAAATTTGTTATCTTTTCATTGTAGCATAGTTGAGGCAGTTGATAGTGATAAGGATTGTGATGTTGTGCACCTTGACTTTAGCAAAGCTTTTGATACAGTGCCACATGAAAGACTGATTAAAAAGATAGAGGCTCATGGTATTGGGGGTGCTATATTAAGCTGGATTAGGGCATGGCTATACCAAAGGAGAGTTAGTATAAATGGAGTCAAGTCAGAGTGGGAAAATGTTGTAAGTGAAGTGCCTCAAATAAATGGATTTAAACTATTTCACACAGATCGATATATTAGACGAGGAGGGGGAGTAGCCATATATGTTAGGGACAGTTTGAAATGTAGTCTCAAAGAGGGAATCAAAACTGAGCCACACACAGAAACTATTTGGATAGAATTAAACGAAAAAGCAAATAATATTATA
This sequence comes from Procambarus clarkii, assembly GCF_040958095.1. Classification (NCBI taxonomy): domain Eukaryota; kingdom Metazoa; phylum Arthropoda; class Malacostraca; order Decapoda; family Cambaridae; genus Procambarus; species Procambarus clarkii. Next base: position 14,218,553 of record NC_091222.1, read on the forward strand.
ATAGGAGTTATATATAGGCCACCAAATTTAGACAGAATGGAAGCAAAGCATCTATGGGATGAAATATCTAGAGCATCTAGATCTAACAGTATTAATGTCATGGGTGTGTTACGGCCCTCTCGGGTCGCAACTGGGTTCTTACTCTGATGTTGTTAGAGGAAGGGTATCCGGCCCCAAGCCAGTAGTGGCTTTCAAGGGATGTGATCCGTAACGCAAGTAAAATAAAAGGGGAAGGGAAAGAAAGGCAAAAACTTAATATTATAATTAACCCCTTCACCAATAAATATATATAAGAAGATTACACAGGGGGGGGGGATATAAACACTATTATCTACATGGTTGTCTTCTTCTGAAGACTCTGGATCTTCACGGTGCCAAGCTCTTGGTGCTCTCGTGGCCTCACGACGAATCCTTCGAGAATCTTGAGTCTACCCCGGCCACAGGCCAGCCAAAACACAGTTCCACTGGGGGCACCGTCGTGGAGGCCGTCAACCACAAGTCCAGCAGATAGCTGGCAGGTTCCAAATCAGCGACGCTGGTTAGGCCACTCCACGAGCGGTACTAGGGTTGCGCCCTAGTCAGGAGCCTCGTGTGATACCACAGATCACTCTCCTTTCCACAACACCCCAGTGGTTAAGCGTCTCCACCAGTCAGTCCTGGGTATGACAATCCTTCAACTGCCCCTTCACAGGCAGGGTAACACCACAGTGTTCATCCGGGGGGGGGGGGGGCGACTCACAGCTGCTGCAGCAAACACTTGGTGACGAGACAGCTGCCTTAGGTAGACTGACTCAACTTCCCTTACAGCAGTCCCAGGTCGACTCTGTAAGCAGACACGTCACCAATAACAGGGACACACAAAAGCACCTCACTTACAGGCTCAGACCCAAACGCCCACCTATCCACTCCATAGATGGCGTTGTCGTCTGAGCACCACCTCACCAGAGGTCAGCAGCGGCTGTGTTGTGAGCTGAACAGGACTGGAAACTGGCCCTCGTGGCCAGTACACCTCGTCCTCACCAGGTGTCTTCGTCCATTTGGACGGGGTTTCGGGAGCTGACCCACAGATGGCGCGGTCGTCACTGCTCCGTGCTCGGACGTTGGATTCGGGTCCGTAACAGGGTGACTTTAATTTTAGTGGAATAAACTGGTTGAACAAAACAGGGAATAGTGAAGCAGAAGATTTTCTAGAATTAATTGACGATTGCTTTCTTACGCAACACATTAAGGAACCAACGCAGGAAAATAATATGTTAGATTTAGTGTTAACTAACAGGGAAACAAAAATTAATGACATCGAAATAGGGAGTGAGCTAGGGAACAGTGATCACAAAGAAATCAGATTTAGCATAGAATGGAATAGACCTGTAGGAGAAAATTCTGTTAAAGTGCCAGATTTTCGAAAAGCTGATTTTAACAGCCTAAGAATTTTTGGGGGTCAAATAGATTGGAAAGTCTTGGGTATGGGGTGTGGGCCGGTCTTGTAGCGAGACATGAACCCAGCGATAGGTGATGTAAAAGGGGATTTCAATGTGGATTTAATATATAACTTTTTTAAGAATATTCTAAACAAAGCACAGGAACATAGTATACCATACAAATTGAATAGATCGAATACTAATGACCCAAAGTGGATAACAAAGAATTTGAAGAACCTTATAGGTAACAAGAGAGCTTGGTACAAAAGGATTAAAAATGGGGAAGTCAGTTTAGAACAGGAATTCATACAACTGGTTAGAAATGTTAAAAAAGAGATTAGGAAAGCAAAAAGAAGCAATGAAGTTCGCATAGCAGAGCAAGCAAAGTCAAATCCTAAAGGGTTTTTTCAGTTATATCGAACTAAGACTAGGGAAAGGATAGGTCCATTAAAAACTGAGACAGGTCAAATAACGGATAATGACAAGGAGATGAGTAGTATTTTTAACAAATATTTTATATCTGCATTTACTAGAGAAGAACTTAACAATATGCCTTCAGCCGAACAAGTCTATGTGGGTGGGGATGAGGACAGGTTGACTACTTTAGCAATTACCAGGGAGGATGTAATTAAACAAATAGTAAAACTCAAACCAAACAAATCCCCAGGGCCGGATGAAGTGTTTGCCAGGGTGCTAAGAGAATGCAAAGAGGAGCTTTGCGACCCCCTGTCTACCATATTTAATAAATCAATAGAGTTAGGCAGAGTGCCAGAGTTATGGAAAGTTGCTAATGTGATTCCAGTTTTTAAGAAAGGAGATAGATCACTTGCGTCAAACTATCGGCCAATTAGCCTAACGTCTATTATGGGAAAGTTACTCGAATCGATAATTGCAAATAAAATTAGTCTTCATCTTGAAAAACATAAATTAATAATTGAGTCGCAACATGATTTTATAAATGGCCGTTCACGTTTAACAAATTTGTTATCTTTTCATTCTAGCATAGTTGAGGCAGTTGATAGTGATAAGGATTGTGATGTTGTGCACCTTGACTTTAGCAAAGCTTTTGATACAGTGCCACATGAAAGACTGATTAAAAAGATAAAGGCTCATGGTATTGCGGGTGCTATATTAAGCTGGATTAGGGCATGGCTATACCAAAGGAAACAGAGAGTTAGTATAAATGGAGTCAAGTCAGAGTGGGAAAATGTTGTAAGTGAAGTGCCTCAAATAAATGGATTTAAACTATTTCACACAGATCGATATATTAGACGAGGAGGGGGAGTAGCCATATATGTTAGGGACAGTTTGAAATGTAGTCTCAAAGAGGGAATCAAAACTGAGCCACACACAGAAACTATTTGGATAGAATTAAACGAAAAAGCAAATAATATTATAATAGGAGTTATATATAGGCCACCAAATTTAGACAGAATGGAAGCAAAGCATCTATGGGATGAAATATCTAGAGCATCTAGATATAACAGTATTTATGTCATGGGTGACTTTAATTTTAGTGGAATAAACTGGGTGAACAAAACAGGGAATAGTGAAGCAGAAGATTTTCAAGAATTAATTGACGATTGCTTTCTTACGCAACACATTAAGGAACCAACGCAGGAAAATAATATGTTAGATTTAGTGTTAACTAACAGGGAAACAAAAATTAATGACATCGAAATAGGGAGTGAGCTAGGGAACAGTGATCACAAAGAAATCAGATTTAGCATAGAATGGAATAGACCTGTAGGAGAAAATTCTGTTAAAGTGCCAGATTTTCGAAAATCTGATTTTAATAGCCTAAGAAATATTATGGGTCAAATAGATTGAAAACTCTTGGGTATGGGGTGTGGGCCGGTCATGTAGCGAGACATGAACCCAGCGATAGGTGACGTAAAAGGGGATTTCGATGTGGATTTAATATATAACTTATTTAAGAATATTCTAAACAAAGCACAGAAACGTAGTATACCATACAAATTGAATAGGTCGAATACTAATGACCCAAAGTGGATAACAAAAAATTTAAAGAACCTTATAGGTAAAAAGAGAGCTTGGTGCAAAAGGATTAAGAATGGGGAAGTCAGGTTAGATCAGGAATTCATACAACTGGTTAGAAATGTTAAAAATGAGATTAGGAAAGCAAAAAGAAACTATGAAGTTCGCATAGCAGAGCAAGCAAAGTCAAATCCTAAAGGTTTTTTTCAGTTATATCGAACTAAGACTAGGGAAAGGAAATGTTAGTACACTAACAGTAGAAGTCTAAGAAATAAAATTAACGAATTAAATGCTCTTGTCTGCACAGAAAAAATAGATATTATTGCACTTACCGAAACGTGGATGAATGTAGAAAATAGAGAACTATTAGCTGAATATCAAATATATGGATTTAAACTATTTCACACAGATAGATATATTAGACGAGGAGGTGGAGTAGCCATATATGTTAGGGACAATTTGAAATGTAGTCTCAAAGAGGGAATCAAAACAGAGCCACACACAGAAACTATTTGGATTGAATTAAACGAAAAAGCTAATAATATTATAATAGGAGTAATATATAGGCCACCAAATTTAGACAGAATGGAAGCAAAACATCTATGGGATGAAATATCTAGAGCATCTAGATCTAACAGTATTTATGTCATGGGTGACTTTAATTTTAGCGGAATAAACTGGTTGAACAAAACAGGGAATAGTGAAGCAGAAGATTTTCTAGAATTAATTGACGATTGCTTTCTTACGCAACACATTAAGGAACCAACACGGGAAAATAATATTTTAGATTTAGTGTTAACTAACAGGGAAACGCAAATTAATGACATCGAAATAGGGAGTGAGCTAGGGAGCAGTGATCACAAAGAAATCAGATTTAGCATAGAATGGAATAGACCAGTAGGAGAAAATTCTGTTAAAGTGCCAGATTTTCGAAAAGCTGATTTTAATAGCCTAAGAAATTTTTTGGGTCAAATTGATTGGAAAGGCTTGGGTATGGGGTGTGGGCCGGTCTTGGAGCGAGACATGAACCCAGCGATAGGTGACTTAAATGGGGATTTCGATGTGGATTCAATATATAACTTATTTAAGAATATTCTAAACAAAGCACAGGAACGTAGTATACCATACAAATTGAATAGATCGTATACTAATGACCCAAAGTGGATAACAAAGAATTTGAAGAACCTTATAGGTAAAAAGAGAGCTTGGTACAAAAGGATTAAAAATGGGGAGGTCACTTTAGAACAGGAATTCGTACAACTGGTTAGAAATGTTAAAAAAGAGATAAGGAAAGCAAAAAGAAACTATGAAGTTCGCATAGCAGGGCAAGCAAAGACAAATCCTAAAGGGTTTTTTCAGTTATATCGTACTAAGACTAGGGAAAGGATAGGTCCATTAAAAACTGAGACAGGTCAAATAACAGATAGTGATGAAGAGATGAGTAGTATTTTTAATAAATATTTTGTATCTGTATTTACTAAAGAGGAACTTAACAATATGCCTTCAGCCGAACAAGTCTATGTGGGTGGGGACGAGGACAGGTTGACGAGTTTAGCAGTTACCAGGGAGGATGTTCTTAAACAAATAGTAAAACTCAAACCAAACAAATCCCCAGGGCCGGATGAAGTGTTTGCTAGGGTGCTTAAAGAATGCAAAGAGGAGCTTTGTGACCCACTGTCAACCATATTTAATAAATCAATAGAGTCAGGCAGAGTGCCAGAGTTTTGGAAAGTTGCTAATGTGATACCAGTTTTTAAGAAAGGAGATAGATCACTTGCGTCTAACTATCGACCAATTAGCCTAACGTCTATTGTGGGAAAGTTACTCGAATCTATAATAGCAAATAAAATTCGTCTTCATCTTGAAAAACATAAATTAATAATTGAGTCGCAACATGGTTTTATAAATGGCCGTTCATGTTTAACAAATTTGTTATCTTTTTATTCTAGCATTGTTGAGGCAGTTGATAGTGGTAAGGATTGCGATGTTGTATACCTTGACTTTAGCAAAGCTTTTGATACAGTGCCACATGAAAGACTGATTAAAAAAATAGAGTCTCATGGTATTGGGGGTGCTATATTAAGCTGGATTAGGGCATGGCTATACCAAAGGAAACAGAGAGTTAGTATAAATGGAATCAAGTCAGAGTGGGAAAATGTTGTAAGTGGAGTGCCTCAAGGCTCTGTCCTGGGACCTCTGTTGTTTATAATATATATAAATGATTTAGATTCAGGTTTGAGTAGCAACATTTGCAAATTTGCCGATGATACGAAAATCGGTAGGGAAATTAATTCGGAGGAGGACTCACTATCACTTCAAGTTGATCTAGATAGGGTTTTGAAATGGTCAAAGGATTGGCAGATGCAGTTTAATGCTGATAAATGTAAAGTTCTGAGGTTAGGTAATGATGATAGAGTTACAAGATACGAGCTAGATGGTGTTGTGATTGCGAAGTCGGATTGCGAAAGGGATCTGGGAGTTATGATTAGTAAGAATTTAAAACAAAAGGATCAATGCATAAATGTTCGTAATAAGGCAAATCGGACACTTGGATTTATTAATCGCAGCGTTAGTAACAAGACACCTGGTGTGGTTCTCAAGCTATATCTTGCTCTAGTTAGGCCCCATTTAGATTATGCAGTTCAGTTTTGGTCGCCATATTATAGAATGGATATAAATTCACTTGAACGTGTCCAGCGTAGGATGACTAAGTTAATTCCCCAAATTAGAAATCTTTCATATGAAGAAAGATTAACAAAGCTTAAGTTGCATTCACTGGAAAGGCGAAGAGTTAGGGGTGACATGATAGAGGTTTACAAGTGGATGAATGGACATAACCGGGGGGATATTAATAGGGTATTAAAAGTATCAACACAGGACAGAACACGAAACAATGGATATAAATTGGATAAGTTTAGATTTAGGAAAGACTTGGGTAAATACTGGTTCAGTAACAGGGTTGTTGATTTGTGGAACCAATTGCCGCGTAACATTGTGGAGGTGGGGTCCCTCGATTGTTTCAAGCACGGGTTGGACAAGTATATGAGTGGGATTGGGTGGTTATAGAATAGGAGCTGCCTCGTATGGGCCAATAGGCCTTCTGCAGTTACCTTTGTTCTTATGTTCTTATGTTCTTATGATAGGTCCATTAAAATCTGAGACAGGTCAAATAACGGATAATGACAAGGAGATGAGTAGTATTTTAAACAAATATTTTATATCTGTATTTACTAAAGAAGAACTTAACAATATGCCTTCAGCCGAACAAGTCTACGTGGGTGGTGATGAGGACAGGTTGACTAGTTTAGCAGTTACCAGGGAAGATGTAATTAAACAATTAGAAAAACTAAAACCAAACAAATCCCCAGGGCCGGATGAAGTGATTGCCAGGGCGCTTAAAGAATGCAAAGAGGAGCTTTCCGAGCCACTGTCTACCATATTTAATAAATCAATAGAGTCAGGCAGAGTGCCAGAGTCATGGAAGGTAGCTAATGTGTTACCAATTTTTAAGAAAGGAGATAGATCACTTGCGTCAAACTATCGGCCAATTAGCCTAACGTCTATTGTGGGAAAGTTACTTGAATCAATAATTGCAAATACAATTCGTCTCCATCTTGAAAAACATAAATTAATAAATGAGTCGCAACATGGTTTTACAAATGGCCGTTCATGCTTAACAAATTTGCTAACTTTTTATTCCAGCATAGTTGAGGCAGTTGATAGTGATAAGGATTGTGATGTTGTGTACCTTGACTTTAGCAAAGCTTTTGATACAGTGCCACATGAAAGACTGATTAAAAAGTTAGAGTCTCATGGTATTGGGGTGCTATATTAAGCTGGATTAGGGCATGGCTATACCAAAGGAAACAGAGAGTTAGTATAAATGGAGTCAAGTCAGAGTGGGAAAATGTTGTAAGTGGGGTGCCTCAGGGCTCTGTCCTGGGACCTCTGTTGTTTATAATATATATAAATGATTTAGATTCAGGTTTGAGTAGCAACATTTGCAAATTTGCCGATGATACGAAAATCGGTAGGGAAATTAATTCGGAGGAGGACTCACTATCACTTCAAGTTGATCTAGATAGGGCTTTGAAATGGTCGAAGGATTGGCAGATGCAGTTTAATGCTGATAAATGTAAAGTTCTGAGGTTAGGTAATGATGATAGGGTTACAAGATACGAGCTAGATGGTATTGAGATTGCGAAGTTGAATTGTGAAAGGGATCTGGGAGTTATGATTAGCAAATTAGCAAGAATTTAAAATAAAAGTTTCAATGCATAAATGTTCGTAATAAGGCAAATCGGACACTTGGATTTATTAATTGCAGCGTTAGTAACAAGACACCTGGTGTGGTTCTCAAGCTATATCTTGCTCTAGTTAGGCCCCATTTAGATTGTGCAGTTCAGTTTTGGTCGCCATATTATAGAATGGATATAAATTCACTTGAACGTGTCCAGCGTAGGATGACTAAGTTAATTCCCCAAATTAGAAATCTTTCATATGAAGAAAGATTAACAAAGCTTAAGTTGCATTCACTGGAAAGGCGAAGAGTTAGGGGTGACATGATAGAGGTTTACAAGTGGGTGAATGGACATAACAAAAGGGATATTAATAGGGTATTAAAAGTATCAACACAAGACAGAACACGAAACAATGGGTATAAATTGGATAAGTTTAGATTTAGGAAAGACTTGGGTAAATACTGGTTCAGTAACAGGGTTGTTGATTTGTGGAAACAATTGCCGCGTAACATTGTGGAGGTGGGGTCCCTCGATTGTTTCAAGCATGGGTTGGACAAGTATATGAGTGGGATTGGGTGGTTATAAATAGGAGCTGCCTCGTATGGGCCAACAGGCCTTCTGCAGTTGCCTTTAACATAAGAACATAAGAACAAAGGTAACTGCAGAAGGCCTATTGGCCCATACGAGGCAGCTCCTATTCTATAACCACCCAATCCCACTCATATACTTGTCCAACCCGTGCTTGAAACAATCGAGGGACCCCACCTCCACAATGTTACGCGGCAATTGGTTCCACAAATCAACAACCCTGTTACTGAACCAGTATTTACCCAAGTCTTTCCTAAATCTAAACTTATCCAATTTATACCCATTGTTTCGTGTTCTGTCCTGTGTTGATACTTTTAATACCCTATTAATATCCCCCCTGTTATGTCCATTCATCCACTTGTAAACCTCTATCATGTCACCCCTAACTCTTCGCCTTTCCAGTGAATGCAACTTAAGCTTTGTTAATCTTTCTTCATATGAAAGATTTCTAATTTGGGGAATTAACTTAGTCATCCTACGCTGGACACGTTCAAGTGAATTTATATCCATTCTATAATATGGCGACCAAAACTGAACTGCATAATCTAAATGGGGCCTAACTAGAGCAAGATATAGCTTGAGAACCACACCAGGTGTCTTGTTACTAACGCTGCGATTAATAAATCCAAGTGTCCGATTTGCCTTATTACGAACATTTATGCATTGATCCTTTTGTTTTAAATTCTTACTAATCATAACTCCCAGATCCCTTTTGCAATCCGACTTCGCAATCACAACACCATCTAGCTCGTATCTTGTAACTCTATCATCATTACCTAACCTCAGAACTTTACATTTATCAGCATTAAACTGCATCTGCCAATCCTCTGACCATTTCAAAACCCTATCTAGATCAACTTGAAGTGATAGTGAGTCCTCCTCCGAATTAATTTCCCTACCGATTTTCGTATCATCGGCAAATTTGCAAATGTTGCTACTCAAACCTGAATCTAAATCATTTATATATATTATAAACAACAGAGGTCCCAGGACAGAGCCTTGAGGCACTCCACTTACAACATTTTCCCACTCTGACTTGATTCCATTTATACTAACTCTCTGTTTCCTTTGGTATAGCCATGCCCTAATCCAGCTTAATATAGCACCCCCAATACCATGAGACTCTATCTTTTTAATCAGTCTTTCATGTGGCACTGTATCAAAAGCTTTGCTAAAGTCAAGGTATACAACATCGCAATCCTTACCACTATCAACTGCCTCAACAATGCTAGAATAAAAAGATAACAAATTTGTTAAACATGAACGGCCATTTATAAAACCATGTTGCGACTCAATTATTAATTTATGTTTTTCAAGATGAAGACGAATTTTATTTGCTATTATAGATTCGAGTAACTTTCCCACAATAGACGTTAGGCTAATTGGTCGATAGTTAGACGCAAGTGATCTATCTCCTTTCTTAAAAACTGGTATCACATTAGCAACTTTCCAAAACTCTGGCACTCTGCCTGACTCTATTGATTTATTAAATATGGTTGACAGTGGGTCACAAAGCTCCTCTTTGCATTCTTTAAGCACCCTGGCAAACACTTCATCCGGCCCTGGGGATTTGTTTGGTTTGAGTTTTACTATTTGTTTAAGAACATCCTCCCTGGTAACTGCTAAACTCGTCAACCTGTCCTCGTCCCCACCCACATAGACTTGTTCGGCTGAAGGCATATTGTTAAGTTCCTCTTTAGTAAATACAGATACAAAATATTTATTAAAAATACTACTCATCTCTTCATCACTATCTGTTATTTGACCTGTCTCAGTTTTTAATGGACCTATCCTTTCCCTAGTCTTAGTACGATATAACTGAAAAAACCCTTTAGGATTTGTCTTTGCTTGCCCTGCTATGCGAACTTCATAGTTTCTTTTTGCTTTCCTTATCTCTTTTTTAACATTTCTAACCAGTTGTACGAATTCCTGTTCTAAAGTGACCTCCCCATTTTTAATCCTTTTGTACCAAGCTCTCTTTTTACCTATAAGGTTCTTCAAATTCTTTGTTATCCACTTTGGGTCATTAGTATTCGATCTATTCAATTTGTATGGTATACTACGTTCCTGTGCTTTGTTTAGAATATTCTTAAATAAGTTATATATTGAATCCACATCGAAATCCCCATTTAAGTCACCTATCGCTAGGTTCATGTCTCGCTCCAAGACCGGCCCACACCCCATACCCAAGACTTTCCAATCAATTTGACCCAAAAAATTTCTTAGGCTATTAAAATCAGCTTTTCGAAAATCTGGCACTTTAACAGAATTTTCTCCTACTAGTCTATTCCATTCTATGCTAAATCTGATTTCTTTGTGATCACTGCTCCCTAGCTCACTCCCTATTTCGATGTCATTAATTTGCGTTTCCCTGTTAGTTAACACTAAATCTAAAATATTATTTTCCCGTGTTGGTTCCTTAATGTGTTGCGTAAGAAAGCAATCGTCAATTAATTCTAGAAAATCTTCTGCTTCACTATTCCCTGTTTTGTTCAACCAGTTTATTCCGCTAAAATTAAAGTCACCCATGACATAAATACTGTTAGATCTAGATGCTCTAGATATTTCATCCCATAGATGCTTTGCTTCCATTCTGTCTAAATTTGGTGGCCTATATATTACTCCTATTATAATATTATTAGCTTTTTCGTTTAATTCAATCCAAATAGTTTCTGTGTGTGGCTCTGTTTTGATTCCCTCTTTGAGACTACATTTCAAATTGTCCCTAACATATATGGCTACTCCACCTCCTCGTCTAATATATCTATCTGTGTGAAATAGTTTAAATCCATATATTTGATATTCAGCTAATAGTTCTCTATTTTCTACATTCATCCACGTTTCGGTAAGTGCAATAATATCTATTTTTTCTGTGCAGACAAGAGCATTTAATTCGTTAATTTTATTTCTTAGACTTCTACTGTTAGTGTAATATACCCTAAGTGAATTGTTATTTTGCGGACCTTCTCTTTCCCTGATCGTTTTGCCAATTCCTTTCTCCCACAAACACATACTTTTATTACCTCCTTCCTCCAAATCAATTCCCATACCTCTATCTACTAACAGTTTAAACCCAAACAAACACCTCTAACCACTTCTTCTAACGAGTTCGCAACAGCAACAACCCCAGCTCTCGATAGATGCACCCCATCACGAGCATACATTTCATTTCTTCCATAGAAGTGTTCCCAGTTGTCTATGAAAGATATTGCATTTGATTTGCAATATCTTTCCAGCCGGCAATTGACACCAAGTGCCCTCGATATCCATTCATTTCCCACTCCCTTTCTTGGAAGAATGCCACATATGATCGGGATTCCTCCCTTGCTCCTAACTAACTCTATGGCTGTTTTATACCTCTGAATCAGTTCCTCACTCCTAACACTCCTTTGTTCTTATGTTCTTAAACTCGTCAACCTGTCCTCGTCCCCACCCACATAGACTTGTTCGGCTGAAGGCATATTGTTAAGTTCCTCTTTAGTAAATACAGATACAAAATATTTATTAAAAATACTACTCATCTCTTCATCACTATCTGTTATTTGACCTGTCTCAGTTTTTAATGGGCCTATCCTTTCCCTAGTCTTAGTAATATATAACTGAAAAAACCCTTTAGGATTTGTCTTTGCTTGCCCTGCTATGCGAACTTCATAGTTTCTTTTTGCTTTCCTTATCTCTTTTTTAACATTTCTAACCAGTTGTACGAATTCCTGTTCTAAAGTGACCTCCCCATTTTTAATCCTTTTGTACCAAGCTCTCTTTTTACCTATAAGGTTCTTCAAATTCTTTGTTATCAACTTTCCATAACTCTGGCACTCTGCCTAACTCTATTGATTCATTAAATATGGTAGACAGTGGGTCGCAAAGCTCTTCCTGACAATCTTTAAGCACCCTAGCAAACACTTCATCCTGCACTGGGGATTTGTTTGGTTTGAGTTTAACTATTTGTTTAATTACATCCTCCCTGGTAACTGCTAAACTAGTCAACCTGTCCTCGTCCCCACCCACATAGACTTGTTCGGCTGAAGGCATATTGTTAAGTTCCTCTTTAGTAAATACAGATATAAAATATTTATTAAAAATAGTACTCATCTCCTCATCATTATCCGTTATTTGACCTATCTCAGTTTTTAATGGACCTATCCTCTCCCTAATCTTTGTCCGGTATAACTGGAAAAACCCTTTAGGATTTATCTTTGCTTGCTCTGCTATGCGAACTTCATAGTTTCTTTTTGCTTTCCTTATCTCTTTTTTTGTATTTCTAACCAGTTGTACCAATTCCTGTTTTAAACTGACTTCCCCATTCTTAATCCTTTTGTACCACGCTCTCTTTTTACCAATAAGGTTCTTCAGATCCTTTGTTATCCACTTTGCATCATTAGTATTCGATCTATTAAATTTATATGGTATACTACATTCCTGGGCTTCGCTTAGAATACCTTTAAATAGGTTGTATTTTGAGTCCACATCGAAAACCTCTTTTACGTCACCTATCGCTGGGTTCATGTTTAGCTCCAAGACCGGCCCACACCCCATACCCAAGACTTTCCATTCTATTTGACCCAATAAATTTCTTAGGTTATTGATATTAGCTTTTCGAAAATCAGGTACTTTAACAGAATTTTCTCCTACAGATCTATTCCATTCTATGCTAATCTGATTTCTTCATGATCACTGTTCCCTAGCTCATTCCTTATTTCGATGTCCTTAATGTGTGTTTCCCTGTTAGTTAACACTAAATCTAAAATATTATTTTCCCGCGTTGGTTCCTTAATGTGTTGCGTAAGAAAGCAATCGTCAATTAATTCTAGAAAATCTTCTGCTTCATTATTCCCTGTTTTGTTCACCTAGTTTATTCCACTAAAATTAAAGTCACCCATGACATAAATACTGTTAGATCTAGATGCTCTAGATATTTCATCCCATAGATGCTTTGCTTTATATACACCCTAATACTTTACTCCCAATTACTATTAGGTTTCAGTCTAGGTGTTTTTCCTTCCACACCTTGCCCGAAACGCTGTACGTATTAGTAGATTTAGGTATTGTATGTAATAGCTTTATCTATAAATCCAACATTGTTTGTAACTCTTCATCTATGTATGTACTTTTCCTGAATAAAATACTATTATTTTATTATTATTATTATTATTATTATTATTATTATTATTATTATTATTATTATTATTATTATTATTATTATTATTATTATTATAATTATTGTTATTATTATTATTATTATTATTATTATTATTATTATTATTATTATTATTAAGTGAGGGAGCTCGCTACAGTTAAGTGAGAGAGCATGCTACAGTTAAGTGAGGGAGCTCAATACAGTTAAGTGAGGGAGCTTGCTACAGTTAAGTGAGGGTGCACGCTACAGTTAAGTGAGGGAGCATGCTACAGTTAAGTGAGAGAGCATGCTACAGTTAAGTGAGGGAGCATGCTACAGTTAAGTAAGAGAGCATGCTACAGTTAAGTGAGGGAGCACCCTACAGTTAAGTGAAGGAACTCGCTACAGTTAAGTGAGGGAGCTCACTACAGTTAAGTGAGGGAGCTCGCTACAGTTAAGTGAGGGAACTCGCTACAGTTAAGTGAGGGAGCACCCTACAGTTAAGTGAAGGAACTTGCTACAGTTAAGTTAGGGAGCTCGCTACAGTTCAGTGAGAGAGCTCACTACAGTTAAGTGAGGGAGCATGCTGCAGTTAAGTGAGGGAGCTCGCTACAGTTAAGTGAGAGAGCTCGCTAAAGTTAAGTGAGGGAGCTCGCTACAGTTAAGTGAGGGAGCACCCTACAGTTAAGTGAGGGAGCTCGCTACAGCTAAGTGAGGGAGCTCGCTACAGTTTAGTGAGGGAGCTCGCTACAGTTAAGTGAGGGAGCACCCTACAGCTAAGTGAGAGAGCTCACTACAGTTAAGTGAGGGAGCTCGCTACAGTTAAGTGAGGGAGCTCGCTACAGTTAAGTGAGGGAGCACCCTACAGCTAAGTGAGAGAGCTCACTACAGTTAAGTGAGGGAGCTCGCTACAGTTAAGTGAGGGAGCACCCTACAGCTAAGTGAGAGAGCTCACTACAGTTAAGTGAGGGAGCTCGCTACAGTTAAGTGAGGGAGCTCGCTACAGTTAAGTGAGGGAGCTCGCTAAAGCTAAGTGAGGGAGCTCGCTACAGTTAAGTGAGGGAGCACCCTACAGTTAAGTGAGGGAGCACACTACAGCTAAGTGAGAGAGCTCGCTACAGTTAAGTGAGGGAGCACACTACAGTTAAGTGAGAGAGCTCGCTACAGCTAAGTGAGGGAGCTCGCTACAGTTAAGTGAGGGAGCTCGCTACAGTTAAGTGAGGGAGCACCCTACAGTTAAGTGAGGGAGCCCCTACAGTTAAGTGAGGGAGCTCGCTACAGTTAAGTGAGGGAGCTCGCTACAGTTAAAGTGAGGGAGCTTGCTACAGTTAAGTGACGGAGCACACTACAGTTAAGTGAGGGAGCTCGCTACAGTTAAGTGAGGGAGCTCGCTACAGTTAAAGTGAGGGAGCTCGCTACAGTTAAGTGAGGGAGCTCGCTACAATTAAAGTGAGGGAGCTCGCTACAGTTAAGTGAGGGAGCTCGCTACAGTTAAGTGAGGGAGCTCGCTAAAGTTAAGTGAGGGAGCTCGCTACAGTTAAGTGAGGGAGCCCCTACAGCTAAGTGAGGGAGCCCCTACAGTTAAGTGAGGGAGCCCCTACAGTTAAGTGAGGGAGCTCGCTACAGTTAAAGTGAGGGAGCTCGCTACAGCTAAGTGAGGGAGCCCCTACAGCTAAGTGAGGGAGCTCGCTACAGGTAAGTGAGGGAGCTCGCTACAGTTAAAGTGAGGGAGCTCGCTACAGTTAAGTGAGGGAGCCCCTACAGCTAAGTGAGGGAGCCCCTACAGCTAAGTGAGGGAGCCCCTACAGTTAAGTGAGGGAGCTCGCTACAGTTAAGTGAGGGAGCTCGCTACAGTTAAAGTGAGGGAGCCCCTACAGCTAAGTGAGGGAGCTCGCTACAGTTAAGTGAGGGAGCTCGCTACAGTTAAGTGAGGGAGCTCGCTACAACTAAGTGAGGGAGCTCGCTACAGTTAAGTGAGGGAACTCGCTACAGTTAAGTGAGGGAGCCCCTACAGCTAAGTGAGGGAGCCCCTACAGCTAAGTGAGGGAGCCCCTACAGTTAAGTGAGGGAGCTCGCTACAGTTAAGTGAGAGAGCTCGCTACAGTTAAAGTGAGGGAGCCCCTACAGCTAAGTGAAGGAGCTCGCTACAGCTAAGTGAGGGAGCACGCTACAGTTAAGTGAGGGAGCTCGCTACAGTTAAGTGAGGGAGCTCGCTACAGCTAAGTGAGGGAGCTCGCTACAGTTAAGTGAGGGAGCTCGCTACAGTTAAGTGAGGGAGCCCCTACAGCTAAGTGAGGGAGCTCGCTACAGTTAAAGTGAGGGAGCTCGCTACAGTTAAGTGAGGGAGCTCGCTACAGTTAAAGTGAGGGAGCTCGCTACAGTTAAGTGAGGGAGCTCGCTACAGTTAAAGTGAGGAAGCTCGCTACAGTTAAGTGAGGGAGCTCGCTACAGTTAAGTAAGGGAGTTCGCTACAGTTAAGTGAGGGAGTTCGCTACAGTTAAGTGAGGGAGTTCGCTACAGTTAAGTGAGGGAGCTCGCTACAGTTAAGTAAGGGAGTTCGCTACAGTTAAGTGAGAGAGCTCGCTACAGTTAAAGTGAGGGAGCCCCTACAGCTAAGTGAAGGAGCTCGCTACAGCTAAGTGAGGGAGCACGCTACAGTTAAGTGAGGGAGTTCGCTACAGTTAAGTGAGGGAGCTCGCTACAGTTAAGTAAGGGAGTTCGCTACAGTTAAGTGAGGGAGCACCCTACAGTTAAGTGAGGAAGCACCCTACAGTTAAGTGAGGGAGCACCCTACAGTTAAGTGAGGGAGCTCGCTACAGCTAAGTGAGGGAGCTCGCTACAGTTAAGTGAGGGAGCTCGCTACAGTTAAGTGAGGGAGCCCCTACAGCTAAGTGAGGGAGCTCGCTACAGTTAAAGTGAGGGAGCTCGCTACAGTTAAGTGAGGGAGCTCGCTACAGTTAAAGTGAGGGAGCTCGCTACAGTTAAGTGAGGGAGCTCGCTACAGTTAAGTGAAGGAACTTGCTACAGTTAAGTTAGGGAGCTCGCTACAGTTCAGTGAGAGAGCTCACTACAGTTAAGTGAGGGAGCATGCTGCAGTTAAGTGAGGGAGCTCGCTACAGTTAAGTGAGAGAGCTCGCTAAAGTTAAGTGAGGGAGCTCGCTACAGTTAAGTGAGGGAGCACCCTACAGTTAAGTGAGGGAGCTCGCTACAGCTAAGTGAGGGAGCTCGCTACAGTTAAGTGAGGGAGCTCGCTACAGTTAAGTGAGGGAGCACCCTACAGCTAAGTGAGAGAGCTCACTACAGTTAAGTGAGGGAGCTCGCTACAGTTAAGTGAGGGAGCTCGCTACAGTTAAGTGAGGGAGCACCCTACAGCTAAGTGAGAGAGCTCACTACAGTTAAGTGAGGGAGCTCGCTACAGTTAAGTGAGGGAGCACCCTACAGCTAAGTGAGAGAGCTCACTACAGTTAAGTGAGGGAGCTCGCTACAGTTAAGTGAGGGAGCTCGCTACAGTTAAGTGAGGGAGCTCGCTACAGCTAAGTGAGGGAGCTCGCTACAGTTAAGTGAGGGAGCACCCTACAGTTAAGTGAGGGAGCACACTACAGCTAAGTGAGAGAGCTCGCTACAGTTAAGTGAGGGAGCACACTACAGTTAAGTGAGGGAGCTCGCTACAGCTAAGTGAGGGAGCTCGCTACAGTTAAGTGAGGGAGCTCGCTACAGTTAAGTGAGGGAGCACCCTACAGTTAAGTGAGGGAGCCCCTACAGTTAAGTGAGGGAGCTCGCTACAGTTAAGTGAGGGAGCTCGCTACAGTTAAAGTGAGGGAGCTCGCTACAGTTAAGTGAGGGAGCACACTACAGTTAAGTGAGGGAGCTCGCTACAGTTAAGTGAGGGAGCTCGCTACAGTTAAAGTGAGGGAGCTCGCTACAGTTAAGTGAGGGAGCTCGCTACAGTTAAAGTGAGGGAGCTCGCTACAGTTAAGTGAGGGAGCTCGCTACAGTTAAGTGAGGGAGCTCGCTACAGTTAAGTGAGGGAGCTCGCTACAGTTAAGTGAGGGAGCCCCTACAGCTAAGTGAGGGAGCCCCTACAGTTAAGTGAGGGAGTTCGCTACAGTTAAAGTGAGGGAGCTCGCTACAGCTAAGTGAGGGAGCCCCTACAGCTAAGTGAAGGAGCTCGCTACAGCTAAGTGAGGGAGCTCGCTACAGTTAAAGTGAGGGAGCTCGCTACAGTTAAGTGAGGGAGCCCCTACAGCTAAGTGAGGGAGCCCCTACAGCTAAGTGAGGGAGCCCCTACAGTTAAGTGAGGGAGCTCGCTACAGTTAAGTGAGGGAGCTCGCTACAGTTAAAGTGAGGGAGCCCCTACAGCTAAGTGAGGGAGCTCGCTACAGTTAAGTGAGGGAGCTCACTACAGTTAAGTGAGGGAGCTCGCTACAACTAAGTGAGGGAGCTCGCTACAGTTAAGTGAGGGAACTCGCTACAGTTAAGTGAGGGAGCCCCTACAGCTAAGTGAGGGAGCCCCTACAGCTAAGTGAGGGAGCCCCTACAGTTAAGTGAGGGAGCTCGCTACAGTTAAGTGAGAGAGCTCGCTACAGTTAAAGTGAGGGAGCCCCTACAGCTAAGTGAAGGAGCTCGCTACAGCTAAGTGAGGGAGCACGCTACAGTTAAGTGAGGGAGCTCGCTACAGTTAAGTGAGGGAGCTCGCTACAGCTAAGTGAGGGAGCTCGCTACAGTTAAGTGAGGGAGCTCGCTACAGTTAAGTGAGGGAGCCCCTACAGCTAAGTGAGGGAGCTCGCTACAGTTAAAGTGAGGGAGCTCGCTACAGTTAAGTGAGGGAGCTCGCTACAGTTAAAGTGAGGGAGCTCGCTACAGTTATGTGAGGGAGCTCGCTACAGTTAAAGTGAGGGAGCTCGCTACAGTTAAGTGAGGGAGCTCGCTACAGTTAAAGTGAGGAAGCTCGCTACAGTTAAGTGAGGGAGCTCGCTACAGTTAAGTAAGGGAGTTCGCTACAGTTAAGTGAGGGAGTTCGCTACCGTTAAGTGAGGGAGTTCGCTACAGTTAAGTGAGGGAGCTCGCTACAGTTAAGTAAGGGAGTTCGCTACAGTTAAGTGAGAGAGCTCGCTACAGTTAAAGTGAGGGAGCCCCTACAGCTAAGTGAAGGAGCTCGCTACAGCTAAGTGAGGGAGCACGCTACAGTTAAGTGAGGGAGTTCGCTACAGTTAAGTGAGGGAGCTCGCTACAGTTAAGTAAGGGAGTTCGCTACAGTTAAGTGAGGGAGCACCCTACAGTTAAGTGAGGAAGCACCCTACAGTTAAGTGAGGAAGCACCCTACAGCTAAGTGAGAGAGCTCGCTACAGCTAAGGATACCAATATATTAATACTGTAGTTGTAAAGTCGAGGCTAAAATAAAACACAGGATATGTATGGGATGTATAAGAAAATAACTCCAAACGTTTAAGGCTTAAGGCCGTTGCCTTCCTAGATCATCAAGGGTGCGGTTACCTTGCGATGATTTCGGGGCTCAGCGTCCCCGCGGCCCGGTCCTCGACCAGCTCTCCTGGTTGCTGAACTGGTCAACCAGGCAGTTGGACGCGGTTGCTCGCATCCTGACGTATGAATCACAGCCAGGTTGATCAGGTATTCTTAGGAGGTGTTTATCAAGTTCTTTCTTGAACACTGTGAGCGGTCGGCCAGTTATGTCCCTTATGTGTAGTGGAAGCGTGTTGAACAGTCTGGGGCCTCTGATGTTGATAGTTCTCTCTTGAACACTGTGAGGGGTCGGCCAGTTATGTCCCTTATGTGTAGTGGAAGTGTGTTGAACAGTCTCGGGCCGCTGATGTTGAGAGGTAAACTCCGCAGTTTAACTTTAATCTTGAACAGAGCTATATATTAAAGTATATATATATTAGAGTAACCTCTATAGTGAAAATTAAACTTTTAGTTGTATATAAACCAGTCAGCGGTTCACATGACCCCTAAGATAGTAATCCAAGAGGTTCTGACTGAGCGGCAATACCGTTAAAGGCCAAGGGTAATAAGACGTGGAATGAGTCAGTGTCTCACAGACTGTGGTGGGAGAAGGTTGTGTTGCCTGAGGTGCGCCTGGCGGCTGGCTATTTGATACATTCCCAAGTTCCGTCAGAAGATACGTGACAATGTTGCCTGTGTTCCTTACATGCGGCCCCAATGAAGTTTTAGTGGTTTCAGGTGAGTGCGACGTTGCCTACGCATTTGATACTTGGCTGTCAAATATCAAAGGATACCAGCTTGTCATATCAACAACACAGTAAATTATATATAAACAATGTGTACTACACAAATTGTAATTGTCATTCATAGTTTTTATTGTGTCTCTCGTACTTAGAAGGCGGTGTATATGTAGGTAAGGACTGAGAGCGAGTCTTGCAATGTCAGCTCAGACTTTTCCTAGTAGCACTGCCTGTTTTGACGGACCACTTAACTGCCAGTACAAACTCGTTGCTTTCATTCGGAGATTATTCACTGGTTGGCGGGAGATTATTCACTGGGTGGTGGGAGATTATTCACTGTGTGGTGGCAGGTTATTCACTGGGTGGTGGGAGATTATTCACTGTGTGGTGGGAGGTTATTCACTGGGTGGTGGGAGGTTATTCACTGGGTGGTGGGAGGTTATTCACTGGTTGGCGAGAGATTATTCACTGTGTGGTGGGATATTATTCACTGTATGATGGGAGATTATTCACTGTGTGGTGGGAGGTTATTCACTGGGTGGTGGGAGGTTATTCACTGGGTGGTGGGAGATTATTCACTGGTTGGCGAGAGACTATTCACTGTATGATGGGAGGTTATTCACTGGGTGGTGGGAGGTTATTCACTGTGTGGTGGGAGGTTATTCACTGGGTGGTGGGAGGTTATTCACTGGGTGGTGGGAGATTATTCACTGGCTGGCGAGAGATTATTCACTGGGTGGTGGGAGATTATTCACTGTGTGGTGGGAGGTTATTCACTGGGTGGTGGGAGGTTATTCACTGTGTGATGGGTGATTATTCACTGGGTGGTGGGAGGTTATTCACTGGGTGGTGGGAGGTTATTCACTGGGTGGTGGAAGGTTATTTACTGGGTGGTGGGAGATTATTCACTGGGTGGTGGGAGGTTATTCACTGGGTGGTGGGAGGTTATTCACTGGGTGGTGGGAGGTTATTCACTGGTTGACGGGATATTATTCACTTAGTGGTGGGAGGTTATTCACTGGGTGGTGGGAGGTTATTCACTGGTTGGCGAGAGATTATTCACTGTGTGGTGGGATATTATTCACTGTATGATGGGAGATTATTCACTGTGTGGTGGGAGGTTATTCACTGGGTGGTGGGAGGTTATTCACTGGGTGGTGGGAGATTATTCACTGGTTGGCGAGAGACTATTCACTGTATGATGGGAGGTTATTCACTGGGTGGTGGGAGGTTATTCACTGTGTGGTGGGAGGTTATTCACTGGGTGGTGGGAGGTTATTCACTGGGTGGTGGGAGATTATTCACTGGCTGGCGAGAGATTATTCACTGGGTGGTGGGAGATTATTCACTGTGTGGTGGGAGGTTATTCACTGGGTGGTGGGAGGTTATTCACTGTGTGGTGGGTGATTATTCACTGGGTGGTGGGAGGTTATTCACTGGGTGGTGGGAGGTTATTCACTGGGTGGTGGGAGGTTATTTACTGGGTGGTGGGAGATTATTCACTGGGTGGTGGGAGGTTATTCACTGGGTGGTGGGAGGTTATTCACTGGGTGGTGGGAGGTTATTCACTGGTTGACGGGATATTATTCACTTAGTGGTGGGAGGTTATTCACTGGGTGGTGGGAGGTTATTCACTGGGAGGTGGGAGATTATTCACTGGGTGGTGGGAGGTTATTCACTGGGTGGTGGGAGGTTATTCACTGGGTGGTGGGAGGTTATTCACTGGTTGACGGGATATTATTCACTGGGTGGTGGGAGATTATTCACTGTTTGGCGGGATATTATTCACTGGGTGGTGGGAGATTATTCACTGTGTGGTGGGAGGTTATTCACTGGGTGGTGGGAGATTATTCACTGTGTGGTGGGAGATTATTCACTGGGTGGTGGGAGGTTATTCACTGGGTGGTGGGAGATTATTCACTGTTTGGCGGGATATTATACACTGGGTGGTGGGAGATTATTCACTGTGTGGTGGGAGATTATTCACTGGGTGGTGGTAGATTATTCACTGGGTGGTGGTAGATTATTCACTGGGTGGTGGGAGATTATTCACTGGGTGGTGGGAGATTATTCACTGGGTGGTGGTAGATTATTCACTGGGTGGTGGTAGATTATTCACTGTGTGGTGGTAGATTATTCACTGGGTGGTGGTAGATTATTCACTGTGTGGTGGTAGATTATTCACTGTGTGGTGGTAGATTATTCACTGGGTGGTGGTAGATTATTCACTGTGTGGTGGGAGATTATTCACTGGTTGGTGGGAGGTTATTCACTGGGTGGTGGGAGGTTATTCACTGTGTGATGAAGTTATTCACTGTGTGGTGGGAGGTTATTCACTAGGTGGTGGGAGGTTATTCACTGGGTGGTGGGAGGTTATTCACTGGATTGTGGGAGGTTATTCACTGGATGGTGGGAGGTTATTCACTGGGTGGTGGGAGGTTATTCACTGGTTGGTGGGAGGTTATTCACTGGGTGGTGGGAGGTTATTCACTGGATGGTGGGAGGTTATTCACTGGGTGGTTGGAGGTTATTCACTGTGTGGTGGGAGGTTATTCACTAGGTGGTGGGAGGTTATTCACTAGGTGGTGGGAGGTTATTCACTAGGTGGTGGGAGGTTATTCACTGGATGGTGAGATGTTATTCACTGGATGGTGGGAGGTTATTCACTAGGTGGTGGGAGGTTATTCACTGGATGGTGAGATGTTATTCATTGGATGGTGGGAGGTTATTCACTAGGTGGTGGGAGGTTATTCACTAGGTGGTGGGAGGTTATTCACTGGATGGTGAGAGGTTATTCACTGGGTGGTGGGAGGTTATTCTTGTGGCGATGATAGATTATTCACTAGGTGATGAGAGATTATTCTCTTGGTTACAGGAGGTTATTCACTGCTTGGTGGGAGGCTATTCACTCGATATTGGGAGGTTGTTCACTGGGAGGTTATTTACTAGGCGGTGGGAGATTATTCTCTTGGTAGCGTGAGATTATTCACTGGATGGTCTGGAGCTTATTCGCTGGGTGGTGGAAGGGTATTATTCTCTGGGTTACTGGGCGGTTATTCACTGGGTGGTTGAAGGTTATTCACTAGGTGTTAGGAAGTTATTCTCTTGGAGGCGAGATAGAATTGGGTGGTGGTATAAAGTTATTCACTGAGTGTTTGGAGATTATTATTCACTGGGTGGTGGGAGATAATTATTCACTGGGTGGTGGGAGATAATTATTCACTGGGTGGTGAGAGATTATTCACTGGGTGGTGGGAGATAATTATTCACTGGGTGGTGGGAGATAATTATTCACTGGGTGGTGGGAGATAATTATTCACTGGGTGGTGGGAGATTATTCACTGGGTGGTGGGAGATAATTATTCACTGGGTGGTGGGAGATAATTATTCACTGGGTGGTGGGAGATAATTATTCACTGGGTGGTGGGAGATAATTATTCACTGGGTGGTGGGAGATAATTATTCACTGGGTGGTGGGAGATAATTATTCACTGGGTGGTGGGAGATAATTATTCACTGGGTGGTGGGAGATTATACCTTTGGGTCCTGGTAGTAGAGTGGGGATGGTAATAAACGGGAGACACGTGTGAGCCAGTGAACGAGGCTTTGTGTACATGCGTGTATTAGGAAAAAAAAATAGTGAACGGTGATTCGTGGAACAGTGAAGTGGAACGGGTATCACAACAACATATAAGTTGGAAGTGAAGGAAAATCGTGCATAGAATATTATAAATATAGAATACTAGAAATATAGAATAGTGGCAAGAGGCGGCATCAGTGGTTATAAATCGGGTAACTGGAAACTGGTGACATCAACCTGGGACAACAAGAGGTCACCTGTACCGACCGGGGGACCAGCTTCGCTACCCTACGCTAAGTACCTGCCATAAAGTTTGAACAAAATAACATACATAATATTACAAATATACGGTATACATATAATATTATAAATATTAAACATATAAATATATATACATATAATTTTATAAAGAGTTAAAAGGACTGACATCAACAAGTGATCCATACAGTGAATCTCAAATACAACACAATACTTCAGACAATGGAGAGGTGTGGCGAGTGTTCGGGAGTACTGGGAAGACGAAATGGAGGCGTAACGTGCTGTATTCGTAACATAAGATTTCACCTGGGCTGTACAGAATTAGCTCCAAGATGCACAAAAAGGCAAGGAAATTACTGGGTTTGCAAAGATGACAGATTAATGTTAGAGAACATAACTAAACTGATGAAAAACATTCCCGAGTCACAGAGATTATCATTCACAGACATGCTACCAGTGATATATGCGGACTGGGAAAAGTCAACATTGGATAACGACCAAAACTCAGAAACAGATAGTTTAGAGAACCGCAGCAGTAGTGTGGAGGAAGAGGGTATTGTGGTACAAAATAACAGCAATATTGCAGAGCCAGATAATATAAACAATGAGAGCAACAGTGAGACAGAGTGCATAGATAAAGGAATTGGGACGAAAAACGGAGATGGCTCCAATAAAGAGGTAGACAAGACAGTCACAGATATAAATACCTTGAAAAACGCAAAACCGGAACACATTTGCAAATTTTACGCTAAAGGAATATGCAAATATGGAAAATTAGGAGCAAAATGCCATTTTCTGCATCCTCGAAAATGCAGGAACATGTTGGCTAGGGGTACATGCCGTTTTGGAACAGGGTGTAGATACTTCCACCCTAAATTATGTCAATTTTCAATTAGGGACAAAAAATGCTACAATCTTCAGTGTCCGGAATTCCATGTGAAAGGTACAGAGCGTTATAGACAGGAAGATCAATATGACACTACCGGAAATTTTTTAGAGGAAGGCAGAAACAGAGTAGTAAATATAAGAGAGAGGAACAGTCAGATGGAACCACTACAGGATTACAGAGGGGAACGGAGATACCCACAAGACTGGAATTCAAATTACCAACAAGCACACAGGTACTACACCAGACAACACCCGTCCTACTACCAAAACTGGACGAATCACTTCCAAAACGACACACCATGGACGCAAACACAGTGGCCTCCTTACCAGAGCCTCAGATATTAACACCAAGTAAGGCTTCCAGCACTTCCACTAACACGATAACATCATTTATATTTGCCAACATCCAGGGTATAAAAACACGCAAATCCAACAAAGTTCACATTATAGATGGTCTCCTTCATGAGGCAAATGCAGTGTTTGCAGACCTAACAGAAACCCACACAAAGGACTACCATGATGGTGAAATATGGATCTCAGAGTACAATCTTTTCAGATGTGATAGGAAACACCGGCTTCAGGGTGGGGTCAGCCTCTACATCAAAGACACACTCATCTGTACTGAGCTGCTAAACACCTCAAATGATATGGTGGAAGTGCTGATAATCAAAATAGAGATTTTAAATGTAGTTATTGTCCTTGTATATAAGTCACCGGAGGCAAACCCTCAGCAGTTTAAAGACCAACTAATGAAAATAGAACACTGCTTGGAAAATCTCACAAATCCAGCTCCGAACATCATCCTGCTTGGGGACTTCAACCTACGGCACCTGAAATGGAAGCACCTGGCTAATACAGTAATATCAGAAAGAATACCAGGAAGTAGCCTAAATGAACAGGCACATGCAAATGACCTGCTACGGATGTGCGACAGGTTTGCCTTAAACCACCAAATAGTAGAACCAACTAGGAAGGAGAACACGCTGGACCTCATTTTCACTAATAATGATGAATTGATCAGGAACATAATGATTACAAATACCTGTTACTCAGATCACAACTTAATTGAAGTTATGACAACCATGGGGAGTAGACCTTCAAAACCAGTCCAGATTCCCGGTGGAGGAGATTTCAGCAAATTCAACTTCAATAATAAACAGATAAACTGGGAGCAAATAAACCAGGACTTCACAGAAATAAACTGGGAAGAACAGCTAGAAAATGCAAACCTGAACCAGTGCCTGGAAAAAATAAGCTCAGTAGCACTAGAAATATGTTCAAACCGCATACCTCTAAGAAAAAAGAGGAAGAGATGCAGATTGGAACGGGAACGTCGTTCCCTCAACCCGTTCTCGCAAATTCGTAAAGTCAATATTGACTTATTAACTACGTGCATAGGTGATATACTAAACATAATAGATACCCTTAAAAAGATTCATAGAAAACACCGACCTTACCTAACCTTGTTAGTATCTTAAGATAAGCATCTTATTGCTTCGTAATTACAATTATTACTTAACCTATACCTATTATAGGTTAGGTAATAATTGTAATTACGAAGCAATAAGATGCTTATCTTAACATACTAAGTAGGTTAGGTAAGGTCGGTGTTTTCTATGAATCTTTTTAAGGGTATCTATTATGTTAAGTATGTCACCTATGCACATATTTAATAAGTCAATATTGACTTATCAAATTTGCGAGAACGGGTTGCGTTCCCTATATAGGCGAAGAAAACGAATCGCGCAACAACTTGAGAGTCGCACCCTATCTCAAGAACGGCGAAGAAGGTTAGGTAGAGAAATAGAAACAATTGAACGGAAGCTACAAGAATCATACAAAAACCAGGAGAGGCAAAGAGAGCAAAAGGCCATCAGTGAAATAGAAAGAAATCCGAAATATTTTTTCTCCTATGCAAAATCAAGATCAAAAACCACATCTAGTATCGGGCCCCTGCGAAAGGGAGATGGAACTTTCACCGATGACAACAAAGAAATGAGCGAGCTACTGAGGACGCAGTACGACTCTGTTTTCAGCGAGCCATTAAACACTAAAGATTGATAACCCAAATGAATTTTTCATGGATACGATACCAAAATCAAATCGTATATCAGACGTCACCCTATCCCCAGTGGATTTTGAAGAAGCCATAAACAGTATGCCTATGCA
Source organism: Procambarus clarkii (assembly GCF_040958095.1). Taxonomy (NCBI): domain Eukaryota; kingdom Metazoa; phylum Arthropoda; class Malacostraca; order Decapoda; family Cambaridae; genus Procambarus; species Procambarus clarkii. The sequence continues at coordinate 14,245,009 of NC_091222.1, forward strand.
CTCTGCACCAGGCCAGGATTCTTGGAACTCCATTTTCATAAAGAACTGTAGAAAACCACTATCGCAGGCCCTCCACATTCTGTGGAGACAAAGCCTAGATACTGGCGTTATTCCTAATATACTAAAAACAGCAGAGATAGCACCACTTCATGAAGGAGGAAATAAGGCAGAGGCAAACAATTACAGACCGATAGCACTAACATCGCACATCATAAACATTTTTGAGAGAGTGCTAAGAAGTAAGATCACAAAATACATGGAATCACAGCAACTCCATAACCCCGGACAACATGGTTTTAGAACAGGGCGCTCTTGCCTGTCGCAGTTGCTGGACCACTATGATATGGCATTAGATGCTATGGAAGACAAACAAAACGCTGATGTAATTTACACAGATTTCGCAAAAGCTTTTGATAAATGTGACCATGGTGTTATTGCACATAAAATGCGTTCAAAAGGAATTACCGGAAAAATAGGCAGATGGATCTACAATTTCCTGACCAACAGAACCCAATGTGTAATAGTCAACAAAATAAAATCCAGCCCATCAACCGTGAAGAGCTCAATCCCCCAGGGTACTGTGCTTGCTCCAGTACTTTTTCTCATCCTCATATCGGACATAGACAAGAACACAACCTATAGCACTGTATCATCCTTTGCAGATGACACTAGGATCTTCATGAGAGTAGGCAACATAGAGGACACGGCGAACCTCTAGTCAGATGTAGATCAGGTCTTTCTATGGGCTACAGAAAATAATATGGTGTTTAACGCAGATAAGTTCCAGCTCATGCGCTATGGAAAAAATGAAAATATAAAAACGGAAACTACGTACAAAACTCAGGCAAATCATAACATAGAACGAAAAGGCAATGTAAAGGATCTGGGTGCACTCATGTCGGAAGACCTTACCTTTAAAGAACACAATAAAGTAGCCGTCACAACTGCAAGAAAAATGACAGGTTGGATAACAAGAACTTTTCACACTAGAGATGCGATACCGATGATGATACTTTTCAAAACGCTTGTGCTCTCTAGAGTAGAGTACTGCTGCACAATGACAGCCCCTTTCAAAGCTGGAGAAATTGCTGACCTGGAGAGCGTGCAGAGATCATTTACTTCTAGAATCCACTCAGCAAAATATTTGAACTACTATGATCGACTAAAGAGCCTAAATCTGTATTCCCTTGAGCGCAGGCGGGAGAGATACATAATAATCTATACGTGGCAAATATTAGAGGGGCTGGTCCCAAACTTGCACACAGAAATAACATCAAATGAGACCAGAAGTCATGGCAGGATGTGCAGAATACCCCCGTTGGAAAGCAGAGGTATAACAGGTACTCTGAGAGAGAACTATCAACATCAGAGGCCCGAGACTGTTCAACACGCTTCCACTACACATAAGGGGCATAACTGGCAGACCCCTCACAGTGTTCATGAGAGAACTTGACAAACACCTCCAAAGGATACCTGATCAACCAGACTGTGACTCATACGTCAGGCTGCGAGCAGCCGCGTCCAACAGCCTGGTTGATCAGTCCAGTCTAGATTCCAGCAACAAGGAGGCCTGGTTGACGACCGGGCCGCGGAGACGCTAAGCCTCGGAAGCACCTCAAGGTAACCTCAAGGTAAGGGGATGGTAGGAGTCCCGGTAATACAATGGTGTTGGTAAGGGTCCCGGTAGTACAGTGGGGTTGGTAAGGGTCCCTGTAGTACAGTAGGGTTGAAAAGGGTCCTGGTTGTACAGTGGGGTTGGTAAGGGTCCTGGTAGTACAGTGGGGATGGTAAGAGTCCTGGTAGTACAGTGGGGATGGTAAGGATCCTAGTAGTACAGTGAGGATGGTAAGGGTCATGGTAGTACAGTGGGGATGGTAAGGGTCCCAGTAGTACAGTGGGGATGGTAAGGGTCCCAGTAGTACAGTGGGGATGGTAAGGATCCTAGTAGTACAGTGGGGATGGTAAGGGTCCTGGTAGTACAGTGGGGATGGTAAGGGTCCTGGTAGTACAGTGGGGATGGTAAGGGTCCCAGTAGTACAGTGGGGATGGTAAGGATCCTAGTAGTACAGTGGGGATGGTAAGGGTCCTGGTAGTACAGTGGGGATGGTAAGGGTCCTGGTAGTACAGTGGGGATGGTAAGGGTCCTGGTAGTACAGTGGGGATGGTAAGGGTCCCGGTAGTACAGTGGGGATGGTAAGGATCCTAGTAGTACAGTGGGGATGGTAAGGGTCCTGGTAGTACAGTGGGGATGGTAAGGGTCCCGGTAGTACAGTGGGGGTGGTAAGGATCCTAGTAGTACAGTGGGGATGGTAAGGGTCCTGGTAGTACAGTGGGGGTGGTAAGGGTCCCGGTAGTACAGTGGGGATGGTAAGGATCCTAGTAGTACAGTGGGGATGGTAAGGGTCCTGGTAGTACAGTGGGGGTGGTAAGGGTCCCGGTAGTACAGTGGGGAGGGTAAGGGTCCTGGTAGTACAGTGGGGATGGTAAGGGTCCTGGTAGTACAGTGGGGGTGGTAAGGGTCCCGGTAGTACAGTGGGGATGGTAAGGGTCCTGGTGGTACAGTGGTGTTTGAAAGGGTCCCGGTAGTATGTAACGGGGGGAGGGGGAAATAGCTCTATCTTGTCCGTTATCCCGTCCTCAGTTAGCTAACTATTCTAGAGCACCTCCCAGAGTTCCTACGGCAACCTCTCTCGTTCAACACCTTGTAACCTAGGTATTCGACTACCTAGGTGCGGCGACTACAAGGCGCCGTAATTTGATCAGCTACCCGAAACCCTAGAGAGAACTCTAGAATACATTTCACTGCCACAAACGTATAAGAGACACGAAAGGAAAGAGAAGACTAGTGAAGTAATTAGTGAGGGTTTGGGGTGAGAGAGGTAGAGAGGTGGGAGGAGTGAGGAGGGTCATTAGCTGAAAGGGAAAGTTCGGAGAGGGGTGGAGGGAGAGGAATAGATAGGTATAAGTAGAAGAGTAGATAGTAGAAGTAGAAGAGTAGATAGTAGAAGACGAAATGCTGCCACCATCCATTCTAGACCATTACATACAAGACAAGGAATGGAACTTGTTTGTATCACAATATTCACAAAAGATGTTATCAAGAGGTCATTATTAGTATGTCCCATCTTTATCATGTACTCATTAAATCATGAAACCAGTAATCACAGAGACTTTCTCACCTCAACTCAAAAACTCTAGGGAACAAACTTAAAGGCCATTTCAATAATAAATTCAATTATATTTCACATGATAATGATCATAATTTAAGTAATTCAAATGTTCCAGCTTAATATGCAAAGTGAGTCATCAGCCAAGAATTTGAGAACCCTACAACTTGACTGCCCTTGATCATCACACAACATATGTAAACACGACCAAGTCACCTTAATGCTCAACTCACCAAGTGTCTACCTATAGCTGGATTGAGAGAGGGGGGGGGGGGTCCTGTAGTTGACAGAGACTGTCCCGCCCTGCCGGCCGACAGCCTCCCTGCTAGGCCGTCTTCTCTCCTCGGCTGGCTGCTGTTCTTCTCTGTCTTGTTAATGCTCCCGAATCGATAGCTCTCCGAGTATATATTGGGGGAACCAAGTAACTAACTCCGCCCACAAGTAGATAGCCTCAGGCGTTCTACCAAGCCACTCCTTAAACGTTGGCATGTTTGAAGGCTACCAGGCTCCAATTATAGGATTAGCAGAAGCAAGACGAAATTCGCATGATCTGACCTCAGGTCACTTGGTGGTCATTAACTCTTAGAGGTGTAAAACTCAGGCCGACCAAACTGGCACCTTCTCAAATCCCTGTCTGTGACTCATGTATCTCTATGTATTTTAAATACAACTAAACCAAATACCTTACAGTGTTACAAGTACTGTGGGGTTGGTAAGGGTCCTGGTAGCACAGAGGGGTTGGAAAGGGTCCCGGTAGTACAGCAGGGTTGGTAGGGGTCCCGGAAGTACAGTGGGGATGGTAAGGGTCCTATTAGTACAGTGGCGTTGGTAAGGGTCCCGGTAATACAGAAGGGTTGTTAAGGGTCCTAGTAGTACAGTGGGGTTGGTAAGGGTCCCGGTAGTACAGTAGTGTTGGTAAGGGTCCTAGTAGTACAGTGGGGTTGGTAAGGGTCCCGGTAGTACTTTGGGGATGGTAAGGGTCCTGGTAGTACACTGGGGTTGGTAAGGGTCCCGGTAGTACACTGGAGTTGGTAAGGGTCCTGGTAGTACAGCGGGGTTGGTAAGGGTCCTGGTAGTACAGTGGTGTTGGTAAGGGTCTCGGTAGTACAGTAGGGTTGGTAAGGGTTCCGGTAGTACAGTAGTGTTGGTAAGGGTCCTAGTAGTACAGTGGGGTTGATAAGGGTCCCGGTAGTACTGTGGGGATGGTAAGGGTCCCGGTAGTATAGTGGAGATTGTAAGGGTCCTGGTAGTACAGTGAAGATGGTAAGGGTCCTGGTATTACAGTGGGGATGGTAAGGGTCCTGGTAGTACAGTGGGGATGGTAAGGGTCCTGGTAGTACAGTGAAGATGGTAAGGGTCCTGGTATTACAGTGGGGATGGTAAGGGTCCTGGTAGTACAGTGGGGATGGTAAGGGTCCTGGTAGTACAGTGGGGATTGGTAAGGGTCCTGGTAGTACATTGGGGATGGTAAGGGTCCTGGTAGTACAGTGAAGATGGTAAGGGTCCTGGTAGTACAGTGGGGATGGTAAGGGTCCTGGTAGTACAGTGAAGATGGTAAGGGTCCTGGTAGTACAGTGGGGATGGTAAGGGTCCTGGTAGTACAGTGAAGATGGTAAGGGTCCTGGTAGTACAGTGGGGATGGTAAGGGTCCTGGTAGTACATTGGGGATGGTAAGGGTCCTGGTAGTACAGAGAAGATGGTAAGGGTCCTGGTAGTATAGTGGTGATAGTAAGGGTCCTGGTATTACAGCGGGGATGGTAAGGGTTTCGGTAGTACAGTGGGGTTGGCAAGGGTCCTGGTAGTACAGTGGGGATGGTAAGGGTCCTGGTAGTACAGTGGGGATGGTAAGGGTCCTTATAGTATAGTGGGGTTGGTAAGGGTCCTGGTAGTACAGTGGGGTTGGTAAGGGTCCTGGTAGTACAGTGGGGTTGGTAAGGGTCCCAGTAGTACAGTCGGGTTGGTAAGGGTCCCGGTAGTATAATGGGGTTGCTAAGGGTCCTGGTAGTACAGGGGGATTGGTAAGGGTCCTGGTAGTACAGTGGGGTTGGTAAGGGTCCTGGTAGTACAGTGGGGTTGGTAAGGGTCCTGGTAGTACAGTGGGGTTGGTAAGGGTCCTGGTAGTACAGTGGGGTTGGTAAGGGTCCTGGTAGTACAGTGGGGTTGGTAAGGGTCCTGGTAGTACAGTGGGGTTGGTAAGGGTCCTGGTAGTACAGTGGGGTTGGTAAGGGTCCTGGTAGTACAGTGGGGTTGCTAAGGGTCCTGGTAGTACAGGGGGATTGGTAAGGGTCCTGGTAGTACAGTGGGGTTGGTAAGGGTCCTGGTAGTACAGTGGGGTTGGTAAGGGTCTACGAAGAACAGTGGGGATGGTAAGGGTCCTGGTAGTACAATAGGGATGGTAAGGGTCCCGGTAGTACAGTGGGGATGGTAAGGGTCCTGGTAGTACAGTGGTGTTGGGAAGGGTCCTGGTAGTACAGTGGGGATGGTAAGGGTCCTGGTAGTACAGTGGGGTTGGTAAGGGTCCTGGTAGTACAGTGGTGTTGGTAAGGGTCCCGGTAGTACAGTGGGGATGGTAAGGGTCCTGGTAGTACAGTGGGGATGGTAAGGGTCCTGGTAGTACAGTGGTGTTGGTAAGGGTCCTGGTAGTACAGTGGGGATGGTAAGGGTCCCGGTAGTACAGTGGGGTTGGTAAGGGTCTACGAAGTACAGTGGGGATGGTAAGGGTCCTGGTAGTACAATAGGGATGGTAAGGGTCCCGGTTGTACAGTGGGGATGGTAAGGGTCCTGGTAGTACAGTGGGGTTGGTAAGGGTCCTGGTAGTACAGTGGGGTTGGTAAGGGTCCCGGTAGTACAGTGGGGTTGGTAAGGGTCTACGAAGTACAGTGGGGATGGTAAGGGTCCTGGTAGTACAATAGGGATGGTAAGGGTCCCGGTAGTACAGTGGGGATGGTAAGGGTCCTGGTAGTACAGTGGGGGTGGTAAGGGTTCTGATAGTACAGTGGGGATGATAAGGGTCCCGGTAGTACAGTGGTGATGATAAGGGTTCTGATAGTACAGTGGGGATGGTAAGGGTCCTGGTAGTACAGTGGTGATGATAAGGGTCCCGGTAGTACAGTGGGGGTGGTAAGGGTCCTGGTAGTACAGTGGGGATGGTAAGGGTCCTGGTAGTACAGTGGGGTTGGTAAGGGTCCTGGTAGTACAGTGGGGGTGGTAAGGGTTCTGATAGTACAGTGGGGTTGGTAAGGGTCCCGGTAGTACAGTGGGGATGATAAGGGTCCCGGTAGTACAGTGGTGATGATAAGGGTCCCGGTAGTACAGTGGTGATGATAAGGGTCCCGGTAGTACAGTGGTTTTGGTAAGGGTCCTGGTAGTACAGTGGGGTTGATAAGGGTCGCGGTAGTACAGTGGGGTTGGTAAAGGTTCCGGTAGTACAGTGGGGATGATAAGGGTCCCGGTAGTACAGTGGTGATGATAAGGGTCCCGGTAGTACAGTGGTGATGATAAGGGTCCCGGTAGTACAGTGGGGAGGGTAAGGGTCCTGGTGGTACAGTGGGGATGGTAAGGGTCCTGGTGGTACAGTGGGGATGGTAAGGGCCCTGGTGGTACAGTGGGGATGGTAAGGGTCCTGGTAGTACAGTGGGGAGGGTAAGTGTCCAGGTAGTACAGTGGGGTTGGTAAGGGTCCCGGTAGTACAGTGGGGATGGTAAGGGTCCTGGTGGTACAGTGGGGTTGGTAAGGGTCCCGGTAGTACAGTGGGGTTGGTAAGGGTCCTGGTAGTACAGTGGGAATGGTAAGGGTCCTGGTAGTACAGTGGGGTTGGTAAGGGTCATGGTAGTACAGTGGGGTTGGTAAGGGTCCCGGTAGTACAGTGGGGTTGGTAAGGGTCTACGAAGTACAGTGGGGATGGTAAGGGTCCTGGTGGTACAGTGGGGATGGTAAGGGTCCTGGTGGTACAGTGGGGATGGTAAGGGTCCCGGTAGTACAGTGGGGTTGGTAAGGGTCCTGGTAGTACAGTGGGAATGGTAAGGGTCCTGGTGGTACAGTGGGGTTGGTAAGGGTCATGGTAGTACATTGGGGTTGGTAAGGGTCCTGGTAGTACAGTGGGAATGGTAAGGGTCCTGGTAGTACAGTGGGGTTGGTAAGGGTCCCGGTAGTACAGTGGGGTTGGTAAGGGTCCCGGTAGTACAGTGGGGTTGGTAAGGGTCTACGAAGTACAGTGGGGATGGTAAGGGTCCTGGTAGTACAATAGGGATGGTAAGGGTCCCGGTAGTACAGTGGGGATGGTAAGGGTCCTGGTAGTACAGTGGTGTTGGTAAAGGTCCTGGTAGTACAGTGGTGTTGGTAAGGGTCCCGGTAGTACAGTGGTGTAACGGGGGGTGGGGGAAATAACTCTATCTTGTCCATTATTCCACCCCCCAGTTAACTAACGAGGCCGGGGGAAACAGCTCTCTCTAGTCCGTTATCCCGTCCTCAGTTAGCTAACTATTCTAGAGCACCTCCCAGAGTTCCTACGGCAACCTCTCTCGTTCAACACCTTGTAACCTAGGTATTTGACTACCTAGGTGCGGCGACTACAAGGCGCCGTAACTTGATCAGCTACCCGAAACTCTAGAGAGAACTCTAGAATACATTTCACTGCCACAAACGTATAAGAGACACGAAAGGAAAGAGAAGACTAGTGAAGTAATTAGTGAGGGTTTGGGGTGAGAGAGGTAGAGAGGTGGGAGGAGCGAGGAGGGTCATTAGCTGAAAGGGAAAGTTCGGAGAGGGGAGGAGGGAGAGGAATAGATAGGTAGAAGTAGAAGAGTAGATAGTAGAAGCAGAAGAGTAGACAGTAGAAGTAGAAGACGAAATGCTGCCACTATCCATTCTAGACCATTACATACCAGACAAGGAATGGAACTTGTCTGTATCACAATATTCTCAAAAGATGTTATTACCATGTATCAACTCCAAACATGTACTCATTAATATCATGAACCAGTAACCACAGAGGCTTTCTCACCTCAACTCGAAAACTCTAGGGAACCAAGTTAAATGCAATTTAAATAATAACTTCAATTATATTTCACATGATAACTATCATAATTTAAGCAATTCAAATGTTCCAGCTTAATATGCAAAGTGAGCCATCATCCAAGAATTTGAGAACCCTACAACTTGACTGCCCCTGATCATCACACAAGATATGTAAACACGACCAAGTCACCTTAATGCTCAACTCACCAAGTGTCTACCTATACATACACAGTGTTACAGTGGGATGGTAAGGGTCCTGGTAGTACAGTGGGGATGGTAAGGGTCCTGGTAGTACAGTGGGGATGATAAGGGTCCCGGTAGTACAGTGGTGATGATAAGGGTCCCGGTAGTACAGTGGGGGTGGTAAGGGTCCTGGTAGTACAGTGGGGATGATAAGGGTCCTGATAGTACAGTGGGGTTGGTAAGGGTCCTGGTAGTACAGTGGGGATGATAAGGGTCCTGATAGTACAGTGGTGATGATAAGGGTCCCGGTAGTACAGTGGTGATGATAAGGGTCCCGGTAGTACAGTGGGGGTGGTAAGGGTCCTGGTAGTACAGTGGGGATGATAAGGGTCCTGATAGTACAGTGGGGATGGTAAGGGTCCTGGTGGTACAGTGGGGGTGGTAAGGGTTCTGATAGTACAGTGGGGTTGGTAAGGGTCCCGGTAGTACAGTGGGGATGATAAGGGTCCCGGTAGTACAGTGGTGATGATAAGGGTCCCGGTAGTACAGTGGTGATGATAAGGGTCCCGGTAGTACAGTGGGGGTGGTAAGGGTCCTGGTAGTACAGTGGGGATGGTAAGGGTCCTGGTAGTACAGTGGGGTTGGTAAGGGTCCTGGTAGTACAGTGGGGGTGGTAAGGGTTCTGATAGTACAGTGGGGATGGTAAGGGTCCTGGTAGTACAGTGGGGGTGGTAAGGGTTCTGATAGTACAGTGGGGATGATAAGGGTCCCGGTAGTACAGTGGTGATGATAAGGGTTCTGATAGTACAGTGGGGATGGTAAGGGTCCTGGTAGTACAGTGGTGATGATAAGGGTCCCGGTAGTACAGTGGGGGTGGTAAGGGTCCTGGTAGTACAGTGGGGATGGTAAGGGTCCTGGTAGTACAGTGGGGTTGGTAAGGGTCCTGGTAGTACAGTGGGGGTGGTAAGGGTTCTGATAGTACAGTGGGGTTGGTAAGGGTCCCGGTAGTACAGTGGGGATGATAAGGGTCCCGGTAGTACAGTGGTGATGATAAGGGTCCCGGTAGTACAGTGGTGATGATAAGGGTCCCGGTAGTACAGTGGTTTTGGTAAGGGTCCTGGTAGTACAGTGGGGTTGATAAGGGTCGCGGTAGTACAGTGGGGTTGGTAAAGGTTCCGGTAGTACAGTGGGGATGATAAGGGTCCCGGTAGTACAGTGGTGATGATAAGGGTCCCGGTAGTACAGTGGTGATGATAAGGGTCCCGGTAGTACAGTGGGGAGGGTAAGGGTCCTGGTGGTACAGTGGGGATGGTAAGGGTCCTGGTGGTACAGTGGGGATGGTAAGGGTCCTGGTGGTACAGTGGGGATGGTAAGGGTCCTGGTAGTACAGTGGGGAGGGTAAGTGTCCAGGTAGTACAGTGGGGTTGGTAAGGGTCCCGGTAGTACAGTGGGGATGGTAAGGGTCCTGGTGGTACAGTGGGGTTGGTAAGGGTCCCGGTAGTACAGTGGGGTTGGTAAGGGTCCTGGTAGTACAGTGGGAATGGTAAGGGTCCTGGTAGTACAGTGGGGTTGGTAAGGGTCATGGTAGTACAGTGGGGTTGGTAAGGGTCCCGGTAGTACAGTGGGGTTGGTAAGGGTCTACGAAGTACAGTGGGGATGGTAAGGGTCCTGGTGGTACAGTGGGGATGGTAAGGGTCCTGGTGGTACAGTGGGGATGGTAAGGGTCCTGGTAGTACAGTGGGGAGGGTAAGTGTCCAGGTAGTACAGTGGGGTTGGTAAGGGTCCCGGTAGTACAGTGGGGATGGTAAGGGTTCTCCTGGTACAGTGGGGTTGGTAAGGGTCCCGGTAGTACAGTGGGGTTGGTAAGGGTCCTGGTAGTACAGTGGGAATGGTAAGGGTCCTGGTGGTACAGTGGGGTTGGTAAGGGTCATGGTAGTACAGTGGGGTTGGTAAGGGTCCTGGTAGTACAGTGGGAATGGTAAGGGTCCTGGTAGTACAGTGGGGTTGGTAAGGGTCCCGGTAGTACAGTGGGGTTGGTAAGGGTCCCGGTAGTACAGTGGGGTTGGTAAGGGTCTACGAAGTACAGTGGGGATGGTAAGGGTCCTGGTAGTACAATAGGGATGGTAAGGGTCCCGGTAGTACAGTGGGGATGGTAAGGGTCCTGGTAGTACAGTGGTGTTGGTAAAGGTCCTGGTAGTACAGTGGTGTTGGTAAGGGTCCCGGTAGTACAGTGGTGTAACGGGGGGTGGGGGAAATAACTCTATCTTGTCCATTATTCCACCCCCCAGTTAACTAACGAGGCCGGGGGAAACAGCTCTCTCTAGTCCGTTATCCCGTCCTCAGTTAGCTAACTATTCTAGAGCACCTCCCAGAGTTCCTACGGCAACCTCTCTCGTTCAACACCTTGTAACCTAGGTATTTGACTACCTAGGTGCGGCGACTACAAGGCGCCGTAACTTGATCAGCTACCCGAAACTCTAGAGAGAACTCTAGAATACATTTCACTGCCACAAACGTATAAGAGACACGAAAGGAAAGAGAAGACTAGTGAAGTAATTAGTGAGGGTTTGGGATGAGAGAGGTAGAGAGGTGGGAGGAGCGAGGAGGGTCATTAGCTGAAAGGGAAAGTTCGGAGAGGGGAGGAGGGAGAGGAATAGATAGGTAGAAGTAGAAGAGTAGATAGTAGAAGTAGAAGAGTAGACAGTAGAAGTAGAAGACGAAATGCTGCCACTATCCATTCTAGACCATTACATACCAGACAAGGAATGGAACTTGTCTGTATCACAATATTCTCAAAAGATGTTATTACCATGTATCAACTCCAAACATGTACTCATTAATATCATGAACCAGTAACCACAGAGGCTTTCTCACCTCAACTCGAAAACTCTAGGGAACCAAGTTAAATGCAATTTAAATAATAACTTCAATTATATTTCACATGATAACTATCATAATTTAAGCAATTCAAATGTTCCAGCTTAATATGCAAAGTGAGCCATCATCCAAGAATTTGAGAACCCTACAACTTGACTGCCCCTGATCATCACACAAGATATGTAAACACGACCAAGTCACCTTAATGCTCAACTCACCAAGTGTCTACCTATACATACACAGTGTTACAGTGGGATGGTAAGGGTCCTGGTAGTACAGTGGGGATGGTAAGGGTCCTGGTAGTACAGTGGGGATGATAAGGGTCCCGGTAGTACAGTGGTGATGATAAGGGTCCCGGTAGTACAGTGGGGGTGGTAAGGGTCCTGGTAGTACAGTGGGGATGATAAGGGTCCTGATAGTACAGTGGGGTTGGTAAGGGTCCTGGTAGTACAGTGGGGATGATAAGGGTCCTGATAGTACAGTGGTGATGATAAGGGTCCCGGTAGTACAGTGGTGATGATAAGGGTCCCGGTAGTACAGTGGGGGTGGTAAGGGTCCTGGTAGTACAGTGGGGATGATAAGGGTCCTAATAGTACAGTGGGGATGGTAAGGGTCCTGGTAGTACAGTGGGGGTGGTAAGGGTTCTGATAGTACAGTGGGGTTGGTAAGGGTCCCGGTAGTACAGTGGGGATGATAAGGGTCCCGGTAGTACAGTGGTGATGATAAGGGTCCCGGTAGTACAGTGGTGATGATTAGGGTCCCGGTAGTACAGTGGTGATGATAAGGGTCCCGGTAGTACAGTGGGGGTGGTAAGGGTCCTGGTAGTACAGTGGGGATGGTAAGGGTCCTGGTAGTACAGTGGGGTTGGTAAGGGTCCTGGTAGTACAGTGGGGGTGGTAAGGGTTCTGATAGTACAGTGGGGTTGGTAAGGGTCCCGGTAGTACAGTGGGGTTGGTAAGGGTCCTGGTAGTACAGTGGGGATGGTAAGGGTCCTGGTAGTACAGTGGGGGTGGTAAGGGTTCTGATAGTACAGTGGGGATGATAAGGGTCCCGGTAGTACAGTGGTGATGATAAGGGTTCTGATAGTACAGTGGGGATGGTAAGGGTCCTGGTAGTACAGTGGTGATGATAAGGGTCCCGGTAGTACAGTGGGGGTGGTAAGGGTCCTGGTAGTACAGTGGGGATGGTAAGGGTCCTGGTAGTACAGTAGTGATGATAAGGGTCCCGGTAGTACAGTGGGGGTGGTAAGGGTCCTGGTAGTACAGTGGGGTTGGTAAGGGTCCTGGTAGTACAGTGGTGATGATAAGGGTCCCGGTAGTACAGTGGTGATGATAAGGGTCCCGGTAGTACAGTGGTGATGATAAGGGTCCCGGTAGTACAGTGGTGATGATAAGGGTCCCGGTAGTACAGTGGTTTTGGTAAGTGTCCTGGTAGTACAGTGGGGTTGATAAGGGTCGCGGTAGTACAGTGGGGTTGGTAAAGGTCCCGGTAGTACAGTGGGGATGATAAGGGTCCCGGTAGTACAGTGGGGATGATAAGGGTCCCGGTAGTACAGTGGTGATGATAAGGGTCCCGGTAGTACAGTGGTGATGATAAGGGTCCCGGTAGTACAGTGGGGAGGGTAAGGGTCCTGGTGGTACAGTGGGGATGGTAAGGGGTCCTGGTGGTACAGTGGGGATGGTAAGGGTCCTGGTGGTACAGTGGGGATGGTAAGGGTCCTGGTAGTACAGTGGGGAGGGTAAGGGTCCAGGTAGTACAGTGGGGTTGGTAAGGGTCCCGGTAGTACAGTGGGGATGGTAAGGGTCCTGGTAGTACAGTGGGGAGGGTAAGGGTCCTGGTAGTACAGTGGGGTTGGTAGGGATCCCGGTAGTACAGTGGGGTTGGTAAGGGTCCTGGTAGTACAGTGGGGTTGGTAAGGGTCCCGGTAGTACAGTGGGGATGGTAAGGATCCTGGTAGTACAGTGGGGAGGGTAAGGGTCCTGGTAGTACAGTGGGGTTGGTAAGGATCCCGGTAGTACAGTGGGATTGGTAAGGGTCCTGGTGGTACAGTGGGGTTGGTAAGGGTCCCGGTAGTACAGTGGGGTTGGTAAGGATCCCGGTAGTACAGTGGGGTTGGTAAGGGTCCTGGTAGTACAGTGGGAATGGTAAGGGTCCTGGTAGTACAGTGGGGTTGGTAAGGGTCCCGGTAGTACAGTGGGGTTGGTAAGGATCCCGGTAGTACAGTGGGGTTGGTAAGGGTCCTGGTAGTACAGTGGGGATGGTAAGGGTCCCAATAGTACAGTGGGGTTGGTAAGGGTCCTGGTAGTACAGTGGGGATGGTAAGGGTCCCGGTAGTACAGTGAGGTTGGTAAGGGGTCCCGGTAGTACAGTGGGGATTGTAAGCGTCCTGGTAGTACAGTGAGGTTGGTAAGGGGTCCCGGTAGTTCAGTGGGGATGGTAAGGTTCATGGTAGTACTGTGGGGATGGTAAGGGTCCTGGTAGTACAATAGGGGATTGTAAGGGTCCTGGTAGTACAGTGGGGATGGTAAGGGTCCCGGTAGTACAGTGGGGATGGTAAGGGTCCCGGTAGTACAGTGGGGATGGTAAGGGTCCCGGTAGTACAGTGGGGATGGTAAGGGTCCCGGTAGTACAGTGGGGATGGTAAGGGTCCCGGTAGTACAGTGGGGATGGTAAGGGTCCCGGTAGTACAGTGGGGTTGGTAAGGGTCCCGGTAGTACAGTGGGGATGGTAAGGTTCATGGTAGTACAGTGGGGATGGTAAGGGTCCTGGTAGTACATTGGGGGATTGTAAGGGTCCTGGTAGTACAGTGGGGATGGTAAGGGTCCTGGTAGTACAGTGGGGATGGTAAGGGTCCCGGTAGTATAGTGGGGTTGGTAAGGGTCCCGGTAGTACAGTGGGGATGGTAAGGATCCCGGTAGTACAGTGGGGTTGGTAAGGGTCCTGGTAGTACAGTGGGGATGGTAAGGGTCCCAATAGTACAGTGGGGTTGGTAAGGGTCCTGGTAGTACAGTGGGGATGGTAAGGGTCCCGGTAGTACAGTGAGGTTGGTAAGGGGTCCCGGTAGTACAGTGGGGATTGTAAGCGTCCTGGTAGTACAGTGAGGTTGGTAAGGGGTCCCGGTAGTTCAGTGGGGATGGTAAGGTTCATGGTAGTACTGTGGGGATGGTAAGGGTCCTGGTAGTACAATAGGGGATTGTAAGGGTCCTGGTAGTACAGTGGGGATGGTAAGGGTCCCGGTAGTACAGTGGGGATGGTAAGGGTCCCGGTAGTACAGTGGGGATGGTAAGGGTCCCGGTAGTACAGTGGGGATGGTAAGGGTCCCGGTAGTACAGTGGGGATGGTAAGGGTCCCGGTAGTACAGTGGGGATGGTAAGGGTCCCGGTAGTACAGTGGGGTTGGTAAGGGTCCCGGTAGTACAGTGGGGATGGTAAGGTTCATGGTAGTACAGTGGGGATGGTAAGGGTCCTGGTAGTACATTGGGGGATTGTAAGGGTCCTGGTAGTACAGTGGGGATGGTAAGGGTCCTGGTAGTACAGTGGGGATGGTAAGGGTCCCGGTAGTACAGTGGGGTTGGTAAGGGTCCCGGTAGTACAGTGGGGATGGTAAGGGTCCTGGTAGTACAGTAGGGTTGGTAATGGTCCTGGTAGTACAGTGGGGATGGTAAGGGGTCCTGGTAGTACAGTGGGGAGGGTAAGGGTCCCGGTAGGATAGTAGGAATGGTAATGATCCCGGTAGTACAGTGGTTTTAGTAAGGGTCCTGGTAGTACAGTGGGGTTGATAAGGGTCGCGGTAGTACAGTGGGGTTGGTAAGGGTCCTGGTAGTACAGTGAGGATGGTAAGGGTCCTGGTATTGCAGTGGGGATGGTAAGGGCCCCTGTTAGTACAGTGGGGATGGTAAGGGTCCTGGTAGTACAGTGGGGTTGGTAAGGGTCCCGGTAGGACAGTAGGAATGGTAATGATCCCGGTAGTACAGTGGTTTTGGTAAGGGTCCTGGTAGTACAGTGGGGTTGGTAAGGGTCCCGGTAGTACAGTGGTTGATGGTAAGGGTCCTAGTAGTACAGTAGGGGTGGTAAGGGTCCCGTAAGTACAGTGGGGATGGTAAGGGTCCCGGTAGTACAGTGGGGATGGTAAGGGTCCTAGTAGCACAGTAGGGTTGGTAAGGGAAAGGGTTGAATTTGGTACAATTCGTTTTATTGAGTCCGGAAAAGATAAAGCATAAACCAAACGTAAATATTCCAAATGAGTGAGGTTGGTAAGCAGATACAGCATGTACAGCAGATATATACTATATTAAGCCTCAGATGGCGTGTATTAGCCTTAGGATTAATAGGCTTGGTTTCATTAACAACATAATAGAAAAACCTTCGCGGTTTGGACAAATCCAATAGAAGTCTACTTTCTACTGGTGCATCACGTCCATACAGTGATCGACCACATCGTTACTATGAGTGCTACCATTAGGTGGATGGACTGTATATATATTCAGGATGTCAATACGAGAGGAGCGTGAGGCGAGGCTGTATATGTTTAGGATGTCAATATGAGAGCAGCGTGGGTGGGGCGAGGCTGTATATGTTCAGGATGTCAATATGAGAGCAACGTGGGGCGAGGCTGTACATGTTCAGGATGTCAATATGAGAGCAACGTGGGGCGAGGCTGTACATGTTCAGGATGTCAATACGAGAGCAGCGTGAGGCGAGGCTGTACATGTTCAGGATGTCAATACGAGAGCAGCGTGAGGCGAGGCTGTATATGTTCAGGATGTCAATACGAGAGCAGCGTGAGGCGAGGCTGTACATGTTCAGGATGTCAATACGAGAGCAGCGTGAGGCGAGGCTGTACATGTTCAGGATGTCAATACGAGAGCAGGTGGGGGCGAGGCTGTTGCGTCACTCGCTGCATTCCGCCAGGTTCACTTTCTTCCTACTTCTTGAGACACAAGTTTTTACCAAGGCAGAGGCCACAGCAACCGCCTAATAGTATTCACCTAATATTAATAGTAACCACCTAATATTAATAGCAACCACCTAATATTAATAGCAACCACCTAATATTAATAGCAACCCCCTAATATTAATAGCAACCCCCTAATATTAATAGCAACAACCTAATATTTATTGAAACCACTTAATATTAATAAGAACCACCTAATATTAATAGTAATCACCTAATATTATTCACCTAATATTAACAGCAACACATAAACATAAAAATAAAGCCATTACTGCGCAAAGCGTTTCAGGCAAAACTTAGAATAATTTAGATAAAAATTATTTATAGGTATAATAGGGTAAAAACTTATATAATAAAATGAGGAATAAGGTAACATAAAGTATGTGTGAATGTTCAGGAAATATAACAAATTATATACAATATGAAGGTGACACTTAATGATGGCAGTAAGACACAAATAGCTTAATTCGATGGGGAAATGTGAGTGAAGTTAGTTATATGATACTAAATATTTCTTAGTCTCGATTTTAAACTGGTTGGGAGACGATTAGCTCTTAATTTCATTTGGGAATCATTCCACAATTTGGGACCCTTGATTTGCATAGCATTTCTATTTTGGTTAGGTCTCGCTTTAAGAATATTAAAAATATATTTGTTTCTCAAGCATGACTGTCAGGTATTACTCTCTGTCACAGCCTGGGCCTAATTATCCTGGCAAAGGCTTGGCCGTGCCAGTATACGCAGCCTGCCCCCTGGATGTACAACACTATCTGGCTAGTATCAAAGTAAATTGCGGCTTCAGTATTGAAATGACCAGTAATGAAATAGGGCTAGATGATAACTATGACATAACCCCCTTTGAAATAAAAAAAATTCACTCAAGAAAGGTAAGGCTACCTCTCCTGGAGAGGATGGCATCACATACAATACCATGAGAGTACTTGCTGAGCTGCTAAATAGCCCTTTGCTTGAATTGTTTAACCAAAGTCTAAGGCAGGGTGCCTTACCTAACCGCTGGACACAGGTTCTCATAATACCCATACCAAAGCCTAATTCACAAACATTCAGACCCATTTCTTTGACATCGTATATGTGTAAAGTTCTTGAGGATTATACTCGACAAATAAATGTTTCAAATTTGGCCCCACCTTGCTCCTAACCTGTATGGTTTCCTTTCTGGAAGAAGCACAAAAACTTGCTTTGCTGAATCTTTTATTTCAGAGGGACCAAGCGCTCAGGCGGTATTTATTGACCTCTAAACTGCTTTTTGATACAGCAAACAGAGAAATAATCTTAGAACAACTTGCCTCCTTTGGAGTTACGGGAATATTGCTGACTTGGTACAGGGGTTACCTGAGTAACAGAACCACCTCAGTCCCTTTCAAGGGGGTCAAAAGTGAACATTGTGTACCCTTTGAGTTGGGTACATCCCAGTTTGGAGTACTTAGCCCAACACTGATCAATGTTCTGATTGCACAAATTAACAATTGATATTCCCACACTAGCTGACGAAGCCGTCATCTGTTATGCCGATGACATTTGCATTGTTGCAAATGCCCAAACTAGACTGCAAGCTCTACTTGATTCACTCGCTGCTAAAAAGCACTGAATATGGTCTTGTTATCACTATAACTAAATCCAGAGGTCTCCATCCTCAAGAGAAAACTCATGTCCATCTAACTTTCAAGGTCAACAACCACAACATTGAAACGTGTGGGCAGCACAAATTCTTTGGAGTTGGTATCAACAGTGACATTGTAAACGATCTACACCATAGGTTAAAAAAAACTTAAACCACTGTGCTCTAGGCTAGTACTGATGTCCTATGGTTAGTATCACTTGGGATTTATGATTGATATTAGCAGCAGACTGCTGGTAAAACTCGGGACAATCTCCAAAGCGGCTTAGATACGCCTAAGTCAAATAACAAAATAAATATTTACAAGTTACTAAAAACATATAACATTATAAGTTATTCAGGGAAAACTCTCCATATCCTTTTGGTACCTGAACACCAATACAAAATAATCAAAGTCACCGATGTGGTTTGCGAGTTCCCAATAACATAGGGAAGGTATTAAGCCTAAACTCATTAGTCTGCTAATCTTTTATTAAATCACTCCAGGTATACCACACACTTTACCTTGTTCTCAAAACTTTCCCTAAATCAATCAACCCATCCTCCTGTTAAGATAGTACCTATTGTGACGATCGTCAATAGTCAGAATTCGAACATTCTTAGCTTTTAGATAGTAGTATACTGACTAGTAAGGAGTTCTTTTACAATAAATGAAGCTAAAACACAAACTTAAATATTCCTAGGCTTAGTATAGCACACACATGTACTATATTAGGCCTCAGATATCGCGAATTAAGCCTAGGGAGGTTAGGATAGGTTAGTTTAGATTGTCAAAGCAATACTAGTGAAAAATAGTTTTCTGGTCTGTCCAACTCAATAGTTCAAATTTCTACGTTCTAATTTTTTGTACGTCGGAATATATACTATAGTCCTCATCGTTACTGTAAGTACTACCAAAACAGGATGGGCTGAAATCAACATAACCAAGGTCAAACTATGCACAAACCCACAATATATATATATATATATATATATATATGCGGAAAATCCACAGAGAAATATGAAATGAGGTGAACGTTTCGGCTTTGTTAAAGCCTTTGTCAACACCAGACTGACTAAGGAGAATGATGATAAAGATGATGATGATAAAGATTAAGCCACTCAAAAGGTGGCACGGGCATGAATAGCCCGTAAGTGGTGGCCCTTTTGAGCCATTACCAGTATCAAGAGCTGATACTGGAGATTTGTGGAGGTGCGACTGCACCCTGCGTGACGGGAGATGTCTCCCGTAATTATTATTTTTTTTTTTTTTTTTTTTTTTTTTTCCCCCAGTGTTCTGAGGTTGCATTTAACCATCAAGCTGTTATCGTGGGGGAGGATACTGCTTCACCGTCTTTATGAGGGTGTCCAGCTGCTGGACACCTTTGTTGACCAGGAGAGTGGCTGTGTTGATGGCTTCAGGGTGGCCACTGCATGATTCAGGAACTCTTAAAGCTCTTCTAAGGTCATTGGTTGCTTCACATTCCAGAAGATAGTGAAGTAATGGCTTTTCTGTGACAGTTTGGCAGAAGATGCACTCTCTCTGTCGGGTTTCACCAATCTCCCAGTTGCATCTGTAACCTAGACGTAGTCTATATAGCCTAACTGCTATTTCCCTGTGGATTCCTTTTGGGATATTTAACCTTTCTAATTTGGTTGCCTGAAGATACCATGTTGCAGATGGCGAACCTTCAGCTATTCTCTGGTGTAGGTAGGCTTTGTTGAGATGTGAGAGTTTTTTGGTGATGATGTTTTTTATGTTCTCTAGGCTGGGTTGAATTGTTTTATGTATCACTGGATGACGAGTTGCCAATTTAGCAATTTCATCAGCTTTTTCATTTAATGGGATTCCAATATGGGATGGGATCCAGTTTAAAGTTATGTTGAGGCCTTTGCCTTTAGCGACTGCTCCTTGATACAAAATGGTGGTAATTATTTCCACATTATCTTTCCACTGTTTTTGTCCTAGTATTTGAAGTGCAGCTTTTGAGTCTGTGTGTATGATTGCATTTTGAGTGTTTTGTGCAATCACATATGCGAATGCCTGTTGTATGGCGAACAGCTCAGTTTGGGTTGATGATACTAGTCCTCCCAGTCTCCAATATGCCTGAACGCTGGTCGTGCAAAGAGCAGCGCCAGCACTCTCATTTTCTGTGTCCACCGATCCGTCTGTGAAGATGTGGGTGGCTCCTGCTACTGCTATGCTATACATTTGCTCTTCTATTATGCGCCTTAGGATTGTCGGATCATAGGCAGCCTTTTTCATTGGGAGACTTTCTATTACTATTTTGAAAGTAGGCTCTTCCCACGGCGCGGAAGGAGTGTAATTTGGGTGTGGATGATCACCCTCTCTATCAAGAATCATGTTTTTTAAATGTAGTCTGTTTATGACTTTTCCTGCTCTTGCAACCCAAGAGTTTCCATTGTTTTGGCCTAGTCCAACCACCAAGGCCTGCCGTACTGGGATTGGATCAGAAGAAATAATTATCTTACTGATAATTGTAGCTGTCCTTTGTGATATTCTTTCTTGTAGAGAGGGCAAACCCGTCTCCAGTCTAAGAGTTTCAAGCCTCGTCCACATGGGGGCTCCCA
This sequence comes from Procambarus clarkii, assembly GCF_040958095.1. Lineage (NCBI taxonomy): Eukaryota > Metazoa > Arthropoda > Malacostraca > Decapoda > Cambaridae > Procambarus > Procambarus clarkii. The sequence continues at coordinate 14,265,415 of NC_091222.1, forward strand.
GTGCAGCTCTCATAGCATTGTTTTGGGCAACTTCAAGCTTTTTTCACTGTTGGTGTGATAGATTTGTGAGTGCAGGTGCGGCATAATCGATCACTGATCTGACTGCCTGTACATAGTATGTGCGAAGGACTTGCAGATTGGCTCCTCCAGAAAGGGAGGTTAGCGACCTGAGGATTGCCGTCCGGGCCGCAGTTCGCTCTCTCAAGTATGTGACCTCAGCATTAAAATTCATGTGTGTGTCCAGGATGATTCCTAGATACTGATAGGTGTCGACCCATTCTATTGGTTGACCCTGTACTGTGAGTTGGATGTTGGGCTTCGCTATTTTTATGGGCATGGCCTTTGACTTTGAGGGGTTGAGTTTGATCCCAATCTGTTTTGCCTCTTTACTGATGCAGTCTAAGCATTTGGGTGCAAGGCGCGCCGCATCCCTTCCTTTTATGATGATGACAAAGTCGTCCGCGTAGTTTAGCAGCCTGCAGTGATGTGGGAGTTTCAACCTCATTATTCTTTCCATTAAACAGTTGAAGAGAAGAGGGCTAAGAATACCTCCTTGCGGTGTACCATTTTCATGTCTTTTGTACTCAGAGACTGTGCCATGAAGTTTTACTCTTGCTTCTCTGTTTATGAGACAGTTTTTGGTCCAGGAGAGCAGGTTGCCTTTGACCTCTTTGTCAATGAGGCAGCAGAGAATAGCTGGGGCGCTAGCCAGTTCAAAGGCTTTTTCGAGGTCCAGGAATATCAGCATTCCTGGTCTGTCATTCAAGTGGGCTAACAGAGTTATAATACATTCCACTGTGCCAACCCCTCTTCTATAGGCATACATATCATGGTGCAGTTTAGGCATTTTCCACTCCAGTCTGTTGAGTGCCATTCTGTCAGCCGTCTTGGCTGCACAGCTTTGGAGAGAGATGGGCCTGGGATTAGCTGGATCTTTGGGTTTTGGGATCGGCACTATGTCTGCTCTATTCCAAGCAGAAGGTCTAGTTTGAGAAGTCCAGGCTAAATTAATTAACCTTAGGTATGCAGCGTCTCCCTCTGGGCCGAGGTTTCTAATCATTTTATAGGTTATTTTGTCGGCTCCAGGGGATGTATCTTTGGAGTTTTTCTTAGCCCGATTGAGCTCATCCAGTGTGAAGGGGGCATTAGTGTCAGAGACTTCTTCACATGCTGTAAGGATTTTGTGCCACCTTTCTTCCTCTAGTCCGGTCTGTACTGCTAATACATCTGGTGGAAGTTGATTGCTGGCTGCTCTCTCTGCAAACCTGGTTGCCAGTACTTCGGCTTCCTGTTGAGGATCTTTGGGGTGTGGAGCTTTAGGTGTTTTATTCCTTAATTGCTTAAAACTGCAGACCAATAAAGTATTGGAATTTATTAAATTGTGTATAAATGACAATTATTTTAGTTTTAATGGAAAATTTTTCAAACAAACATTTGGTATGGCGATGGGCAATCCCCTGTCCCCAGTTTTAAGCAATTTGTATATGGAATTCTTTGAAACAAAAATCTTATCCAGGATTATCCCGGCTAATGTGGTTTGGTATAGGTATGTTGATGATATTTTGTGCTTATGGCCGTGTGACAAAGACCAGATAGTTTTTCTTAATGAACTCAATTCTTTGGTACCTTCAATAAAATTCACTTGTGAGACTGAGGAGAATGGTACTCTTCCGTTTTTGGACATTATGATTCATAGAGTCACTAGAAAGTTCAAATTTAATGTGTATAGGAAACCTACCAACGTGGGGTCGTATGTTCATTTTTATTCGAATCATCATAGTAAAGTTAAACAGGCAGTATTTTCAGGAATGTTTCTACGAGCTTTGAGGGTTTGCAGCCCTGAGTTTTTTGATGAAGAGATTGCTAAAATATATGAAATTGGGAAGAGTCTACAATATCCTAAGAGGTTTTTGGATTTCTCGTTTGTACAAGCCAAGCGTACGTTTTATAATCACGTCCCTAAAGCGAAACCAAAAATTACTAACTCATTGGTGGTACCTTATGCGAGTGGACTTGAAAAATTGTCTCTGATTTTTAAGAAACTTAATATAAATTTGGTGTTCACTAATAGTACGATCAAATCCAATTTAATAAAAAACTCCCCTGATACAGCAGGTTGTGTGTATTCGATTCCCTGCAATGATTGTGATTCTGTGTACCTTGGACAAACAGGAAAGTCCTTACAATTGCGGTTGTCACAACATGCTTATAGTATTAGAACTGCCCAAACGTCTAATGCATTGTATCTACATACGAGTTTATGCGATCACAATATTAACTGGAATGGGGCAAAAAGCATTACCAATTGTGGGGATTTCGTGGAACGGAATTTGATTGAGTCTGCTCTAATCAGTGTCCAAATCTTCTTAATGTCAGTACTGGAATGTACAAACTTGATCCATTTTTAAGTTATAATATTGCACAACAGTTAAGAAACAACTCTGATAGAGAGGCTTACAATGTCTCATTATAATTGTATATTCATATATTGTGTGTTCATGAGGCTTTTCTTTAATCTTTCATCCTTATTCTCTGACCGCTTAATCCTCTTTGACCATTCTAAGCTAAGCTATACCTGTTTTTGGTTAATTACACCTGACCAACCCTTGGGATGGGGTGGTCAGGTGTCGGCCTATATATCTTCCCCCCTTCTCCCTTCTCCTTAGTCAGTCTGGTGTTGACAAAGGCTTTAACAAAGCCGAAACGTTCACCTCATTTCATATTTCTCTGTGGATTTTCCGCATAAAATGATCAGTGTTTTGTGATCGTCAATTGCATATATATATATATATATATATATATATATATATATATATATATATATATATATATATATATATATATATATATATATATATTATATATATATATAATATATATATATATATTATATATATATAATATATATATATATATATATAATATTTATATATACACACACACACACACACACACACACACACCCTTTCGGTCATATCCAACAACATATGTTTACAAGAAAGACTGCTACCAAAATATACTAATTAATTTATATATATATATATATGTCGTACCTATTAGCCAGAACGCACTTCTCAGCCTACTATGCAAGGCCCGATTTGCCTAATAAGCCAAGTTTTCGTGAATTAATTGTTTTTCGACTACCTAACATACCTAACCTAACGTTTTCTGCTACCTAACCTAACCTAACCTATAAAGATAGGTTAGGTTAGGTAGGGCTGGTTAGGTTCGGTCATATATCTACGTTAATTTTAACTCCAATAAAAAAAAATTGACCTCATACATAATGAAATGGGTAGCTTTATCATTTCATAAGAAAAAAAAATAGAGAAAATATATTAATTCAGGAAAACTTGGCTTATTAGGCAAATCGGGCCATGCATTGTAGGCTGAGAAGTGCGTTCTGGCTACTAGGTACGACATATATATATATATATATATATATATATATATATATATATATATATATATATGTCGTACCTAGTAGCCAGAACTCACTTCTCAGCCTACTATTCAAGGCCCGATTTGCCTAATAAGCCAAGTTTTCCTGAATTAATATATTTTTTCTAATTTTTTTCTTATGAAATGATAAAGCAACCCTTTTCTCTATGTATGAGGTCAATTTTTTTTATTGGAGTTAAAATTAACGTAGATATATGACCGAACCTAACCAACCCTACCTAACCTAACCTAACCTATATTTATAGGTAAGGTTAGGTTAGGTAGCCAAAAAAAGCTAGGTTAGGTTAGGTAGGTTAGGTAGACGAAAAAACATTAATTCATGAAAACTTGGCTTATTAGGCAAATCGGGCCTTGAATAGTAGGCTGAGTAGTGCGTTCTGGCTATTAGGTACGACATATATATATATATATATATATATATATATATATATATATATATATATATATATATATATATATATATATATATATATATAATAATATGCAGGCAGTAAGTCAAAATAACGTGACTGAAAATTAGGCACCCCAGCCCACCCACACGCCTGAAAATAATGGAAGGACGAGGTTTCGAACCTTCCTGAAAGGACACGGCTTAATAATGGTTCAGGACGGACCGAAATGTTACTACCATAAAAAATAACGATTTTACCTTTGTTAAAAGGCGAGGCTATTGTGTGACGTGTTGGTAACCCTTCGTGTCGGCTCTGTTGTTATACATAATTGTTGCAAGACATTGCACCAGCATCAGTGTGCCACCCGTGCTTTTCTTCTAGGCTCATGTTATATTGGTGACATGGATATTTAGATCTGTAGTTACGCGTATTTTATTTATTTATTTTCGTGCTTTTAACGCTCCAAGCCTTCCTTTAAAAATTATAGTACCTGGAGCGACTATGGATTTTATGAAAAAAATGTTTAATATTGTACCCCACCGCTTTTTGTACTACTGACAAATGACATAAAAAAATGCAACAACCCAATTTAACCTCTCCTAGGCCTAATACGAAATTTTAGAGCTAACTTACAAAATAGTGAGAATAATTTACTACATATAAGTAGTGTACGAATAAACTGTTTATGGTACTGTTCACTTTATATTGTCAAGAAAAGTAAAGCTGAAACCCAAACTTAAATGTTTCAACGTGTATTAGTCAATACACGTCCTAATACAACATGTATTAGGCCTAAGATGGTTAAGTTAGTTTTATAAATGTTAATCTCTACATGGAAGAGATTAAATTTCGTTATGTTCTTCTTTGTGGCCTTTGCAAAATCAATAGCTTACGAAATTAACTTTTTGGGTGTATATGTGTATACTGCACCGACGCTCTATGTATATTAAGGCTAGGTTGAGACGCGCTCACTAACATGTAGCCTTGGCCCCGATAATGCTAATCATGTCATCACTCTCAGCCTTCATTATTTTGGTTTCTTGACAGACAGTAACCAAGACCTTAATTGTTGCAGGTGTTGGGTACAGCAAGCCGGCGATGGTGACGGGCGGCTGTCTAGTGGCCCTCCCCTGCATCCACACCTGGAAGAGGTACGTCACTAGGCTATTTTCTTCCATGGTTACTTTCCCTGTATCCATGGGTGAAGAGGTAGGACACTGGGCTATTTTCTTCCTTGGTTGCCGTCCTCGTATGCATAGGTCTAAAGAGGTAGGTCACTAGGCTATTTTCTTCCATGGTTACCTTCCCTGTATCCATGGGTGAAGAGGTAGGACACTGGGCTATTTTCTTCCTTGGTTGCCGTCCTTGTATGCATAGGTCTAAAGAGGTAGGTCCCTAGGCTATTTTCTTTCCTGGTTGCCTTCCTTGTATCCATAGGTAAAGAAGTAGATCACTCGGTTCTCTAGTGGCCTTACCCCTGCAGCCAAGGGGTAGGCGAGTTAATTCACACTCCGGGTGAGAGAGAATCTCAGTAGTGAATCATTCAAAACTTTTGTCTTAGGATCTTTGTTAAATCAGGGGCTGCATAAGTTTTCAATGCGTTTATTTGATTGTTAGGGTTGGTGTTAGGCATAAGGTCTATCCCTCTATGGAGGGTAAAGGCCTCCACTGGTCTTATCGACCAACCAACAACTATATATATGTCCTAAACATAGTCCAGGACCGGAGAAAACTCTGAAGTGTATATGGTCTGTGCGATGTTGTTTTCAGTTTGCATATTGTGAAGGTGTTCTATGGTGCTTAATTTAGCACCAGTCTGAGCATTAGGGTTGTTTGTGATTAGTTTCTTGGTGGGGGTATGCAGGCGTCAAGATGTCAAAAGGTACTATCTGCCAGGGTGAAAGGAAGTGCTGTACTCTTTCATCTGTATGTACATCGTGCAGTCCCATCATTTTAATAAGAGTGGTTGTTCTTTGAATCTATTTAGACTCGCTGGTTCCATTATGTATGTGTTCTAACAGTTCAACTGACACAATGTTGTTTTCGTTATCACGCAGAAGCTTTAGTCCCATCATAAGACTGATTTCAAATATTCTATCTCGAATGCTAGGCATATTTAATTCTTTCCACATATTAAGAATTCTGGTAGTTATTGGACAGCCAAGTATAATTCTGAATGCTTCATTTTGTATTTTTCCAGTCTATCAATACTTTTGCCATTTTCCAGGACTAAAACTGGTGCATGATAGACTATCAGAGACCTTACATATGCTAAGTACATCATTTTTGCTATTCTAATATTAACACCGTATTTAGCGACCACACCAATGATATGTACGCTCATAAACCCAATGTATCTTCTGATATATATATATATATATATATATATATATTTTATTAAATATGACCGAAAAAGTAAGATTAATAATTCTAACACGAATTTTCTCAATCTTTCGTACATTATGCTTCATTGTTGGAGGTAAATCAAAAATCACTTCTCCAAAATTCATTTTTATTTCTAGTCTGACGCGACACGGGCGCGTTTCGTAAAACTTATTACATTTTCAAAGACTTCACAAATACACAACTGATTAGAACTTGCGTTTCCCTGATTTTATATCTACATTTGAGTGGGGTGGGAAGGGTGATGTGGCATTACATTTGAGTAAGGTGGGAAGGATGATGTGGCATTAGAGGATATTAATAGGGTATTAAAAGTATCAACACAAGACAGAACACGAAACAATGGATATTGAATAGAAGTGTTTGTAGAAAGCCTATTGGTCCATATTTCTTGATGCTTCTATATTGGAGCGGAGTCTTGAGGTGGGTAGAATATAGTTGTGCAATAATTGGCTGTTGATTGCTGGTGTTGACTTCTTGATGTGTAGTGCCTCGCAAACGTCGAGCCGCCTGCTATCGCTGTATCTATCGATGATTTCTGTGTTGTTTACTAGGATTTCTCTGGCGATGGTTTGGTTATGGGAAGAGATTATATGTTCCTTAATGGAGCCCTGTTGTTTATGCATCGTTAAACGCCTAGAAAGAGATGTTGTTGTCTTGCCTATATACTGGGTTTTTTGGAGCTTACAGTCCCCAAGTGGGCATTTGAAGGCATAGACGACGTTAGTCTCTTTTAAAGCGTTCTGTTTCGTGTCTGGAGAGTTTCTCATGAGTAGGCTGGCCGTTTTTCTGGTTTTATAGTAAATCGTCAGTTGTATCCTCTGATTTTTGTCTGTAGGGATAACGTTTCTATTAACAATATCTTTCAGGACCCTTTCCTCTGTTTTATAAAACAGAGGAAAGGGTCCTGAAAGATATTGTTAATAGAAACGTTATCCCTACAGACAAAAATCAGAGGATACAACTGACGATTTACTATAAAACCAGAAAAACGGCCACCCTACTCATGAGAAACTCTCCAGACACGAAACAGAACGCTTTAAAAGAGACTAACGTCGTCTATGCCTTCAAATGCCCACTTGGGGACTGTAAGCTCCAAAAAACCCAGTATATAGGCAAGACAACAACATCTCTTTCTAGGCGTTTAACGATGCATAAACAACAGGGCTCCATTAAGGAACATATAATCTCTTCCCATAACCAAACCATCGCCAGAGAAATCCTAGTAAACAACACAGAAATCATCGATAGATACAGCGATAGCAGGCGGCTCGACGTTTGCGAGGCACTACACATCAAGAAGTCAACACCAGCAATCAACAGCCAATTATTGCACAACTATATTCTACCCACCTCAAGACTCCGCTCCAATATAGAAGCATCAAGAAATATGGACCAATAGGCTTTCTACAAACACTTCTATTCAATATCCATTGTTTCGTGTTCTGTCTTGTGTTGATACTTTTAATACCCTATTAATATCCTCTAATGCCACATCATCCTTCCCACCTTACTCAAATGTAATGCCACATCACCCTTCCCACCCCACTCAAATGTAGATATAAAATCAGGGAAACGCAAGTTCTAATCAGTTGTGTATTTGTGAAGTCTTTGAAAATGTAATAAGTTTTACGAAACGCGCCCGTGTCGCGTCAGACTAGAAATAAAAATGAATTTTGGAGAAGTGATTTTTGATTTACCTCCAACAGTGAAGCATAATGTACGAAAGATTGAGAAAATTCGTGTTAGAATTATTAATCTTACTTTTTCGGTCATATTTAATAAAATATGTCTACAGGAAAGACTGCTACCAAAATATACTAATATATATATATATATATATATATTATTAAATATGACCGAAAAAGTAAGATTAATAATTCTAACACGAATTTTCTCAATCTTTCGTACATTACGCTTCACTGTTGGAGGTAAATCAAAAATCACTTCTCCAAAATTCATTTTTATTTCTAGTCTGACGCGACACGGGCGCGTTTCGTAAAACTTATTACATTTTCAAAGACTTCACAAATACACAACTGATTAGAACTTACGTCTCTCTGATATTATATCTACATTTGAGTGAGGTGGGAAGGATGATGTGGCATTAACACAAGACAGAACAGGGGATATTAATAGGGTATTAAAAGTATCAACACAAGACAGAACAGAAAACAATGGGTATTGAATAGAAGTGTTTGTAGAAAGCCTATTGGTCCATATTTCTTGATGCTTCTATATTGGAGCGGAGTCTTGAGGTGGGTAGAATATAGTTGTGCAATAATTGGCTGTTGATTGCTGGTGTTGACTTCTTGATGTGTAGTGCCTCGCAAACGTCAAGCCGCCTGCTATCGCTGTATCTATCGATGACACAGAAAAACAACACAGAAATCATCGATAGATACAGCGATAGCAGGCGGCTTGACGTTTGCGAGGCACTACACATCAAGAAGTCAACACCAGCAATCAACAGCCAATTATTGCACAACTATATTCTACCCACCTCAAGACTCCGCTCCAATATAGAAGCATCAAGAAATATGGACCAATAGGCTTTCTACAAACACTTCTATTCAATACCCATTGTTTTCTGTTCTGTCTTGTGTTGATACTTTTAATACCCTATTAATATCCCCTGTTCTGTCTTGTGTTAATGCCACATCATCCTTCCCACCTCACTCAAATGTAGATATAATATCAGAGAGACGTAAGTTCTAATCAGTTGTGTATTTGTGAAGTCTTTGAAAATGTAATAAGTTTTACGAAACGCGCCCGTGTCGCGTCAGACTAGAAATAAAAATGAATTTTGGAGAAGTGATTTTTGATTTACCTCCAACAGTGAAGCGTAATGTACGAAAGATTGAGAAAATTCGTGTTAGAATTATTAATCTTACTTTTTCGGTCATATTTAATAATATATGTCTACAGGAAAGACTGCTACCAAAATATACTAATATATATATATATATATATATATATATATATTATATATATATATAATGCGAACAAGCCTGAATGATCCCCAGGACTATATGCAACTCAAAACTCACACCCCAGAAGTGACTCGAACCCATACTGCCAGGAGCACTCTGCTGCCGTACAGGATCCCTTAAACCGCTCAACCAACACGACCGGACAAAAGAGGATGGTAGCCGAGGTTATTTCCATCCCCCCGCCAGCACACGGTTGGTAATCTTGGGCATGGTATTTTATCAAATCACCTCATTCTTTGGGGCACACGTGAGGAACACAATTACCAATCGAGTGCCAGTGGGGTGATGGAAATACCCTCGACTACCATCCTCTTTTGTCCGGTCGTGTTGGTCGAGCGGTTAAGGGATCCTGTATGCCAGCAGAGTGCTCCTGGCAGTATGGGTTCGAGTCACTTCTGGGGTGTGAGTTTTCACCTTATATATATATATATATATATATATATATATATATATATATATATATATATATATATATATATATATATATATATATATATATATATGTCGTACCTAGTAGCCAGAACGCACTTCTCAGCCTACTATACAAGGCCCGATTTGCCTAATAAGCCAAGTTTTCCTGAATTAATATATTTTTTCTAATTTTTTTCTTATGAAATGATAAAGCTACCCATTTCATTATGTATGAGGTCAATTTTTTTTTATTGGAGTTAAAATTAACGTAGATATATGACGGAACCTAACCAACCCTACCTAACCTAACCTAACCTATCTTTATAGGTTAGGTTAGGTTAGGTAGCCGAAAAAGTTAGGTTAGGTTAGGTTAGGTAGGTTAGGTAGTCGGAAAACAATTAATTCATGAAAACTTGGCTTATTAGGCAAATCGGGCCTTGCATAGTAGGCCTAGAAGTGCATTCTGGCTACTAGGTACGACATATATATATATATATATATATATATATATATATATATATATATGTCGTACCTAGTAGCCAGAACGCACTTCTCAGCCTACTATGCAAGGCCCGATTTGCCTAATAAGCCAAGTTTTACTGAGTTAATATATTTTCTCTAATTTTTTTCTTATGAAATGATAAAGCTACCCATTTCATTATGTACGAGGTCTTTTTTTTATTGGAGTTAAAATTAACGTAGATATATGACCGAACCTAACCAACCCTACCTAAGCTAACCTAACCTATCTTTATAGGTTAGGTTAGGTTTGGTAGCCGAAAAAGTTAGGTTAGGTTAGGTAGGTTAGGTAGTCGAAAAAACATTAATTCATGAAAACTTGGCTTATTAGGCAAATCGGGCCTTGCATAGTAGGCTGAGAAGTGCGTTCTGGCTACAAGGTACGACATATATATATATATATATATATATATATATATATATATATATATATATATATATATATATATATATATATATATATATATAATGTGTGTGTGTGTGTGCGCGTATATGTGTATGGGTATGTGTGTGTGTGTGTCACTGAATATGACAGCATATTCTGTATTATCTATCTTCTGTTAATACAGAAGATATTAACTGTATTAACCATTAACTGTGAACTACTGAACCCTGAAACAACAACACAAAACTCGTGTAGAAACAAAGACACTCCGTAAGTTAACAGCCCTAAACGGTGGACAGTTAAAGATCCCTTGTCCTAAAGATGGCTACATTAACCTGACTTCTTATGATCTTACCCAGGACCAACGAGACCTCTTAAGTCTTGGTCTAAATTGTCAATTAATATCTAAACCAAAGATGCATAAAAACGTATGGAAATCGAAATGCTTCTGGGCGACTTCCATAAGCTAGAAGACAACAAAAATGTCATCACCACTGACACAGTTCACGCTGAACTACTAACAGAAGCCAGGGAAAAAACGAGGAACATACTTGTCGACAATCTTAACCCCACGACTCAAAGAAGCAGCGAAACAACTAAAAAAACTGGAAGATGTAACAATAAGAAAAGCCGACAAGACAGCAGCAAATGTGTTGATTTCTACCCTAGAATACATGAATAAAATTAGTGACATCCTTTGTGATGACACTAAATTTCAACGAATCACGAGGAACCCCGTAGAAGACCTTAAACGGAAAGTGAACAAAACTATTACCGCAATCAATGCAAAAAATGCAGTGTTCATTTCGCTAAACTCCAGGGCGACTATGGCTTAGGACATGCTTATGACAATATTAAGACACACAAACCAGGTAACCCACTATGTCCAATAATCAGCCAAATACCAACTCCAACCTATCATCTCGCAAAAAAACTTAACGGACTGCTAACTCCTTACACTCCATGCAACTCTAGTCTACAATTGTCAGCAGATTTCTTAGAATTAGTCAAAACTACACAGCCCGATGGAATCATTGCTTCCCTGGACGTCGAATCCCTATTTACCAACGTCCCAGTCGACACAACCATAGAAATGATATTGGACAGAGTATACAGAGACGAGAGCACCCCTAAATTAGACATACCCGAGCCTCACTTGAAGAGCCTTCTTCAGGAATGTACAAAGGAAGCCCCTTTCATCAGTCCACAAGGAGACATGTATTTACAAATAGACGGAGTAGCAATGGGCTCCCCCTTAGGAGTTTTATTTGCTAATTTTTATATGGGAACCATCGAAGATAGGGTCTTCAGTAGCAGACAAAAACCAACTGTATACTGCCGTTATGTAGATGACATATTCGTAATAGTAAAAGACTCAGATGAACTAATTGACCTAAAAAGACACCTAGAAAGAGAGTCAGTACTCCGATTTACACATGAAAATAGTGAAAATAACAGTCTGCCATTCTTGGATGTACTAATAACAAAAACAGGAACCTCTTTAAGCACCAACGTATATACCAAGCCCACCAACATAGGATTATGCCTGAACGGTAGAAGTGAGTGCCCCCAAAGATACAAAGCCAGTGTTCTCAATGCTTATATTCGTCGAGCGCTTACCCACTGCTCTGAATGGAGCAATGTGAGTAGAGAGTTTGAAAGAATAACTCAGGTATTGGCGAACAATGGATATAGCAACGCGGAAATAAACGCTGCTATAAGAAGACACTTGGACCGTTGGTATAATTCAGAACCTAGAACAGAAACCACAACACCCCCAATAAAATTATATTACAAATCAACTATGCACAGTGAACATAAAAAAGAAGAAAGAATAATGAAATAAATAATCCATAAAGGAGTAAAAAGCACTACTCCTAACCAAAACATAGACCTGATCATATTCTATAAAACAAAGAAGACTACCGACCTCCTTATTAAAAACAGCCCGAAGCCGACGGAGAACCCTTTACAGCAGTCAAGCGTTGTATACATGTACACTTGCCCCCATGAAGGATGTAACCTTCAATCTAAGTACATAGGTATGACGTCGACCAAGCTGACGAGGCGTTTGACCTGTCATCTTCAATCCGGTGCCCCCAGGAAATCACATGAAACAAGCCCATGACATCAACCTAACAAGAGAAATGCTGAATAAAAACACCCGTATAATAAACAAAACCCAAGATGTAAGAAGATAACAAATTCTTGAAGCAATCCACATAAAAATAGAACAACCTACCATGAATACTTAAATCACGGAACTATTCACTCTACCCACCATGAGAGTAGGAGCAAGACCAGAACGTGAAAATGCCAGCATAGAAGATACTACTCAAGAAACAGCGCCCACTACCCTTGATCAATCTTTGTGTGTACCCTATTTAGCCTTCTGTTCCTCAGCTTCTTGTCTCCCTACTCTTTACCCCTATGTTTACCCTAGGGTATCCCCACTGTTTACACCTGACCCCATTGTTCGATCCATATATATTCACCTAATGAACTAGTATAACTGGGTCGTCATGGAGTGGCTTGTCCTGTTAGCCTTATTCACGTGATGCCACTCGCCGTCACTTTCAGAACTAGTATCCATTATCGATGGTCTTTTCCTTAATTCCATTAAGGAAAAGGCCCATTAATCTCTCCAGCTTCTCCAGCTCTCCCAGCGCCTCAGACTAGATCTACGCTTCCAATCTTCAAAGTGCAGCACACGGAAGGTAAGTCTTCCTACGCTACTGTAGTGGACCTGGAAAAAGAGTACCCCCAGCTCCAGGTCAGAGCAAAACCTAATCTCAAAGGAGAATATATTCTGAGGCCTAAAGACGAGTCGGCCGCTACGATTCTAAAAAATTACGCAAAATGTGAGAAACTGAAACCAGAGGATAAATTAAGTAAAATCATTGTCCTCCACTATCCCTTGCATATGGCCCTTGGCCATCTCGAAAAGCTGAACTATGTGGTGTCAGCAGAGAGATGCCAAGTACGAACCACAAAACAGGAAACTCGACAAGTCCTTCTCACAGTAAGAGGACGGATCCCGGAGAAACTTGACCTTGGAATCTGGGGCGTGTTCCAACACAGGCCTTACACCCCAGAACCCCTAAGATGCTTTAGATGTCAGAGATTTGGGCATCACAAAGATGGCTGCCAACGCCCAGTGAGGTGCGGAGTCTGCAGCCAGCCCCATGATACAAAAACATGTATTGATAAATTCAAGGCAAACCACCCTGTTCAGGCAAAATGCCCAAATTGTTCCAAGGCACATCATGCCTGGAACTTGAAATGCCCTGAAAGGCTCAAAAGGCTTCAAACGAACCCCACCACGCCTACAGCGGAGCCGAAACCCCCACCAAAACGAATACCAGCTCCCATGCCCACTAAAACCGCGTGGGGTCTACCCATTCAGGAAGAGGGGGCACACGGCCCTTCACCATCGGCCATGGTGAAGGGTGAGAAGACAGTACAGGACAAAAAGAAAGATGGAGGACACAAGAATCATGTTCAAAGCATTCGGCCTCCCATTTCATCCAGCAAGCACACTGGGGCCAATAGGAGTAGCAATTCCAGTGTCAAAGTTACCACCGAGAAGGGTCTAAAAGCTACTAGGCCCCAAACCCGCTCAACATTAAATAGTGCTCCCACTGAACTGGACGCTCTCTGGCCAATGCTCAAAACTTTGTTCACTGAGTTGATCGAAAGTCTGCTGTCTTCACATGTAATCAAGCAAACCACAGAGACTCTGAAGACAATTGAGCACAAGCTCAACAAATTCGAAGATGTAATATCCACACCGTCAAGACAGCAGGGCAGGAGACACCCCCATAAAAAACAGATAGTGTCCAGCTCGTCGGAAAGCGACATTGATGAGTCAATTTCAGGTCCACTAAGAACCTATACAACAATTGCAACTTCCATGGCGTGTTCATCAGACTCCATGGATACCATGGAATTATCAGCAAATTCCAAAAACCTAGAGGTCTAAAGATCCTGCAATGGAATGCGCAAGGACTGCACACTAAATTGCAACACTTGCAATGCATAGCAGCAACCAAGGGCATAGACATCCTGATACTACAGGAGAGCTTGCTTCGAGCCGGATTAGAACCTAAAATCTCAGGCTATCGAGGCTTCTTCCTTCCATGGATCAATGGGCAATCCAGGGGATGTGCAATCTATGTAAAATGTGACCTGATCTCCAAATCCATAACCAGCCCACCCAATTGTGGAGCAGGGACAGAGGTAATGGGAGTCACCATTGAGCTAAGACACGACAAACTTGAAGTGTTCAATGTGTACAGGTCTCCACAAGCCGAAATGGATCTCTCTGTGTTATTTGGACACGCGACAACAACAAACACAATCATTTGTGGAGATTTTAATGCCCATCATCGATTGCCACTGGGCTCGAACAGAACAAATGAAGCCGGCATACACATTACACATCTACTGGACCAGCTTCCAGAAATACAAATCCTAAACAAGAATGAACCTACCCACATCCAAGGAGGCAGATTAGACCTAACCTTCGTTTCAGCCTCCCTAAGAGATGCAGCAACATGGTCAGTTGAGCCCAGACTCACAAGCGACCACTATGGGGTCCAAATTGATCTTCAGTTAGACCTACCCACCCCACCTCCGCCTCCATCTGAAGCCTGGAACTTTGCTTTAGCAAACTGGGACCGATTTCAAAACCTCATTTCAAAGTGGCAAAGAAACTATGATCTTCCCGAAGACATTAATCAGGCAGAACAGAATTTGTCAAAGCGATTCAAAGTGCAGCCAACCACTCAATCCCACTGAAAAAACAGTCCACCGGACACCATAAAGATCATTGGTACTATTGCGAACGTGTCAAAGAACTCAACCATAGACTCAATAGAACAAGAAAGCTATACAAAAAGCAGCCAAGTGACCGCAACAGGATCTTACTTTGTGAGGTCAAGGAACATGTACACCGAGAGACCAGACAAATAAAAGAACAAAAGTGGCTGGAATGGTGTTCACACCTGAATGAACACACCTCTCTCGGAGAGATGTGGCAGCAAATTCACCGAGCCAAAGGGAATAAAACACCTAAAGCTCCACACCCCAAGGATCCTCAACAGGAAGCCGAAGTACTGGCAACCAGGTTTGCAGAGAGAGCAGCCAGCAATCAACTTCCACCAGATGTATTAGCAGTACAGACCGGACTAGAGGAAGAAAGGTGGCACAGAATCCTTACAGCATGTGAAGAAGTCTCTGACACAAATGCCCCCTTCACACTGGATGAGCTCAATCGGGCTAAGAAAAACTCCAAGGATACATCCCCTGGAGCCGACAAAATAACCTATAAAATGATTAGATACCTCGGCCCAGAGGGAGACGCTGCATACCTAAGGTTAATTAATTTAGCCTGGACTTCTCAAACTAGACCTTCTGCTTGGAATAGAGCAGACATAGTGCCGATCCCAAAACCCAAAGATCCATCTAATCCCAGGCCCATCTCTCTCCAAAGCTGTGCAGCCAAGACGGCTGACAGAATGGCACTCAACAGACTGGAATGGAAAATGACTAAACTGCACTATGATATGTATGCCTATAGAAGAGGGGTTGGCACAGTGGAATGTATTACAACTCTGTTAGCCCACTTGAATGACAGACCAGGAATGCTGATATTCCTGGACCTCGAAAAAGCCTTTGAACTGGCTAGCGCCCCAGCTATTCTCCGCTGCCTCATTGACAAAGAGGTCAGAGGCAACCTGCTCTCCTGGACCAAAAACTGTCTCATAAACAGAGAAGCAAGAGTAAAACTTCATGGCACAGTCTCTGAGTACAAACGACATGAAAATGGTACACAGCAAGGAGGTATTCTCAGCCCTCTTCTCTTCAACTGTTTAATGGAAAGAATCATGAGGTTGAAACTCCCACATCACTGCAGGCTGCTAAACTACGCGGACGACTTTGTCATCATCATAAAAGGAAGGGATGCGGCGCGCCTTGCATCCAAATGCTTAGACTGCATCAGTAAAGAGGAAAAACAGATTGGGATCAAACTCAACCCCTCAAAGTCAAAGGCCATGCCCATAAAAATAGCGAAGCCCAACATCCAACTCACAGTACAGGGTCAACCAATAGAATGGGTCGACACCTATCAGTATCTAGGAATCATCCTGGACACACACATGAATTTTAATGCTGAGGTCACTTCCTTGAGAGAGCGAACTGCGGCCCAGACGGCAATCCTCAGGTCGCTAACCTCCCTTTCTGGAGGAGCCAATCTGCAAGTCCTTCGCACATACTATGTACAGGCAGTCAGCTCAGTGATCAATTATGCCGCACCTGCACTCACAAATCTATCACACCAACAGTGGAAAAAGCTTGAAGTTGCCCAAAACAATGCTATGAGAGCTGCACTGGGAGCCTCCATGTGGACCAGGCTTGAAACTCTTAGACTGGAGACGGGTTTGCCCTCTCTACAAGAAAGAATATCACAAAGGACAGCTACAATTATCAGTAAGATAATTATTTCTTCTGCTCCAATCCCAGTACGGCAGGCCTTGGTGGTTGGACTAGGCCAAAACATTGAAAACTCTTGGGTTGCAAGAGCAGGAAAAGTCCTAAACAGACTACATTTAAAAAACATGATTCTTGATAGAGAGGGTGATCATCCACACCCAAATTACACTCCTTCCGCGCCGTGGGAAGAGCCTACTTTCAAAATAGTAATAGAAAGTCTCCCAATGAAAAAGGCTGCCTATGATCCGACAATCCTAAGGCGCATAATAGAAGAGCAAATGCATAGCATAGCAGTAGCAGGAGCCACCCACATCTTCACAGACGGATCGGTGGACACAGAATATGAGAGTGCTGGCGCTGCTCTTTGCACGACCAGCGTACAGGCATATTGGAGACTGGGAGGACTAGTATCATCAACCCAAACTGAGCTGTTTGCCATACAACAGGCATTCGCATATGTGATTGAAGAAAACACTCAAAATGCAATCATACACACAGACTCAAAAGCTGCACTTCAAATACTAGGACAAAAACAGTGGAAAGATAATGTGGAAATAATTACCACCATTTTGTATCTTGGAGCAGTCGCTAAAGGCAAAGGACTCAACATAACTTTAAACTGGATCCCATCCCATATTGGAATCCCATTAAATGAAAAAGCTGATGAAATTGCTAAATTGGCAACTCGTCATCCAGTGATACATAAAACAATTCAACCCAGCCTAGAGAACATAAAAAACATCATCACCAAAAAACTCTCACATCTCAACAAAGCCTACCTACACCAGAGAATAGCTGAAGGTTCGCCATCTGCAACATGGTATCTTCAGGCAACCAAATTAGAAAGGTTAAATATCCCAAAAGGAATCCACAGGGAAATAGCAGTTAGGTTATATAGACTACGTCTAGGTTACAGATGCAACTGGGAGATTGGTGAACCCCGACAGAGAGAGTGCATCTTCTGCCAAACTGTCACAGAAAAGCCATTACTTTACTATCTTCTGGAATGTGAAGCAACCAATGACCTTAGAAGAGCTTTAAGAGTTCCTGAATCATGCAGTGGCCACCCTGAAGCCATCAACACAGCCACTCTCCTGGTCAACAAAGGTGTCCAGCAGCTGGACACCCTTATAAAGACTGTGAAGCAGTATCCTCCCCCGCGATAACAGCTTGATGGTTAAATGCAACCTCAGAATACTGAGAAAAAAATAAATAATTGTACCACTTACTGGCTATTCATGCCCGTGCCACCTCTTGGGTGGCTTAATCTTTATCAATCATCAATCTAGTATAAATATAATCACATCACTATACTGTAACATCACTAGAGAATGAACAATGGAGGTTCAAAACGTTGCGCAATTGTATAATAATTGTAATACATTCTATAGTTATTCACTTTTTTCTTCACCTAGAAAAACGAACATAATTTTTGGAGAACTCCTCTTTCAACTAAACCCTGATGCAAGAATAATATTTAGAGGGATAAAAGCCCTAAACCAGAAGATAGTTAATACAGAATATGCTGTCATATTCAATGAGACATGTTTAAAAGAAAACTTGCTGCCAGTATACACCAATATATATATATATATATATATATATATATATATATATATATATATATATATATATATATATATATATATATATATATATATGTCGTACCTAGTAGCCAGAACTCACTTCTCAGCCTACTATGCATGGCCCGATTTGCCTAATAAGCCTAGTTTTCATGAATTAATGTTTTTTAGACAACCTAACCTACCTAACCTAACCTAACCTAACGTTTTCGGCTACCTAACCTAACCTAACCTATAAAGATAGGTTAGGTTAGGTTAGGTAGGGTTGGTTAGGTTCGGTCATATATCTACGTTAATTTTAACTCCAATAAAAAAAAATTGACCTCATACATAATGAAATGGGTAGCTTTATCATTTCATAAGAAAAAAATTAGAGAAAATATATTAATTCAGTAAAACTTGGCTTATTAGGCAAATCGGGCCTCGCATAGTAGGCTGAGAAGTGAGTTCTGGCTACTAGGTACGACATATATATATATATATATATATATATATATATATATATATATATGTCGTACCTAGTAGCTAGAACGCACTTCTCAGCCTACTATGCAAGCCCGATTTGCCTAATAAGCCAAGTTTTCATGAATTAATTGTTTTTTCGACTACCTAACCTACCTAACCTAACCTAACCTAACTTTTTCGGCTACCTAACCTAACCTAACCTATAAAGATAGGTTAGGTTAGGTTAGGTAGGGTTGGTTAGGTTCGGTCATATATCTACGTTAATTTTAACTCCAATAAAAAAAATTGACCTCATAATGAAATGGATAGCTTTATCATTTCATAAGAAAAAAATTAGAGAAAATATATTAATTCAGGAAAACTTGGCTTATTAGGCAAATCAGACCTTGCATAGTAGGCTGAGAAGTGCGTTCTGGCTATTAGGTACGACATATATATATATATATATATATATATATATATATATATATATATATATATATATATATATATATATATATATATATATATATATATATATATGCAAACAAGCCTGAATGGTCCCCAGGACTATATACAACTGAAAACTCACACCCCAGAAGTGACTCGAACCCATACTCCCAACAAGTTGTGGGAGTATGGGTTCGAGTCACTTCTGGGGTGTGAGTTTTCAGTTATATATATATATATATATATATATATATATATATATATATATATATATATATATATATATATATATATATATATAACCACAGCTTTGCTGGAGGCAGCAACAACCCCCAGTGATCGTGCACTCCTCACAGCTGTGCAGGCTCCCCATGCAGGGGACTTCCCTTTGGCAGTCCCCTGCATATATATATATATATATATATATATATATATATATATATATATATATATATATATATATATGTATATATATATATATATATGTCGTACCTAGTAGCCAGAACGCACTTCTCAGCCTACTATGCAAGGCCCGATTTGCCTAATAAGCCAAGTTTTCATGAAATAATATATTTTCTCTAATTTTTTTCTTATGAAATGATAAAGCTACCCTTTTCATTATGTATGAGGTCAATTTTATTTTATTGGAGTTAAAATTAATGTAGATATATGACCGAACCTAACCAACCCTACCTAACCTAACCTAACCTATCTTTATAGGTTAGGTTGGGTTAGGTAGCCGAAAAAGTTAGGTTAGGTTAGGTTAGGTAGGTTAGGTAGTCGAAAAACAATTATTTAATGAAAACTTGGCTTATTAGGCAAATCGGGCCTTGCATAGTAGGCTGAGAAGTGCGTTCTGGCTACTAGGTATGACATTATATATATATATATATATATATATATATATATATATATATATATATATATATATATATATATATATATATATATATATATGACAATGTCAGACCACGGAGGAAAAATGAAACAGGAAATTTCCTTAAGTACTTTCGTATATTAAAAACATCTTCAGACCTTCTGAAGATGTATTTAATATACGAAAGTACTTAAGGAAATTTCCTGTTTCATTTTTCCTCCGTGGTCTGACATTGTCACATTCTTAATCACGTGTTTATTTTCGTGATATACACACATATATATATATATATATATATATATATATATATATATATATATATATATATATATATATATATGTCGTACCTAGTAGCCAGAACTCACTTCTCAGCCTACTATGCAAGGCCCGATTTGCCTAATAAGCCTAGTTTTCATGAATTAATGTTTTTTCGACAACCTAACCTACCTAACCTAACCTAACCTAACGTTTTCGGCTGCCTAACCTAACCTAACCTATAAAGATAGGTTAGGTTAGGTAGGGTTGGTTAGGTTCGGTCATATATCTACGTTAATTGTAACTCCAATAAAAAAAATTGACCTCATACATAATGAAATGGGTAGCTTTATCATTTCATAAGAAAAAAATTAGAGAAAACATATTAATTCAGTAAAACTTGGCTTATTAGGCAAATCGGGCCTCGCATAGTAGGCTGAGAAGTGAGTTCTGGCTACTAGGTACGACATATATATATATATATATATATATATATATATATATATATATATATATATATATATAATGTCATACCTAGTAGCCAGAACGCACTTCTCAGCCTACTATGCAAGGCCCGATTTGCCTAATAAGCCAAGTTTTCATGAATTGTTTTTCGACTATCTAACTTAACCTAACTTTTTCGGCTACCTAACCTAACCTAACCTATAAAGATAGGTTAGCTTAGGTTAGGTAGGGTTGGTTAGGTTTGGTCATATATCTACGTTAATTTTAACTCCAATAAAAAAAAATGACCTCATACATAATGAAATGGGTAGCTTTATCATTTCATAAAAAAAAAATTAGAGAAAATATATTAATTCAGGAAAACTAGGCCTATTAGGCAAATCAGGCCTTGCATAGTAGGCCGAGAAGTGCATTCTGGCTACTAGGTACGATATATATATATATATATATATATATATATATATATATATATATATATATATATATATATATGTCGTACCTAGTAGCCAGAACGCACTTCTCAGCATACTATGCAAGGCCCAATTTGCCTAATTAGCCAAGTTTTCGTGAATTAATATATTTTCTCTAATTTTTTGCTTATGAATTGATAAAGCTTCCCATTTCATTATGTATGAGGTCAATTTTTTTTTATTGGAGTTAAAATTGACGTAGATATATGACCGAACCTAACCAACCCTACCTAACCTAACCTAACCTATCTTTATAGGTTAGGTTAGGTTAGGTAGCCGAAAAAGTTAGGTTAGGTTGGGTTAGGTAGGTTAGGTAGTCGAAAAACAATTAATTCATGAAAACTTGGCTAATTAGGCAAATCGGGCCTTGCATAGTAGTCTGAGAAGTGCGTTCTGGCTACTAGGTACGACATATATATATATATATATATATGACATATATATATATATGACCAAACCTAACCAACCCTACCTAACCTAAGCTAACCTATCTTTATAGGTTAGGTTAGGTTAGGTGGCCGAAAAAGTTAGGTTAGGTTAGGTTAGGTAGGTTAGGTAGTCGAAAAACAATTAATTCTTGAAAACTTGGCTTATTAGGCAAATCGGGCCTTGCATAGTAGGCTGAGAAGTGCGTTCTGGCTACTAGGTACGACATATATATATATATATATATATATATATATATATATATATATATATATATATATATATATATATATATATGTCGTACCTAGTAGCCAGAACGCACTTCTGAGCCTACTATGCAAGGCCCGATTTGCCTAATAAGCCAAGTTTTCCTGAATTAATATATTTTCTCTAATTTTTTTCTGATGAAATGATAAAGCTACCCATTTCATTATGTATGATGTTAATTTTATTTTATTGGAGTTAAAATTAACGTAGATATATGACCGAACCTAACCAACCCTACCTAACCTATCTTTATAGGTTAGGTTAGGTTAGGTAGCCGAAAAAGGTAGGTTAGGTTAGGTTAGGTTGTCGAAAAACAATTAATTCATGAAAACTTGGCTTATTAGGCAAATCGGGCCTTGAATAGTAGGCTGAGAAGTGCGTTCTGGCTACTAGGTACGACACACACACATATATATATATATATATATATATGTCGTACCTAGTAGCCAGAACTCACTTCTCAGCCTACTATGCAAGGCCCGATTTGCCTAATAAGCCATGTTTTCATGAATTAATGTTTTTTCGTCTACCTAACCTACCTAACCTAACCTAACCTAGCTTTTTTTGGCTACCTAACCTAACCTTGCCTATATATATAGGTTAGGTTAGGTTAGATAGGGTTGGTTAGGTTCGGTCATATATCTACGTTAATTTTAACTCCAATAAAAAAAATTGACCTCATACATAGTGAAAAGGGTAGCTTTATCATTTCATAAGAAAAAAATTATAGTAAATAAATTAATTCAGGAAAACTTGGCTTATTAGGCAAATCGGGCCTTGAATAGTAGGCTGAGAAGTGAGTTCTGGCTACTAGGTACGACATATATATATATATATATATATATATATATATGTCGTACCTAGTAGCCAGAACTCACTTCTCAGCGTACTATGCAAGGCCCGATTTGCCTAATAAGCCAAGTTTTCATGAATTAATGTTTTTTCGTCTACCTAACCTACCTAACCTAACCTAACCTAGCTTTTTTTGGCTACCTAACCTAACCTTACCTATAAAGATAGGTTAGGTTAGGTTAGGTAGGGTTGGTTAGGTTCGGTCATATATTTACGTTAATTTTAACTCCAATAAAAAAAAATTGACCTCATACATAGTGAAAAGGGCAGCTTTATCATTTCATAAGAAAAAAATTATAGAAAATATATTAATTCAGGAGAACTTGGCTTATTAGGCAAATCGGGCCTTGCATAGTAGGCTGAGAAGTGAGTTCTGGCTACTAGGTACGACATATATATATATATATATATATATATATATATATATATATATATATATATATATATATATATATATATATATATATTATTAAATATGACCGAAAAAGTAAGATTAATAATTCTAACACGAATTTTCTCAATCTTTTTCATTCAATACCCATTGTTTCGTGTTCTGTCTTGTGTTGATGAATTTAATACCCTATTAAATACCACCTCACCCCATCCACCTCACTCAAATGTATATATAAACAAATCGATGTGTAAGTTCTATTCAGTTGTGTATGTGTAAACTAAAGTCTTTGAAAATGTAATAAGTTTTACGAAACGCGTTCAAGTGTCGCGTCAGACTAGAAATAAAAATGAATTTTGGAGAATGGATTTTTGAATTACCACCAACAGTGAAAAGAAATGTACGAAAGATTGAGAAAATTCGTGTTAGAATTATTAATCTTACTTTTTCGGTCATATTTATTAATATATGTTGTGACGATAATCTCCTTCAAGAGATTGAGCCTGCTCTTCCCTCCACAAATACGTCGCCACAAATATATATAACTACTATGGAAGAAATGTCCAACAACGACAACAACACCAGCAAGGTTTGCCAGAGAGCAAAACGTATGCAGCCAGAGACACCTGCTCAGACTCAAACCGCCAAACTACCTGTCTTACTACCGGCCCCGCTGATTGGTCGCCGGTCTGGCTGCAACTGCACTCACCCCCCCCCCCCCCATACTACTTGATGTCTGGGGTCGCCACGACCTCAGACCTCAGAATATTCTGTGCTTTCGCAGTTACCACTCCTCCCGGCTAGACGTTAGCGTATACTGAGAGAGGCGGTAGCTTAAAGCCAATATTCCAGCACCTTACCTTTATTTTTGTATTGCACTTCTTGTTATTTTGTCTTAACGTAACTTTTCATTGTGTCATTTAATTATTCTTATTATTTTGATTGATTGATTTTATTATACGAATTTGTTTGTCCATTTTTTCATGTTTTGATTTATTTAACGTAATTAAAATTTCATTGTTAAAGTTTACTTGTGTTTTGTGTGTCTTCTCCTTACCTTACCACAGACGAAGTTCCAGTTTTTCTATTTTTTTTTATAACTATGTGACGAGGCCATACCCCTAGCCTTAAACAGCCGAACACCAACGCGTTACCGTCACAAGTTATATGGGGGCCTGTCCTAGGAGCTTCACTCAGGTACTGGTGCCAAGTGGTAATTTATGGTAAGCGTATTTAACTTTGTTAACGTAGCTTTACTATTTTTCATATTCCATTTCATTTTTTATAAGGTGCGGTGTATTGTGCATTACGAGAGTAACATATGGTGAAGGTGAGACAACTTTGGATTACGTGGTGACTGTAGGCCGCAGTCATACTCTTAATTGGTCATCTCTCCCTCCGTGTTATTACTCGTGTTTACCATCTATGTCCCTTGAATATTTCTCATTTTGACAGATCATCATATTGGTACCCTGGTACTGTGGTCTGCCCCGGGTCAAGAGTACCCAATCTTCTGCAATCTGACTGTAGGAGGACAAAGAGGGCCATAGTTCCTCTAGCTCGAACTTTAGTTGCTGAATTGGGACCTCAGCAGCAGTTCTCGTCACCAGTTGACACCTCGCACCCCTACACGTCAGTCAGAGATGATGATACATACAACGGTAGGGAATTAGCTTACTTTTTCAGAGCACAAAAGTTCGCTAATTCTGTAAGTATCATATTAAATTCAGTAGGAAAAACTTGCTTTATGTCCTAAAGAGACTTGGCAAGGTATGCCTACATCCTTGGACTACCAATTTTACTTTTGAGGCATTTAATTGTTTCATTTGTTTTCGAAACTCTGTTTCATTTGTTAGTAGGATTTTCTTGCCCTTATCCTCTTACATGAGTACCGGGTACAAGATTTCCTGCGCCCTTGATTTAATTTAATCATTTAACATCTTTTACTTAACTTTAATTGTTAAAGATCTCACAGGATAGGTATCAGTTGCCACGTTGTCCTGTTTCTGACATTCACTATTGAATATTCGTGTACCTTTATTTGCTAATTTCACCATGTTTCGTCTCCAAGCTTTCCGTGCAAATCCACCAGGTGAAATAGGGACTTTAAGTCGTGCCAAGAGGACTGAATTACAAACTCTTGCACATGAGTATCAACTAGAAGTTCCCTACCAAGCCAACAAAAATGACCTACACAACCTGTTGCTGGATTACTATTTAGAGCAAGGTAAGATAGACTCTGAAACTCATGAAACTTACTATATTACAGATAAAACTGATTTGGCGACGATGAAACTCAAACTAGAACTGGCCAAGATTGAAGAACGAACAGCTGCCATACGGAGGGAAGAACAAGAACGCGAAACTGCCTTGAGGAGAGAAGAACAAGAACGCGAAGCTGCCTTGAGGAGAGAAGAACACGAACGTGGACTCGCCCTCCAGGAACGTGAGGTCGCCTTACTCCAGGAGCGGGAACGCGTACGGCTTGAAACCAAACAACGCGAGTTGGAGATGCAACGCGAACATGACAAGCAACAAGCAACTCTGGCTCTAGAGTGTCGTCAACGTGAAATCGCCTTGGAAACTTCACACTTCACTCAACGCCAACAAGCTACTGCCAATCTTCCCATCAGTTTTAATATATCACATGCAAGTAAGTTAATGCCATCCTTTGTAGAAGCAGAAGTTGATGTGTTTTTCACCACCTTTGAAACCCTTGCTAATCAACTCAGTTGGCCTGTCGACCAATGGGCCACACTTCTCAGAGTCCATCTTACAGGTAGAGCTGCAGTCACACTCAGTACTTTGGCGTCTGAGAATGATTACCACACTCTGAAACAAGCAGTGTTGGACGCCTACCTCCTCTCTACTGAAAGTTATAGAAGGAAATTCCGTGACCACCTGAAGGCAAGTACCACTACCTTCCTTGAGTTTGCTAACACGAAACGGAGGTATTTCATGAAATGGCTGGAAGCAGCACATGTCTCTACTTTTACAGAACTCGTCAACCTGATGCTTGTTGAAGAATTCTTGAGACGTGTGCCGCCTCCTGTCCGCCTCTACTTAGCAGATAAAGAAGAAACCGACTACCTGAAGTGTGCTAAGTCGGCTGACACAGCCTCATCCACCGGCTGACACCTGAACCATCCTCCAGTAAGAAGTCGTGGTACAGTTACGAGAAGGTGAGCCCCGATCAAGCTGGTTCACAACTGAACTGCAAGTATTGTAGACTCTATGGACATACCATAGACAAGTGTGGTAAGTCTCAATACAAGGGAATCACTGACCAACAAAGACCCAAACCCACTCCTCCTAAGTCCGGTAAGCCTGTGATGAATGTTGGTGTTAAGGTTAATGATCTTTCTCTTTTCAGTAACCACCTGTATACTGGAACTGTCTCTGCCAACGGTTCAAATCGGAGGGACGTTTCAAATTGAAGATCTTGAGGGACACAGCGGCTCTTCAATCGATCATCTTGAAGTCGGCTGTGCCCAACATCACCTACACCGGAGAAACTGTCTTCATCACTGACCTCACTGCTACCACTCCATACCCTCTCGCCAGAGTCCACCTGGATTGTCCCTACGTGAACGGGGAAGTCCAAGTCGCCGTCAGGGAAAAGCCTTTTCCCATGCCTGGAGTGCAACTTCTCCTAGGCAACGACTTGGCAGAAGACCTGCAACCGACCAACCTGATCGTCATGGACAAACCCCAGGTGTGTAACTCTGTGCCAATAAACCCTATTCTAGAGTATGTTCCAGCAGAGGTTCAAGAGAGTGATGAAGTTTCTCCTCCGGTTCTCGTGACCACCCGTGCACAAGCCGCACGTCCACAGCCAGCTGACTCTACTGCTACCGCTGTCCCTCAAGACCCTCAGAAACTACCCCCGCATCTGACCAAGTTGGAGTTCCGTAAGTTGCAGAGGGAAGATCTTACTTTAACACCATTGTTTTTCCAGGCTGAGACTCAACCCGACAGTATTCCTGGGTTCTTCCTAGAGAACGACTTGCTCTACCGCAGATATAGACCCAGTAAACTGAAGGAGGAGGACGATTGGGCCAACATCGAACAACTTGTGATTCCCACCAGCCTGCGGCCCACTATTCTACACCTGGCCCACGGAGCATTCTCCCACTACGGCTTCAACAAGACTTACCATGGGATTCGTCAAGACTACTACTGGCCAGGTATGGTAAATAACGTCAAACAGTACGTAAAACAGTGTCATACATGTCAGATGGCAGGCAAACCGAACATCTCCATTCCCAGAGCGCCACTGATTCCCATACAGGTGCCTGCGGAACCTTTCCACAGACTCATAATAGACTGTGTTGGTCCTTTACCTCGGACCAGTTCAGGTAACGCCTACATCCTAACCATCCTGTGTCCTACCACCAGATTTCCCATAGCAGTTCCAGTGAAGAACATCACGGCTGCTACGGTTATAAAACATCTATTGAAGATCTTCACTCAATACGGATTTCCCAGGGAGATTCAAAGCGACTGTGGTACCAACTTCACCAGTGATCTCTTCAAAAGGACACTGGAGGAGTTCAACATCAAACAGGTATTGTCCAGCCCCTATCATCCTGCTTCACAGGGTTCTTTTGAACGTAGTCATCAGACTATCAAAGCACTCTTGAAAAAGTTTTGTAGTGAAACCTCGAAGGATTGGGATAAGCAGATTGACCTTATAATGTGTATTTTCAGAAGTCTCCCCAATGAGTCCCTAGGAGTATCTCCTTATGAGATGCTCTACGGCCGTAAGTGCCGTACTCCCCTTAAGGCTTTCAAAGACTCTCTCCGAGATGCCACCTTCAGTGAGCATCAGAATGTGCCCCAGTTTCTTCAAAACCTTCAACACATTCTCGAGAGAGTCCACCGTTTTGCCCATGATAATCTATTGAAAGCCCAGGAGAGAATGAAGACTCATTACGACCAGACCAGCAAAGTAAGAAAATTCAAGCCGGGAGACTTCGTCCTTGCCTATTTCCCTATTCCAGGTTCACCTTTACAAAACAGATTTTCAGGACCCTACTGCGTCAAAGAGTGCAGGAATAATAACAACTACGTAATAGAGACTCCAGATAGGCGGCGGAAGACCCAGCTGTGCCACGTCAACCTCCTGAAGCAATATAATGGTACTCCTCCCACTGTCCTGACTAACTATTCCACCTTCACAGAACCCTACATCCACAGTGAGACCATCCCAGCTTCTCCTCCCGAAAGCACTGACAAGGAGTCAGCGCTTCCTAATTCCGAAATCCTTAATGATCTTCCCAAATGCTTTCAGGATAATAATCGTGCTCCTTTGCCCTCTTCTAATTCCACTCTCACCTCGTCAGATAAGCCCTTCATCCTCCATGTCGACGCCAATGGTACCGACGTTGGTGGTGTCGTGATGCAGCAACGAGGCGAGAAGAATACACCTGTCAACGACTACTGCTACAAGGAACTACGAAACAATTGGCAAGGAGCTACTCTTCCCCATCCTGAAGCTTCAGCACTTCACTCCACACCTGAAAAGTGCTCGGTCCACCATCAACACGGACCACACCACCCTACACCTCCTGCAGCACGCCCACTTCTCATCTCAACGTCTTCTACTATGGGCTTGCTAACTGCAGAAATTCAACCTGGAGACACGCTATACCAAGAGTCTGACAACATCTTAGCCCATGATCTCTCCAGAGTTTATGAAGTAGAAGCAACTCCATCTAATACTCCACCACATAACGACGTACTTCTTCCAGAACCGCAGGCTTCGGGGGAGAGTTGTGACGATAATCTCCTTCAAGAGATTGAGCCTGCTCTTCCCTCCACAAATACGTCGCCACAAATATATATAACTACTATGGAAGAAATGTCCAACAACGACAACAACACCAGCAAGGTTTGCCAGAGAGCAAAACGTATGCAGCCAGAGACACCTGCTCAGACTCAAACCGCCAAACTACCTGTCTTACTACCGGCCCCGCTGATTGGTCGCCGGTCTGGCTGCAACTGCACTCGCCCCCCCCCCCATACTACTTGATGTCTGGGGTCGCCACGACCTCAGACCTCAGAATATTCTGTGCTTTCGCAGTTACCACTCCTCCCGGCTAGACGTTAGCGTATACTGAGAGAGGCGGTAGCTTAAAGCCAATATTCCAGCACCTTACCTTTATTTTTGTATTGCACTTCTTGTTATTTTGTCTTAACGTAACTTTTCATTGTGTCATTTAATTATTCTTATTATTTTGATTGATTGATTTTATTATACGAATTTGTTTGTCCATTTTTTCATGTTTTGATTTATTTAACGTAATTAAAATTTCATTGTTAAAGTTTACTTGTGTTTTGTGTGTCTTCTCCTTACCTTACCACAGACGAAGTTCCAGTTTTTCTATTTTTTTTTATAACTATGTGACGAGGCCATACCCCTAGCCTTAAACAGCCGAACACCAACGCGTTACCGTCACAATGTCTACAGGAAAGACTGCTACCAAAATATACTAATATATATATATATTTATATTGTGCATTAATTTAATGCACAACTATATTCTACCCACTTCAAGACTCCGCACCAATATAGAAGCATCAAGAAATATGGGCCAATAGGCCCTTTGCAGTTACTTACATTCTTCCCTTTAACTATTATATGTAGATATATATATATATATATATATATATATATATATATATATATATATATATATATATATATATATATATATATATATATATATATATATAAAATTTCACTCACACTCTAGGAGACCCGAACAGCCGAGCCCCTAGTGTGAGGCGGAAGCTCTTCCACTGAGCTATCGCCACGGGGTCGGCGGTTCGAGTTTCCTACAGCCTAAGTGACTGAAATCTTTATTTCGAGGATAGTGTGGTTGACAATGTCTACTGTCCTGCAGACTGTCTCTGAATGTGATGACCATCAAGGTGGACACTCCCGGGGTCTACACAGCTCAGGGCGTCTCACTCAACGTCACCGGAGTAGCACAGGTATTTGGTTCACGCTTCATATAATAGTCCATCCTCCTGTATATATAGTACTTATAGTAACCATGCGCACCATCGTGCATATATTGACGTAATGGACAATCAGAAAGTAGAATTTAGTAATACTGAACTTGGACGAACCAGAAAAGGGTTTTTATTTATGTTGCTAATAAAACCTAACCAATCCCTGGAAACACAAACCGTAACTGTCTTTATTTTCTGCTAGTTACAACTTGTAATAAAGTTGTTACATCTTGGCTTAACGTGTTTATGACGTATTAGAACGTTCTTACAACTTGCTATATTGGTTGTTTTAACTGGTTAGGAGGTGGTAAAACTAGTTCGAACGTTGTAGCAACGTCGTAGTTTCGGTGTGTGTTTGGCGGGATCTAGGCCTAATTTACGCTAAGGCCTGATATAGCACACATATGTGCTACACTAGGCCTAGAAATATTTAAGTTTGGGATTTAGCTGTATTTTTCCTGGACTATATAAAGTGAATAGTACCAAATCCTACTATCTAATTATCCATTACGTCAATATATGTACGATGGTTCACACAGTTACGAAAAGTACTATCTAAACAGGAGGATGAGTTGTATATATAATAAACATATAAGTACTTTAACACTATATATCATTTTGGTGACCCAGCTCCTCCTAACCCTGACTCAGCTCCTCACAACCCTGACCCAGCACCTCACAACCCTGACCCAGCACCTCACAACCCTGACCCAGCACCTCACAACTCTGACCCAGCACCTCACAACCCTGACCCAGCACCTCACAACCCTGACCCAGCCCCCTCACAACCCTGACCCAGTCCCTCACAACCCTGACCCAGCCCCCTCACAACCCTGACCCAGCCCCCTCACAACCCTGACCCAGCACCTCACAACCCTGACCCAGCACCTCACAACCCTGACCCAGCCCCCTCACAACCCTGACCCAACACCTCACAACCCTGACCCAGCCCCTCACAACTCTGACCCAGCACCTCACAACCCTGACCCAGCCCCCTCACAACCCTGACCCAGCCCCTCACAACTCTGACCCAGCACCTCACAACCCTGACCCAGCTCCTCACAACCCTGACCCAGCCCCCTCACAACTCTGACCCAGCACCTCACAACCCTGACCCAGCACCTCACAACCCTGACCCAGCCCCCTCACAACCCTGACCTAGCACCTCACAACCCTGACCCAGCACCTCACAACCCTGACCCAGCCCCTCACAACCCTGACCCAGCCCCCTCACAACCCTGACCCAGCCCCTCACAACCCTGACCTAGCACCTCACAACCCTGACCCAGCACCTCACAACCCTGACCCAGCACCTCACAACCCTGACCCAGCACCTCACAACCCTGACCCAGCTCCTCACAACCCTGATCCAGCACCTCACAACCCTGACCCAGCCCCCTCACAACCCTGACCTAGCACCTCACAACCCTGACCCAGCACCTCACAACCCTGATCCAGCACCTCACAACCCTGACCCAGCTCCTCACAACCCTGATCCAGCACCTCACAACTCTGACCCAGCACCTCACAACCCTGACCCAGCTCCTCACAACCCTGATCCAGCACCTCACAACCCTGACCCAGCCCCCTCACAACCCTGACCCAGCTCCTCACAACCCTGACCCAGCAGCCACAACCTTGACCCAGCTCCTCACAACCCTGACCCAGCTCCTCACAACCCTGACCCAGCCCCTCACAACCCTGACCCAGCCCCTCACAACCCTGACCTAGCACCTCACAACCCTGATCCAGCACCTCACAACCCTGACCCAGCTCCTCACAACCCTGACCCAGCCCCTCACAACCCTGACCCAGCTCCTCACAACCCTGACCCAGCTCCTCACAACCCTGACCCAGCCCCTCACAACCCTGACCCAGCTCCTCACAACCCTGATCCAGCAGCCACAACCCTGACCCAGGGACATATAACTCCTCCTCTCGACTGTCACAACGGACAGAAAATGATGTACTAAATTGGCCGAACATAACCTAACGATGTATCCACACACAGAAAACGTGGTTGTATGTAATGAAATGATTTATAATTCGTCATGTTTAGTACATTAGGGATTTAGAAGTCAAAATGCGATTTACTTTTCAAGAAGACTTGTTAAGCTGACTTTCTAAGGGTGGCACGGGTTCGATGCTGCACCAATGTCATCAACGTAATTCAGTGTTGATGATTCGGGATTGTGCTTGTCGATTCTGTACCTACTAAGAACATGTCAGTATTCAATATACTCTTTCAATGCCTACTATCATAGTTTTTACCGAGTTATAATTTGTTATTCAAAACAATTATCTTATCTCTATATGAACGTTTATACTGCTATCATTAAAACCTTCATTGCACTTCTGGTGTCTATTGAGCACATCCATATCGGCACATTCTTTGTTACTTCATCAGTCCGTTAACTCCTATGTACCAGCTGTATGGTAAAATATACCTTTATTAATCTTTTCTTTTCCGTTTAGCATAATACTCAATGTGTATTGTATCTTCAATGACAGCTTGTCTGGTGTTTCATCCCCCCCCCCCCAGGAGTTTCCCTTGTCGTGGTGAGGGTCTCGTGTACGACTCCCAGGGACCGGTAGGGGAAGGGGGCCATAGTCCCCTCTCCGGGCATTGTACAAGCAAAATGGAACAAATGGAGGGTCTGCTGTTCAGGTCATTGGGCCATCGGCTGGAGGAGTCATTCGCGATGGACCCTTTGTAGGGTGTCGAGGCTGGGTGAGAGGCAGTAAGAGGTTTTTATACTGGTGTGGGAGAATGTGCAATGCAGTAGGACTCTCCTGTTTAATTGTGCAGGGGGGGCAGTGCATGGGGCGATGCATTCCCCTGAAGTTTGGGCTTACAGTGTTGACCTACTTTGCTTGCACCCGAGTGCTTGGCGGTCATACTTCGACTGGCATCAGGAGAGGCCTCCAGATTTGTTGTTATTTCCGTAGAAATTAGCTTGTATGACTTTCTTAAAATCAGCGATGGTACAGCGGTAGAGTATGCGGCTGGCAGCGCCATGGTCATGGGTTCACATCATCTCACAGACCCAGTGGATTTTCTCTTTGATATATATGACGTTAGTGTGATTTCCTGTGTCTCCCCCTTCCTGCCCTGACCAGTGCTTGGCCTCCCTTGATGTACTGGCCAGTGCTTGGCCTCCCTTGCGGCACTGGCCAGTGCTTGGCCTCCCTTGCGGCACTGGCCAGTGCTTGGCCTCCCTTGATGTACTGGCCAGTGCTTGGCCTCCCTTGATGTACTGGCCAGTGCTTGGCCTCCCTTGATGTACTGGCCAGTGCTTGGCCTCCCTTGCGGCACTGGCCAGTGCTTGGCCTCCCTTGCGGCACTGGCCAGTGCTTGGCCTCCCTTGATGTACTGGCCAGTGCTTGGCCTCCCTTGCGGCACTGGCCAGTGCTTGGCCTCCCTTGCGGCACTGGCCAGTGCTTGGCCTCCCTTGCGGCACTGGTCAGTGCTTGACCTCCCTTGCGGCACTGGCCAGTGCTTGGCCTCCCTTGATGTACTGGCCAGTGCTTGGCCTCCCTTGATGTACTGGCCAGTGCTTGGCCTCCCTTGATGTACTGGCCAGTGCTTGGCCTCCCTTGATGTACTGGCCAGTGCTTGGCCTCCCTTGATGTACTGCCAGTGCTTGGCCTCCCTTGATGTACTGGCCAGTGCTTGGCCTCCCTTGATGTACTGGCCAGTGCTTGGCCTCCCTTGATGTACTGGCCAGTGCTTGGCCTCCCTTGATGTACTGGCCAGTGCTTGGCCTCCCTTGATGTACTGCCAGTGCTTGGCCTCCCTTGATGTACTGGCCAGTGCTTGGCCTCCCTTGATGTACTGGCCAGTGTTTGGCCTCCCTTGATGTACTGCCAGTGCTTGGCCTCCCTTGATGTACTGGCCAGTGCTTGGCCTCCCTTGATGTACTGGCCAGTGCTTGGCCTCCCTTGATGTACTGGCCAGTGCTTGGCCTCCCTTGCGGCACTGGCCAGTGCTTGGCCTCCCTTGATGTACTGGCCAGTGCTTGGCCTCCCTTGATGTACTGGCCAGTGCTTGGCCTCCCTTGATGTACTGGCCAGTGCTTGGCCTCCCTTGATGTACTGGTCAGTGCTTGGCCTCACTTGATGTACTGCCAGTGCTTGGCCTCCCTTGATGTACTGGCCAGTGCTTGGCCTCCCTTGATGCACTGGCCAGTGCTTGGCCTCCCTTGATGCACTGGCCAGTGCTTGGCCTCCCTTGATGTACTGGCCAGTGCTTGGCCTCCCTTGATGTACTGGCCAGTGCTTGGCCTCCCTTGATGTACTGGCCAGTGCTTGGCCTCCCTTGATGCACTGGCCAGTGCTTGGCCTCCCTTGATGCACTGGCCAGTGCTTGGCCTCCCTTGATGTACTGGCCAGTGCTTGGCCTCCCTTGATGTACTGGCCAGTGCTTGGCCTCCCTTGATGCACTGGCCAGTGCTTGGCCTCCCTTGATGTACTGGCCAGTGCTTGGCCTCCCTTGATGTACTGGCCAGTGCTTGGCCTCCCTTGATGTACTGGCCAGTGCTTGGCCTCCCTTGATGCACTGGCCAGTGCTTGGCCTCCCTTGATGCACTGGCCAGTGCTTGGCCTCCCTTGATGTACTGCCAGTGCTTGGCCTCCCTTGATGTACTGGCCAGTGCTTGGCCTCCCTTGATGTACTGGCCAGTGTTTGGCCTCCCTTGATGTACTGCCAGTGCTTGGCCTCCCTTGATGTACTGGCCAGTGCTTGGCCTCCCTTGATGTACTGGCCAGTGCTTGGCCTCCCTTGATGTACTGGCCAGTGCTTGGCCTCCCTTGCGGCACTGGCCAGTGCTTGGCCTCCCTTGATGTACTGGCCAGTGCTTGGCCTCCCTTGATGTACTGGCCAGTGCTTGGCCTCCCTTGATGTACTGGCCAGTGCTTGGCCTCCCTTGATGTACTGGTCAGTGCTTGGCCTCACTTGATGTACTGCCAGTGCTTGGCCTCCCTTGATGTACTGGCCAGTGCTTGGCCTCCCTTGATGCACTGGCCAGTGCTTGGCCTCCCTTGATGCACTGGCCAGTGCTTGGCCTCCCTTGATGTACTGGCCAGTGCTTGGCCTCCCTTGATGTACTGGCCAGTGCTTGGCCTCCCTTGATGTACTGGCCAGTGCTCGGCCTCCCTTGATGCACTGGCCAGTGCTTGGCCTCCCTTGATGCACTGGCCAGTGCTTGGCCTCCCTTGATGTACTGGCCAGTGCTTGGCCTCCCTTGATGTACTGGCCAGTGCTTGGCCTCCCTTGATGCACTGGCCAGTGCTTGGCCTCCCTTGATGTACTGGCCAGTGCTTGGCCTCCCTTGATGTACTGGCCAGTGCTTGGCCTCCCTTGATGTACTGGCCAGTGCTTGGCCTCCCTTGATGCACTGGCCAGTGCTTGGCCTCCCTTGATGCACTGGCCAGTGCTTGGCCTCCCTTGATGTACTGGCCAGTGCTTGGCCTCCCTTGATGTACTGGCCAGTGCTTGGCCTCCCTTGATGTACTGGCCAGTGCTTGGCCTCCCTTGATGCACTGGCCAGTGCTTGGCCTCCCTTGATGCACTGGCCAGTGCTTGGCCTCCCTTGATGTACTGGCCAGTGCTTGGCCTCCCTTGATGTACTGGCCAGTGCTTGGCCTCCCTTGATGCACTGGCCAGTGCTTGGCCTCCCTTGATGTACTGGCCAGTGCTTGGCCTCCCTTGATGTACTGGCCAGTGCTTGGCCTCCCTTGATGTACTGGCCAGTGCTTGGCCTCCCTTGATGCACTGGCCAGTGCTTGGCCTCCCTTGATGCACTGGCCAGTGCTTGGCCTCCCTTGATGTACTGGCCAGTGCTTGGCCTCCCTTGATGCACTGGCCAGTGCTTGGCCCTTGCTGCCCTGGTAGATGGTATCTCTTGGCTCTGGGACCCAGACTTTTGAACCAGTGATGCAATATAACTGAAATAACTTCTCAAAACAGTCGTGTGGGGTGGGCGACCAGGCCTCAGAGTTGGACATAATGGAAGATCGAGCAACGTTAGGCCCAGGCCAGGCTTCATCTTTAGCTATCCCCAATTGATTCTCTCAGTTCCTCTCCCATTTCCTTGGCAAAGTTGAGCCTCAAGTCCCTATTGGTGTGGGGACACTTGGAGTGGCTCCATCTCTAGTTGTGATACAGTGCCTTTTACACCCCCCCCCCCTAATGGCAGACCCTAATGGCGGATCACAGCACGGTCCATGCGCTCAAACGCTCATGATTCTTTTAAACACTACTAC
This sequence comes from Procambarus clarkii, assembly GCF_040958095.1. Taxonomy (NCBI): domain Eukaryota; kingdom Metazoa; phylum Arthropoda; class Malacostraca; order Decapoda; family Cambaridae; genus Procambarus; species Procambarus clarkii. Next base: position 14,302,239 of record NC_091222.1, read on the forward strand.
ATTTTTTATCGGTTTGGCCCTCAAATGTGGCCTAAATATTTTGATGTTTGTCATGATCAATTACATACTCGCCCAGATTATTTAAATATCCATAAGCTGCTTGTTGACTTCGGATATTTGTTATACATTAAACGCCAATCGGACTGATACACCCATCCTTGTGGCCGACTTTTGAGGCGATGGCCGCCCACTTAGCTGCTTTGTCCTGCACTGGTGAGACCCTAGTTCAGGTCTTCAAAAGTGCTCAGTTAAATGCCAGCATTGACAAGTCAGTTTCCCAACACTATTTTACGACTGGAGATAGCGAACTCACAGGTTGCCATTACGATATTAAATATATATTCGAGGCCCAAGATTATTCTATCCTCCAGATTGACACGTTCATTCGCCCAGTGGAGGCTGTCACCATCAACCCTTTAAATCAATTCTGATGGTAGGTTCCTTCTGACTTCCATAATTGTTGCTAGTGCCAGATACTAGATTCAGGAATACATCCCCTTTTCAGTGCATCTGCATAAGGTGCTGGGAATTTGTGCATGCCCCCCTAGAGGTGCAGTAGTGAGGTATCCCTTTGTCCCTGTGCGCTGACTCTGGCCATTCTAGGACGGATTGTACTGCTGCCCATGCTCGCTGCGTCAACTGCCGTGAGCTTGGGGATGCAGCGAGAGTGCTCTGCTGCCTTCCCCAAGAAATGCATGCACTATAAACTTGAAGCCCTTCTCAACTTGAAACATCGCGATCATGTATCGTTCCCCAAGTCTGCCATCTTTTCTCTACTGACAAACTCACGTGTTGCACCGCACTACTCTTCTCCATCCTTCTTACCTTCCACATTTCCACAACCGTTTCCAAGCCTTAAACACCAACACCTTTTCTACGGCCTGAAGCCGAGGGTGTTCCTCAAGGATCATTAACTGACATTTTCACCCTTCTTCCTCAGTCTTCTCTTGCCTGTCATATTTGCGTTCATTCTCCACCTTCTCTCTCTATTCATTGTGACCTCATTTATTATTCGATCCCATCTTTCTTCTTAGCCCTCCACTCTGTATTTTGGGCCTCCCCGTCTAATGTCCATCCAGTTCTATATCCATCCTCCTTTAAGCTGTCTCCATAGTGTTCGCTCTCGTACTTCCTTCCCACTGGAGATTGTAGAGGCTGTCGCAAAGTACGTTGTTGTTGGCATGCCTGTCTCACAGTCAGAAATGTAAATCTGTTTCCTCTCCCTAGTCCTCCTCAGTGAGTAAGACAGCTTCAATCCTTCCCGTAATTGCTTCCTCCGTCTCTGTTACTGTATACCCTCCCATCTCGGTAGTAGAGTCGGCTGACCTTGCTGTGGAAGTCTCCATAACCCTTTCAGAACTCCAGTTTGCTCTGTCCATCTGCAGTTCTATGGCGGCGGGCTCAAAGTGCATTAACTATAAGATTCTTCATCATCTCTCTCAATACACCTTTCAGTATTTACTTAACTTGGATGTTCACATTCGTACTGCCTATGCTGCGTATACCTCTACCGCTGTCATTTTGTTTTACCTGGAAAATATTTTTGAAACCACTTGGAGATACAGTATTTTATCACAACTCAATTCTATTGGCCTACACAGCAATCTCTCACTCCCCCTTCCAAGCTTCCTCTCGTCGTTCGTTTCTAGTGAGATTTAGTATTATTTTCTCCGACTCATTTCACTAATATTTTACTAATATGAAGGTGTTCCCCAAGGTCGTCTTCTGAGCACTATTCTTTTTCCTGGTTGCCCTAAATTGTCTTCCTCCCTTCCACCCAGCGTTTTCTCAGCCTTGTATGTTGTTATCTCGCCCTCTGCTGTTGCGGTGACGACTCCCCTTTCCTCCAAAGGCAGCTCCAATTTGCAATTCATGCTGTGTTGCCTTGGGTCTCCCAGTCATAGTTTCAAGTTCACTACAATTAAGACTATTTTAATCCTGTGCAGACGATGAGTTACAATAATGTGCCTGAAGACATGATGCCCAAACCATAAACCTGAAAATTTAGAAACGACGTTGTTTCGGTTCGTCCTGCACCGTTTTCAATCCTATTTCCTTGAGCACATTTCTTCACGCTTACACTCCATTGGACTATTCACAGATGTGTGTAAATCTACCGATGGTGTTGGCTATTCCAATTTCCTGATCAACCCCATGTGTGCCGGCTACCCCCCAGAGACTAGCATCTTTCCTGACCAACCCTGTGTGTGCCGGCTACCCCCCAGAGACTAGCATCTTTCCTGACCAACCCTGTGTGTGCCGGCTACCCCTAGAGATCTGACCAACCCTGTGTGTGCCGGCTACCCCTAGAGATCTGACCAACCCTGTGTGTGCCGGCTACCCCTGGAGACCTGATCAACCCTATGTGTGCCGGCTACCCCTGGAGACCTGACCACCATATGTGTGCCGGCTACCCCTGGAGATCTGACCAACTCTGTGTGTGCCGGCTACCCCTAGAGATCTGACCAACCCTGTGTGTGCCGGCTACCCCTAGAGATCTGACCAACCCTGTGTGTGCCGGCTACCCCTGGAGATCTGAATAACCCTGTGTGTGCCGGCTACCCCTAGAGATCTGACCAACCCTGTGTGTGCCGGCTACCCCTGGAGACCTGATCAACCCTATGTGTGCCGGCTACCCCTGGAGACCTGACCACCATATGTGTGCCGGCTACCCCTGGAGACCTGACCAACTCTGTGTGCCGGCTACCCCTGGAGACCTGACCAACTCTATGTGTGCCGGCTACCCCTGGAGACCTGACCACCATATATGTGCCGGCTACCCCTGGAGACTTGACCAACCCTATGTTTATGCCGGCTACCCCCGGAGACCTGACCGACCCTATGTGTGCCGGCTACCCCTGGAGACCTGACCAACCCTAAGTGTGCCGGCTACCCCCGGAGACCTGACCGACCCTATGTGTGCCGGCTACCCCTGGAGACCTGACCAACCCTAAGTGTGCCGGCTACCCCTGGAGACCTGACCAACCTTATGTTTATGCCGGCTACCCCGCCCCCGCCCCCCCCCGGAGACTTGACCAACCCTATGTGTGCCGGCTACCCCCGGGAGACCTGACCAACACTATGTGTGCCGGCTACCCCTGGAGACCTGACCAACCCTATGTTTATGCCGACTACCCCCGGAGACCTGACCAACCCTATGTGTGCCTGCTACCCCCTGGAGACCTGACCAACCCTATGTGTGCCGGCTACCCCCCTGGAGACCTGACCAACCCTATGTGTGCCAGCTACCCCCCTGGAGACCTGACCAACCCTATGTGTGCCGGCTACCCCTAGAGACCTGACCACCATATGTGTGCCGGCTACCCCCGGGAGACCTGACCAGCCCTATGTGTGCCTGCAACCCCCTGGAGACCTGACCAACCCTATGTGTGCCGGCTACCCCTGGAGACTTGACTGTGGGACATTTGGGGCTTGACTCTATTTATTTAATTATTAAAGTAATGAAATCAATTACGAAGGACCACCCGCTTTTATAGTAAAGAGGGAAACTAATAAAATGTGATCATTAGAAATTCCTAGAGGAACCAGTAACTATGGATAAATACTAGAAAATATAATCACTTGAATAATGGGCTGTATAAATAATTTACTTGAATCAAAGCCTCAAACACCTACATTGGGGGGTTATTGCTAGAACTTCATATATGTCTAGGAACTAGTGTGGTTCGTACACCAGTTCATTGTGTAATAACCTAATCTTAAGACCAATTAGAGAATCAATAGTAAATTTGTCACCAATAAGAATATAGATCATTAATATCAGAAATTAATCATTATAATAAACACGTGTTACTTCCAGTGCACAGTACTCTATAATGACAATCAAGTACAGATAATTTGAATAATAAAGAAATACGAAAAAGTCTTAGCTTGAAGACGTTTTCGAAGACATCAGTCACGAATCATCCTCGGAATCTCCGGAATTCTTCGTAGAACACTGGGAGATGAATAACATGGGTAAAGTAACAGCTCGTGGAATTCCTCACACGCAAGCTGTAAATTGAGATATATTACGTAGCAACATATTAGGCTGCTAAATATCTATATTCAAGAAATTGGGAATGGAGAGTAATAGAAAATACTAACATGTGTTTTATTTATGTCGCTCGGCGTGACGACAAGCTACCCTGCTATATACAATCTCTAATGATGCATCAAAAACGAGTTATATGTGTACTTAGCTAATAGGGCACTGTATAAGTTGAAGCTTGCCGAAACTCACGTCCCAGACTCTAGCATCACAATGGCGAACACGTGGTGGCTAGCTTGGCCTGGATGTCGACGCGCTTATCTGGCCGGTCACGATGGATTACGTAGAACAAATTGACAAGTTCCGGGCTGAACGTCAGGTTAAATCATGCTGACGATTCACCACAACGTATCCTAGACTCTGCCACCAAACGAGTTGCTCAATTCCACAACAAGTCTTCACGCCGCACTCAGGCGCCTTCCTCTCACGCCGACGCCTCCACTCGTTCTCTAATGGCGTCTCTCCCTCCCCGCGTCCCGCATTCGCCATACAAATTATTCACCACGAATAATATTATTTCTCGCAGTTGTGGCTAAAATGCTTTGATAAAGACTGGGTTATAATTCTAGGGAGTTAAATATTATTACTTTCTCGTTTTACGATGGTAAACGAGAAATGGAGATGATTTTAATTCTCTCCATGGCATTCACGCGTGACGTTAAATTTATTACCAGATAACAGTTGTAACTAAAAACGCTCGATTTGGCATTATTTGGGAGTCATGTTATCTGTAAATAATTATCACACAGAATACTGTTGTTTTCAGAGAATCAAACTCAATTCTCTAACACACTGGATATAAATGTGTTTATTTTGGTAAAATCTGATGCAATACTGGTGTTTGGTTACGTAAGAATTCTAGCATTATTGTACAGATACAATTATTAGTTCATGTGAACCCTACGGTTGGTTAATTTTAGTTACTACAGCAATTAGTAGATTTTAGTAATAATTAATAATAATACAACTGTATTGTATTAGTGTTGGAAATTTCCAACACTGACCAACCCTGTGTGTGCCGGCTACCCCTGGAGACTAGCATCTTCACACGAGAACTATGCAATTTAATATGCTCTTTGTGAACTGCTTCTGCGACGTCAACGTTCCATTGTTAATGAGCTTGACTCATGGCTCTGGTCCTATGCATACTGTGGTGGTCGAAAAACCAATAGTGGCTGTTTCTTATCTCTAGCAGATTTTCGACTGTAGTTTTACTGGGTTCTCAGTCATATTGGTGTTACATTATATGACCGTGCGGACACTGCCGCTATGGAGGCCATCCGTAGTCGGCTCTGGCGTGTATTGGCAATACACGCTTAACTCTCAGGCACTTAATGGAATACTGCTCTGCTCCTTATTGTCCGAATTACATTGTCCTTCGTACAGTTGTGCACCTTCCTGTAGAATGTTGTGATTTTCAGGAATCAGAGAGCAAGACGATTGTATGTCTTACTTTTTAATATCTCTTGAAGTCATTTGTCCCTCTATAGAATCCTTGGCGATTCTGATAACATGAATATGTTTTATGATCTTTTGTTTTCGTATTGGCATCCTCAATACTATTTAGTGCTTTCTGAATATTCTGCGACACTGATGGTGCTACATAGTCTCCCCGGCTTGGTGCCTTCTTTTGATCACTAATTACTCGTGCTTCATCCATTATGGCATCCTCACTGTCCTGGTGTCTTGTGCTTCATCCATTATGGCATCCTCACTGTCCTGGTGTCTTGTGCTTCATCCATTATGGCATCCTCACTGTCCTGGTGTCTTGTGCTTCATCCATCATGGCATCCTCACTGTCCTGGTGTCTTGTGCTTCATCCATCATGGCACCCTCACTGTCCTGGTGTCTTGTGCTTCATCCATCATGGCATCCTCACTGTCCTGGTGTCTTGTGCTTCATCCATCATGGCATCCTCACTGTCCTGGTGTCTTGTGCTTCATCCATTATGGCATCCTCACTGTCCTGGTGTCTTGTGCTTCATCCATCATGGCATCCTCACTGTCCTGGTGTCTTGTGCTTCATCCATTATGGCCTCCTCACTGTCCTGGTGTCTTGTGCTTCATCCATTATGGCATCCTCACTGTCCTGGTGTCTTGTGCTTCATCCATTATGGCATCCTCACTGTCCTGGTGTCTTGTGCTTCATCCATTATGGCATCCTCACTGTCCTGGTGTCTTGTGCTTCATCCATTATGGCTTCCTCACTGTCCTGGTGTCTAGTGCTTCATCTGTTACGATATATCACTGACTAGTGCTTCATCTATTATGACATCCTCACTAATCTGGTGTCTAGTGCTTCATCTATTATGGCATCCTCACTACCCTAGTGTCCAGTGCTTCATCTATTATGGCACCATCATTGTTCGGGTGGCTTGTGCTTCATCTATTATGGTATCATCATTGTCCGGGTGGCTTGTGCTTCATCCATTTCTTCATCTTTATCCATTCATCATCATTCTTGTTTTTGTCCTCATCTCCACCTTCATGAATATCATTTTAACAAGGTTATTTTTCTTCATAATTGCCTTCTCAGTTTCCTATCTCCTGTTTGCTAGTTTTCAGAGTACAATACTTAAACTAATTAGTAATTAGTTTTTCTTTCCATAATTGCTTAGGTTTACTTATAATGAATGAGGTGATAATACTAGCCATTGTTGTGTTGTCGCAGGTCAAGATCAGCACGCAGCACCCCGATATGCTGGCTCTGGCCTGTGAACACTTCCTGGAGAAAGATCAACAAGAAATTGCAGCGCTCATCACTGCCACATTGGAGGGGCACCAGCGTGGCATTATGGGCACCATGACTGTGGAGGTGGGTACCTGTGGAGGTGGGTACCTGTGGAGGTGGGTACCTGTGGAGGTGGGTACCTGTGGAGGTGGGTACCTGTAGAGGTGGGTACCTGTAGAGGTGGGTACCTGTGGAGGTGGGTACCTGTAGAGGTGGGTACCTGTAGAGGTGGGTACCTGTAGAGGTGGGTACCTGTAGAGGTGGGTACCTGTGGAGGTGGGGGGTCCCTGTGGAGGTGGGGTCCCTGTGGAGGTGGGTGCCTGTTGAGGTGGGTACCTGTGGAGGTGGGTACATGTGGAGGTGGGTACCTGTAGAGGTGGGTACCTGTGGAGGTGGGTACCTGTGGAGGTGGGTACCTGTGGAGGTGAGTACCTGTGGAGGTGGGTACCTGTGGAGGTGGGTACCTGTGGAGGTGGGTACCTGTGGAGGTGAGTACCTGTGGAGGTGGGTACCTGTGGAGGTGGGTACCTGTGGAGGTGGGGGGTCCCTGTGGAGGTGGGTACCTGTTGAGGTGGGTACCTGTGGAGTGGGTACCTGTAGAGGTGGGTGCCTGTGGAGTGGGTACCTGTAGAGGTGGGTGCCTGTGGAGGTGGGTACCTGTGGAGGTGGGTTCCTGTGGAGTGGGTACCTGTAGAGGTGGGTACCTGTGGAGGTGGGTACCTGTGGAGGTGGGTACCTGTGGAGGTGGGTACCTGTGGAGTGGGTACCTGTGGAGATGGGTACCTGTGGAGGTGGGTACCTGTGGAGGTGGGGTACCTGTGGAGGTGGGGTCCCTGTGGAGGTGGGGTCCCTGTGGTGGTGGGGGTCCCTGTAGAGTGGGTACCTATGGAGGTGGGGTCCCTGTGGAGGTGTGGGGTCCCTGTGGAGGAGGGGGGTCCCTGTGGAGGTGGGGGGTCCCTGTGGAGGTGGGTGCCTGTACTTACCTAATTGTACTTACCTAATTGTGCTTGCAGGGGGTGAGCTCTGGCTCTTTGATCCCGCCTCTCAACCATCAATCAACAGGTGTACAGGTTCCTGAGCCTATTGGGCTCTATCATATCTACACTTGAAGCTGTGTATGGAGTCACCCTCCACCACATCACTTCCTAATGCATTCCATTTATCTACTACTCTGACACTGAAAAAATTCTTTCTAACGTCTCTGTGGCTCATTTGGGCACTCAATTTCCACCTGTGTCCCCTAGTGCGTGTGCCCCTTGTGTTGAAAAGTCTGTCTTTATCTACCCTATCAATTCCTCTGAGAATCTTGTATGTGGTGATCATGTCCCCTCTAACTCTTCTGTCTCCCATTGACGTGAGGTTTAATTCCCGTAGTCTCTCCTCGTAGCTCATACCCCTCAGTTCTGGTACTAGTCTGGTGGCAAACCTTTGAACCTTTTCCAGTTTAGTCTTATGCTTGACTAGATATGGACTCCATGCTGGAGCCGCATACTCCAGGATTGGTCTGACATATGTGGTATATAATGTTCTGAAAGATTCCTTACACAAGTTTCTAAATGCAGTTCTTATGTTAGCCAACCTGGCATATGCCGCTGATGTTATCCTTCTGATATGAGCTTCAGGGGAACAGTCTGGCGTGATGTCAACCCCCAGGTCTTTCTCTCTCTCTGACTCTTGCAAGATTTCATCTCCCAAATAATACCTTGTATCTGGTTTCCTGCTCCCTACACCTATCTTAATTACATTACATTTGCTTGGGTTAAACTCTAACAACCATTTGTTCGACCATTCCTGCAGCTTGTCCAGGTCTTCTTGAAGCCTCAAGCTGTCCTCCTCTGTCTTAATCCTTCTCATAATTTTGGCGTCATCAGCAAACATTGAGAGGAATGAGTCTATACCCTCTGGGAGATCATTTACGTATATCAGAAACAGGATAGGTCCAAGTACAGAGCCCTGTGGGACTCCACTGGTGACTTCACGCCAATCTGAGGTCTCACCCCTCACTGTAACTCTCTGCTTCCTATTGCTTAGGTACTCCCTTATCCACTGGAGCGCCCTACCAGTTACTCCTGCCTGTTTCTCCAGCTTATGCATCAGCCTTTTATGGGGTACTGTGTCAAAGGCTTTCCGACAGTCCAAAAAAATGCAGTCCTCCCATCCTTCTCGTTCTTGCTTAATCTTTGTCACCTATCGTAGAATTCTTTTAAGCCTGTTTGGCAAGATTTACTCTCCCTGAACCCATGTTGATGGGTTGTCACGAAGTCCCTGCTCTCCAGATGTGTTACTAGGTTTTTTCTCACGATCTTCTCCATCACCTTGCATGGTATAGAAGTTAAGGACACTGGCCTGTAGTTCAGTGCCTCTTGCCTGTCGCCCTTTTTGTATATTGGGACTACATTAGCCATCTTCCATATTTCTGGTAGGTCTCCCGTTTCCAGTGACCTACTATACACTATGGAGAGTGGCAAACAAAGTGCTCCTGCACACTCTTTCAATACTAATGGTGAGATTCCATCCGGCCTAACAGCCTTTTTCACGTCCAGCTCCAATAGGTGCCTCTTGACCTCATCTTTTGTAATTTCGAACTCTTCCAAGGTCGCCTGGTTTGCTGCCACCTCTCCTAGCGCCGTGACCTCTCCTTGTTCTATTGTAAAGACCTCCTGGAACCTTTTGTTGAGTTCTTCACACACCTCTTTGTCATTCTCTGTGTACCTGTCCTCACCCGTTCTAAGTTTCCTCACTTGTTCTTTCACTGTTGTTTTCCTCCTGATGTGACTCTGTAGTAGTTTTGGTTCGGTCTTGGCTTTATTAGCTATATCATTTTCATGCCATTTCTTAGCTGCTCTTCTCACACTAACATACTCATTCCTGGTTCTCTGGTATCTCTCTCTACTTTCTGGTGTTCTGTTATTACGGAAGTTCCTCCACGCCTTTTTGTTCAGCTCCTTTGCTTTCATACATTCCCTATTAAACCACGGATTGTTCTTTTGCTTCTCGGTTTTTTCCTGTCGGGCCGGGATAAACCTGTTTACCGCCTCCTGACACTTTTGGGTGACATAGTCCATCATGTCTTGTACGGACTTAGTTCTGAGTTCTGTGTCCCATGGTACATCCCTTAGGAATGTATTCATTTCCTCATAGTTTCCCTTTTGGTAAGCCAGCCCTTTGTTTCCCAATTCTTTTTTGGGGGAGATAATTCCTAGCTCAACCAGGTACTCAAAGCTCAATACACTATGATCACTCATTCCCAAGGGTGCTTCCAACTTAACTTCCCTTATATCAGACTCATTTAGGGTAAATATCAGAACAAGCAAAGCTGGTTCATCCTCTCCTCTCATTCTTGTCGGTCCCTTGACGTGTTGACTTAGAAAGTTTCTTGTTGCCACGTCCAGCAGCTTAGCTCTCCATGTGTCTGGTTCTCCATGTGGGTCTCTGTTCTCCCAATCTATCTTCCCGTGGTCATGGTTGAAATCTCCCATGATTAGCAGTCTGGATCCGTTCCTGCTAGCCACAGAAGCTACTCTCTCTATTATATTGATGGTGGCCATGTTGTTTCTATCATATTCCGGTCTGGGTCTTCTGTCGTTTAGTGGGGGGTTATATATATGACTACTACTATGATTTTCTGTCCTCCAGTTGTTATGGTGCCTGATATGTAGTCACTGAAACCTTCACAACTCTGATTAACCATCTCTTCAAAACTCCAACCTTTTCTTATCAGCAAAGCTACACCACCTCCTCCTCTTCCTTCTCTCTCTTTCCTAACTACATAGTAGTCCTGCGGAAACACTGCATTTGTTATGGTTTTTGTTAGCTTTGTTTCTGTGAGAGCTATTATGTCTGGGTTTTCTTCCAGTGCCCATTCTCCGAGTTCACTTGTTATATTTGTAATCCCATCTATGTTAGTGTACATTGCCTTGAAGCTCACTTTCTTCTGTTCATTTTTTGTCCCCTTCTTGGTGAGCATTCTGCTGGTGGGGAAAGCTGATTCCTGGGTGTGAAGATCTGTGAGGTGGTTTGCAGGGTCTCAGAGGATTTTGGGGTGGGGGTGAGGGTACAAGGGAAGGGGGGGACAGATAGGGTATGGGGTAAGGAGATAGGGGGGACATGGAGGATACTGGGTGAGGGAGGATAGAGAGGGTATGGGGTGAAGGGGGAGGGGGGAAGGCATGAGGGGTGACATGGTGGGAATGGGGGAGGGGTGACAGGGTCGGAATGTGGTAGGGGGGAGGGAGGGTTAGGTGAGCATTTGAGTGAGGGCAGGTAGGGTGAGAGGAAGGGAGGGTTTCTATGTAGAGGGAGGTTGTGGTGTTGCCCTCCCCTCTGGTGCTGCTGGGATGCTGGTTGTAGGTTCCCCTCTTGTTTCTGGGACTGTTGTGTTGGGGGCTGTGATTTCCTGGTTTACTCCTCTCTCCCTGCGCTTCCTCTTTGCCTCTGCTGCCCTAACTCTCTCCTCCTTCATCCTGTCCCTCTGCAGGAATACTTTTTTGTAACCCTCCACATACTGCAGATGACTCTTCCTTTCCAAAATAACCTCCTTCGTGGTCTCGTTTGTAAACACCACCTTTACCAGTCGGTTTCTGTCCTTGTTGTACCAGCCCAACCTGAAAACCTTCTCAATGTTTTGTTCAGCCCGTTCCATCTGTAACCCCTTCAGTATCCCATGTACTGCCTCTCTGTCCTTGCTATTCCATTCCTGCCTATTGGATCCTTCCTGTTCTTTGATGCCTACAACTACCACTGATCTTTTTCTTTCCAGCAGCTGACTGGTGCACCTTGCTGATTCCTGTGAGGTAGCTGCTTGCATGGCTTGCTCCCTCACTGTGTCCATTGCTTCTGAGCTCTTTCTCAGTATGTCTGCAAATGTTTCAGATACAGAGGCATTTCCTTCCAATGCAACATGACCACCTTCCCTTTGGATGATAATCTGTTGCTCAGCCTCTTCATTTTTCTCTGAGGGATTTGATCTCCTCCCTTGCCGAAGCCAGCTCACTTTGCAAGTTGTTAATTGTAATCCTCATTTCATGCGTCTCCCTCCTGAATTCCTCCAAAATTTGGGCTAACATTTCCATCGTTTGGTCACTTTGACTATTCCCTGTGTCCTTGGTGCATCCTCCTGCCATCTTGTAACTTTCCCTGATATGTTTTGTAGGGATGAGCAGGGGGGGGGGGGCAGAGAGAGAGAGAGAGAGAGAGAGAGAGAGAGAGAGAGAGAGAGAGAGAGAGAGAGAGAGAGAGAGAGAGAGAGATGGGGTGGGAGGAAGGAGAGTGTATGTCATTATCTATGGTGTCCAGTTGACGTGTAGGGGTAAGGGGGAAGTGTTACCCTGACTTGCTAATCCCTACACACACAGTACAATTCAGGTCCCAACTTGAGCTCACAGTGAGGTTACTGCCTCATTCTCTATTGATCTATCAAGATTACTATTCTATTATCGAATGAAATGCATTACATGTGACTACTGTATGATATTATATAGACCTTGCACACTTGTTGAAGACATTAGAGAGAGGCACTTACCAGTCACCACCAACAAACACAATTAGGCAGTTCCACGGCGGGTCGTCCCACTCTGGCCGTCAGGTCAGGTTGCTCCACGCGGTCCTCCACACTGTATATGCACCGGTGATGCCACTAGCTCCACTTTGGTTTCTTCGCGCTATCGCTAGCAATATGACTATGCTATGTTGCACCCTGCTAGCTACACACTGCGAGAGGCCAAATACTATGATCCAGCCTCTATAATCCTTCAATGTCCCAAGAAATTGACGAATTTCCACGGACCTCACTAATCGTGTGTGTCTCCTACCGGCGGCAGCCTACATTGGTGGAGATGGGTGACTGTGGAGGTGGGTCCCTGTGGAGGTGGGTTCCTGTGGAGGTGGGTCCCTGTGGAGGTGGGTGCCTGTGGAGGTGAATCCCTCTGCAGTTTACACGCTCCTTATCAAGGCACATTACCAGTCTTTGATGGTGCTGTTAAAGAAACAAGTGAACATCTATAGAAAACTAATAATATTTGCAATTTGATGCCAGTGTTTATATTAAGTTAATTTATTTTTTATTGTTCTTCATTTATGAAAAACATAAAACGAGATATTTACGTTTAATAAAACCAAAACATAACAGCATTAGTAATAAAGGTAAGATAACAATTTATAAATAAAGGTGGACCTGAATAATACTTGGATGAAAATATTAACATATGAAGGATAGTACCTGCATATATGTATAGTAAGTCGGTAAATGGAGGACACAGAAGATGCAAGAAATAGTGTGCGGTTTTGACAATTTGGGCAAAAACTTGACATCATCTAAATTTTAAGTTTCCAGGTTTAAGTTTTATTGTTATTATAACATATGAGTAATGGTCGTTCAGCAGAGAGTAGAATTCATATGCACTAACAAAACAGCACATACTATATATATTTATTGTAGAAACCATGCAGTTGAAAGATAAAAATACGAGAGAAATATATATATATATATATATATATATATATATATATATATATATATATATATATATATTTCTCTCGTATTTTTATCTTTCAACTGCATGGTTTCTACAATAAATATATATAGTATGTGCTGTTTTGTTAGTGCATATGAATTCTACTCTAATATATATATATATATATATATATATATATATATATATATATATATATATAAATATATAAATATATAAATATATATATATATATATATATATATATATATATATATATATATATATATATATATATATATATATATATGTCGTACCTAGTAGCCAGAACGCACTTCTCAGCCTACTATTCAAGGCCTGATTTGCCTAATAAGCTAAGTTTTCATGAATTAATTGTTTTTCGAGTACCTAACCTACCTAACCTAACCTAACCTAACTTTTTCGGCTACCTAACCTAACCTAACCTATGAAGATAGGTTAGGTTAGGTTAGGTAGGGTTGGTTAGGTTCGGTCATATATCTACGTTAATTTTAACTCCAATAAAAAAAAATTGACCTCATACATAATGAAATGGGTATCTTTATCATTTCATAAGAAAAAAAATAGAGAAAATATATTATTTCAGGAAAACTTGGCTTATTAGGCAAATTTGGCCTTGCATAGTAGGCTGAGAAGTGCGTTCTGGCTACTAGGTACGACATATATATATATATATATATATTAATATATAGGGGGTACCACTTTAGGTGCAAGTGTAGGGCCCCATAGCCTCAGAGAAGAAAATAGAGTACTCAGAGAAGACCTTGTGGATCCTCACTGAACACTTTTATATTTTCTTCTCCTACCACTCTTATTCTTTTGGTATTGTGTGTATATATATATATATATATATATATATATATATATATATATATATATATATATATATATATATATATATATATTATTAAATATGACCGAAAAAGTAAGATTAATAATTCTAACACGAATTTTCTCTATCTTTCTTACATTTCTTTTCACTGTTGATGGTAATTCAAAGATCAATTCTCCAAAATTAATTTTTATTTCTACTCTGACGCGACACTTGAGCGCGTTTCGTAAAACTTATTACATTTTCAAAGACTTTAGTTTACAAACACACAACTGAAACTGAATAGAGCTTACACATCTTCGAGGTTTATATCTACATTTGGGTGAGGGGGATGAGGTGAAAAACGAACTTTCAACAATGGGTATTCAATGGGTATTAAATTCCAACACAAGACAGAACACGAATCAATGGGTATTGAATGGAAGTAATTGTAGAAAGCCTATTGGTCCATATTTCTTGATGCTTCTATATTGGAGCGGAGTCTTGAAGTGGGTAGAATATAGTTGTGCATTAATTGGCTGTTGATTGCTGGTGTTGACTTCTTAATGTGTAGTTCCTTGCAGATATCAAGCCACCTGCTGTCGTTGTATCTATCGATGATTTCTGTGTTTTTTGTTAAGACTTCTCTGGTGATGGTCTGGTTGTGGGAAGAGATTATATGTTCCGTAATGGAGCCCTGTTGCTTATGCACCGTTAATCGGCTGGAAAGAGATGTTGTTGTCTTGCCTATATACTGAGTTCTTTGAGGCTTACAGTCCCCAAGCGAGCATTTGAAGGCATAGACGACATTGGTCTCTTTTAAAGCGTTCTGCTTTGTGTCTGGAGAGTTTCTCATGAGTAGATTGGCCGTTTTTTTTTTATCCTATAGTAAATCGTCAATTGTATCTTCTGATTTTTGTCTGTAGGGATAACGTTCCTATTAACAATATCTTTCAGAACCCATTCCTCCGTTTTATGAGCTGTGGAAAAGAAGTTCCTGTAAAATAGTCTAATAAGGGGTACAGGTGTTGTGTTAGTTGTCTCTTCAGAGGTTGCATGGCGTTTCGCCTTCCTTCTTATGTCTTCAACGAAACCATTGGAGAAGCCGTTGTTGACTAGGACCTGCCTTACCATACAGAGTTCTTCATCGACTTGCTTCCATCCTGAGCTGTGGCTGAGAGCACGGTCGACATAAGCATTATCAACACTCCTCTTGTACCTGTCTGGGCAGTCACTGTTGGCATTGAGGCACATTCCTATGTTTGTTTCCTTAGGGTAGACTGCAGTGTGGAAACCTCCGCTCCTTTCCATGACTGTTACATCTAGAAAGGGCAGCTTCCCATCCTTCTCCATCTCGTAAGTGAAACGCAACACAGAATTCCGCTCAAATGCCTCCTTCAGCTCCTGCAGATGTCTAACATCAGGTACCTGTGTAAAAATGTCGTCATCATACCTGCAGTATATGGCCGGTTTCAAGTTCATGTCGACTAAGACCTTTTGTTCGATGTACCCATGTAGAAGTTCGCAAACAGGACACCTAGGGGAGAACCCATGGCGACCCCATCTACTTGCTTATACATGTGCCCATCTGGGCTCAAGAAGGGTGCCTTTTTAGTACAAGCTTGGAGTAGTTTTTTTCAGAATGTTTTCTGGTATGTCAAGAGGAGTACAGGCCGGATCCTGATACACTCTCTCCGCTATCATCCCGATTGTTTCATTCAAAGGTACGTTGGTAAACAGTGATTCTACGTCCAACAAGGCTCTTATTCCTGTGGCCCGTGTTCCTCGTAGTAAGTTGACAAATTCTCTTGGAGACTTCAGACTGAAGGCGCAAGGGACACAAGGAGTCAGCAAGCCGTTGAGTAGCTTCACCAGTCTGTACGTGGGTGTGGGTATCTGGTTGATGATTGGCCAAAGTGGGTTTCCAGGCTTGTGTGTCTTGACATTTCCATACACGTATCCAGGTTTGTATTCCCCAATAATCTTTGGCAGGTGGAGTCCAGGTTTCTTGGCGTTCACAGTTTCGATCAATTTGTTGACCTTTGCTTTCAATTCGGCTGTAGTGTCCTTCGTTATCCATTGGAATTTAGTTTGATCAGAGAGTATGAAGTTCATTTTCGCCAGATATTCGTCTTTTTTAAGAATGACGTATATTGGCGACTTGTCACCTCTCCTGACAACTATCTCCTTGTTCTCACGAGGGCTCTTAGCTGCCGCTTTGAGCTCGCGGGACAGTATGGTGCTTCTGTAGTTGCCTCGATTCTTTCCTCCTTCCGCAATAAGTTCTGCTTGTAAGGTATCTTTGGTAGTGACCTTCTTTTGTGTCTCGATGTCGAATATGTCGTCCTCGATGTCTTTCTAGATGTAACAGTCATGGAAAAGAGCGGAGGTTTCCACACTGCAGTCTACACTAAGGAAACGAACATAGGAATGTGCCTCAATGCCAACAGCGACTGCCCAGACAGGTACAAGAGGAGTGTTGTTAACGCTTATGTCGACTGTGCTCTCAGCCACAGCTCAGAATGGAAGCAAGTCGACGAAGAACTCTGTAGGGTAAGGCAGGTCCTAGTCAACAACGGCTTCTCCAATGGTTTCGTCGAAGACATCATAAGAAGGAAAGTGAAACGCCATGCAACCTCTGAAGAGACAACCAACACAACACCTATACCCCCTATTAGACTATTTTACAGGAACTTCTTTTCCACAGCTCATAAAACGGAGGAAAGGGTCCTGAAAGATATTGTTAATAGAAACGTTATCCCTACAGACAAAAATCAGAGGATACAACTAACGATTTACTATAAAACCAGAAAAACGGCCACCCTACTCATGAGAAACTCTCCAGACACAAAGCAGAACGCTTTAAAAGAGACCTACGTCGTCTATGCCTTCAAATGCCCTCTTGGAGACTGTAAGCTCCAAAAAAAACAGTATATAGTCAAGACAACAACATCTCTTTCTAGGCGTTTAACGATGCATAAGCAACAGGGCTCCATTAAGGAACATATAATCTCTTCCCACAACCAAACCATCGCCAGAGAAATCCTAGTAAACAACACAGAAATCATCGATAGATACAGCGATAGCAGGCGGCTTGACGTCTGCGAGGCTCTACACATCAAGAAGTCAACACCAGCAATCAACAGCCAATTAATGCACAACTATATTCTACCCACCTCAAGACTCCGCTCCAATATAGAAGCATCAAGAAATATGGACCAATAGGCTTTCTACAAATCACTTCCATTCAATGCCCACTGTTTCGTGTTCTGTCTTGTGTTTAGGAATTTAATACCCTATTAATACCACCTCACCCCATCCACCTCACTCAAATGTAGATATAAACAAATCGAAGATGTGTAAGTTCTATTCAGTTGTGTATGTGTAAGCTAAAGTCTTTGAAAATGTAATAAGTTTTACGAAACGCGCTCAAGTGTCGCGTCAGACTAGAAATAAAAATGAATTTTGGAGAATTAATTTTTGAATTACCTCCACCAGTGAAAAGAAACGTACGAAAGATAGAGAAAATTCGTGTTAGAATTATTAATCTTACTTTTTCGGTCATATTTAATAATATATGTCTACAGGAAAGACTGCTACCAAAATATACTAATATATATATATTTATATTGTGCATTAATTTAATGCACAACTATATTCTACCCACTTCAAGACTCCGCACCAATATAGAAGCATCAAGAAATATGGGCCAATAGGCCCTTTGCAGTTACTTACATTCTTCCTTTAACTTACCCAATATTATACCCATTGTTTCGTGTTCTGTCTTGTGTTGAAAGTTTGTTTTCACCTCATCCAAAACTGTTGTAACATATCACCTCACATGATATATCATGAAGGTATATAAAGTGAAAGCCGTTTAAATTATAGCATAGTAGAACTCTAGTGTTTGCAGGTTATAGTTGCGTGTGTGTAAACTAAAGTCTTTGAAAATGTAATAAGTTACAACGAAACGCGTTCAAGTGTCGCTTCAGACTAGAAATAAAAAGGAATTTTGGAGAATTGATTTTTCAATTACCATCGACAGTGAAAAGAAACATGAGAAATATTGAGAAAATTCGTGTTAGAATTATTAATCTTACTTTTTCGGTCATATTATATATATATATATATATATATATATATATATATATATATATATATATATATATATATATATATATATATATATATATATATATATATATATATAATAATAATTATATATATATATATATGCGAACAAGCCTGAATGGTCCCCAGGACAATATGCAACTGAAAACTCACACCCCAGAAGTGACTCGAACCCATACTCCCAGAAGCAACGCAACTGGTATGTACAAGACGCCTTAATCCACTTGACCATCACGACCGGACATAATGAGGTGATAGCCGAGGCTATTTGAACCACCCCACCGCCGGCACTCGGATTGTTATCTTGGGCATAGCATTTTACCAAATCACCTCATTCTTTGGGGCACACGTGAGGAACACAAATGCGAACAAGCCTGAATGGTCCCCATGACAATATGCAACTGAAAACTCACACCCCAGAAGTGACTCGAACCCATACTCCCAGAAGCAACGCAACTGGTATGTACAAGACGCCTTAATCCACTTGACCATCACGACCGGACATAATGAGGTGATAGCCGAGGCTATTTGAACCACCCCACCGCCGGCACTCGGATAGTTATCTTGGGCTTACCATTTTACCAAATCACCTCATTCTTTGGGGCACACGTGAGGAACACAAATGCGAACAAGCCTGAATGGTCCCCAGGACAATATGCAACTGAAAACTCACACCCCAGAAGTGACTCGAACCCATACTCCCAGAAGCAACGCAACTGGTATGTACAAGACGCCTTAATCCACTTGACCATCACGACCGGACATAATGAGGTGATAGCCGAGGCTATTTGAACCACCCCACCGCCGGCACTCGGATAGTTATCTTGGGCATAGCATTTTACCAAATCACCTCATTCTTTGGGGCACACGTGAGGAACACAAATGCGAACAAGCCTGAATGGTCCCCAGGACAATATGCAACTGAAAACTCACACCCCAGAAGTGACTCGAACCCATACTCCCAGAAGCAATGCAACTAGTATGTACAAGACGCCTTAATCCACTTGACCATCACGACCGGACATAATGAGGTGATAGCCGAGGCTATTTGAACCACCCCACCGCCGGCACTCGGATAGTTATCTTGGGCATAGCATTTTACCAAATCACCTCATTCTTTGGGGCACACGTGAGGAACACAAATGCGAACAAGCCTGAATGGTCCCCAGGACAATATGCAACTGAAAACTCACACCCCAGAAGTGACTCGAACCCATACTCCCAGAAGCAACGCAACTGGTATGTACAAGACGCCTTAATCCACTTGACCATCACGACCGGACATAATGAGGTGATAGCCGAGGCTATTTGAACCACCCCACCGCCGGCACTCGGATAGTTATCTTGGGCATAGCATTTTACCAAATCACCTCATTCTTTGGGGCACACGTGAGGAACACAAATGCGAACAAGCCTGAATGGTCCCCAGGACAATATGCAACTGAAAACTCACACCCCAGAAGTGACTCGAACCCATACTCCCAGAAGCAACGCAACTGGTATGTACAAGACGCCTTAATCCACTTGACCATCACGACCGGACATAATGAGGTGATAGCCGAGGCTATTTGAACCACCCCACCGCCGGCACTCGGATAGTTATCTTGGGCATAGCATTTTACCAAATCACCTCATTCTTTGGGGCACACGTGAGGAACACAAATGCGAACAAGCCTGAATGGTCCCCAGGACAATATGCAACTGAAAACTCACACCCCAGAAGTGACTCGAACCCATACTCCCAGAAGCAACGCAACTGGTATGTACAAGACGCCTTAATCCACTTGACCATCACGACCGGACATAATGAGGTGATAGCCGAGGCTATTTGAACCACCCCACCGCCGGCACTCGGATAGTTATCTTGGGCATAGCATTTTACCAAATCACCTCATTCTTTGGGGCACACGTGAGGAACACAAATGCGAACAAGCCTGAATGGTCCCCAGGACAATATGCAACTGAAAACTCACACCCCAGAAGTGACTCGAACCCATACTCCCAGAAGCAACGCAACTGGTATGTACAAGACGCCTTAATCCACTTGACCATCACGACCGGACATAATGAGGTGATAGCCGAGGCTATTTGAACCACCCCACCGCCGGCACTCGGATAGTTATCTTGGGCATAGCATTTTACCAAATCAAAATGCTATGCCCAAGATAACTATCCGAGTGCCGGCGGTGGGGTGGTTCAAATAGCCTCGGCTATCACCTCATTATGTCCGGTCGTGATGGTCAAGTGGATTAAGGCGTCTTGTACATATCAGTTGCGTTGCTTCTGGGAGTATGGGTTCGAGTCACTTCTGGGGTGTGAGTTTTCAGTTGCATATTGTCCTGGGGACCATTCAGGCTTGTTCGCATTTGTGTTCCTCAAGTGTGCCCCAAAGAATGAGGTGATTTGGTAAAATGCTATGCCCAAGATAACTATCCGAGTGCCAGCGGTGGGGTGGTTCAAATAGCCTCGGCTATCACCTCATTATGTCCGGTCGTGATGGTCAAGTGGATTAAGGCGTCTTGTACATACCAGTTGCGTTGCTTCTGGGAGTATGGGTTCGAGTCACTTCTGGGGTGTGAGTTTTCAGTTGCATATTGTCCTGGGGACCATTCAGGCTTGTTCGCATTTGTGTTCCTCACGTGTGCCCCAAAGAATGAGGTGATTTGGTAAAATGCTATGCCCAAGATAACTATCCGAGTGCCGGCGGTGGGGTGGTTCAAATAGCCTCGGCTATCACCTCATTATGTCCGGTCAGTGATGGTCAAGTGGATTAAGGCGTCTTGTACATACCAGTTGCGTTGCTTCTGGGAGTATGGGTTCGAGTCACTTCTGGGGTGTGAGTTTTCAGTTGCATATTGTCCTGGGGACCATTCAGGTTTGTTCGCATTTGTGTTCCTCACGTGTGCCCCAAAGAATGAGGTGATTTGGTAAAATGCTATGCCCAAGATAACTATCCGAGTGCCGGCGGTGGGGTGGTTCAAATAGCCTCGGCTATCACCTCATTATGTCCGGTCGTGATGGTCAAGTGGATTAAGGCGTCTTGTACATACCAGTTGCGTTGCTTCTGGGAGTATGGGTTCGAGTCACTTCTGGGGTGTGAGTTTTCAGTTATATATATATATATATATATATATATATATATATATATATATATATATATATATATATATATATATATATATATATATAATTTTTTTTTTTACCTAGAAGGGATATATATATATATATATATATATAATTTTTTTTTTTTACCTAGAAGGGATATATATATATATATATATATAGTAGTAGGCATCCTTCAGTCTCGGGAGACTATGGAGTTGCGCCCTAGTTGTCAATCCTGGTGCAGCGTCTGGTGTGACTGATGAGGCCAATCCGAGAGTGGCAGTCCATCCCACACCGAGCACAAACGAAGTCCGATTCTGGTCTGTCTTCCTGGTTACCGGCTTTCCTTCTCTGTCTCTTTGCCTCCGATTCCTTGGCAAGTGACTCCTCGAACTTGGAGAGACCTCGTTGAACAGACTGCCTCCAGGCTGAACGGTCTGTAGCCAGTGTCTCCCATATAGCAAGATCGACGTCCATGGCTTTCAGGTCCCTTTTGCATACGTCTTTGTACCGTAGCTGGGGCTTGCCTACTGGACGCTTTCCCTGCCTCAGCTCTCCATACAGGAGATCCTTGGGGATCCTGCCGTCGCCCATTCGCACAACGTGCCCGAGCCAGCGCATTCGTCTCTGTTTCAGCATTGTGTACATGCTGGTGATTCTTGCTCTCCCCAAGACGTTGTTGTTTGTCACCTTGTCCTGCCAGGTGATGTCCAAGATGTGTCGAAGGCAGCGCATGTGGTAGGCATTCAGCCGTCTTTCCTGACGGGCGCGGAGTGTCCAAGACTCACTGCCATAAAGGAGAGTGCTCAGGACACAGGATCTGTAAACCTGAATCTTAGTATACTCAGTTAGCCTATTGTTGGCCCACACTCTCTTTGTCAGTCTGGACATGGTAGTAGATGCCTTACCGATGCGTTTGTTTAGCTCCGTATCAAGAGAGAGGGAGTCAGAGATTGTGGAGCCCAGGTACACGAAGTCGTGAACAACTTCCAGTTTGGAATCAGAGATGCCGATGTCAGGTGGGGAGTCCACTCCTTGTCCCATGACTTGTGTTTTCTTCAGACTGATGGTGAGTCCGAAAGCCTGAGAGGCCTCGCTGAAGCGGGTTATGAGCCGTTGGAGGTCTTCAGCTGAGTGGGCAGTGACTGCTGCGTCGTCGGCAAAGAGGAAGTCGCGCAGACACCTCAGCCGAACCTTTGTCTTGGCTCTCAGCCTGGCGAGGTTAAAGAGCTTCCCATCCGACCTGGTCCGGAGGTAAATGCCTTCCGTGACAGATCCGAAGGCGTGCCGCAGCATAACTGCGAAGAAAATCCCGAATAGGGTTGGAGCCAGTACGCAGCCCTGCTTTACTCCACTTCGGATGTCAAAGGCGCCTGATGTTATGCCATCAAAGACCACGGTGCCCCTCATGTTCTCATGGAAAGATCTGATGATGCTGAGGAGCCTGGGTGGGCATCCGATCTTGGGGAGGATCTTGAACAGGCCATCCCTGCTGACGAGGTCGAAGGCCTTCGTCAGGTCTATGAAGGCTACAAAGAGTGGCTGCTTCTGTTCCCTGCATTTCTCCTGCAGTTGTCTGAGGGAAAAGACCATGTCGATGGTGGACCTGCCAGCTCTGAATCCACATTGTGATTCTGGATAAACTCTCTCTGCAAGTACTTGGAGCCTCTTCAATGCGACTCGAGCAAACAGCTTTCCGACAATACTGAGGAGGGAGATTCCACGGTAGTTGTTGCAGTCGCCCCTGTCACCTTTATTCTTATACAGTGTGACGATGTTGGCATCCCTCATGTCCTGTGGCACCTCTCCTTCTTCCCAGCAGAGGCAGAGAATTTCGTGCAGCTCCATGAGCAGGCTACCTCTGCAGCACTTCAAGGTCTCAGCAGGAATGCCATCTTTGCCAGGAGCTTTACCAGAAGCAAGGGAGTCTAGGGCATCGCTGAGTTCTTCCAGGGTCGGTTCACTGTCGAGCTCCATTAACACAGGCAGACACTCAATGGCGCTCAGGGCATCTTCGGTGACCACATTGTCCCTGGCGTATAGCTCAGAGTAGTGCTCGACCCAGCGCTTCAGCTGCAGTGTCTGGTCCTGAATCACCTCGCCAGTGGCAGATTTCAGAGGAGCGGTCTTCTTCTGGATTGGGCCGAGGGCCTGCTTGATGCCGTCATACATTCCCCTTACATTGCCTGCATCCGCTGCAGTCTGTATCTGGGAGCAGAGCTGGAGCCAATAGTTGTTGGCACATCGCCTGGCGCTCTGCTGCACTTTGCAGCGGACGGCCCGAAGGATCTGTAAGTTGCGCCGACTTGGGCAGGCTTTGTAGGCTGCCAAGGCGTTTCTCTTCTCTTCGATTACAGGTGTCATCTCTTCCGAGTGAGCCTCGAACCAGTCTGCCGACCTGCTGGTCTTCTTGCCAAAGGTGGAAATGGCAGCGTTGAACACAGCGTCTCTGAAGTGCTCCCATCTTTTACAGGCAGTGACCCCAGCTGGGCCAGGAAGAGCTTCCTCGAGCACGTGTGCAAAATCTTCCACCTTGTCCTGGTTGCGGGTCTTGGTGGTGTCGATGCGAGGTCTGCCCGCCTTTTTCGAGTGATGAATCTTCTTTGGTTGCATCTTGACCCTGCTACATACCAGGGAGTGGTCGGTGTCACAGACAGCACTCTGTATATATATATATATGTATATATATATATATATATATATATATATATATATATATATATATATATATATATATATATATATATATATATATATAGTATGTATATAGATTCAGTCACTGTAGACGGAAAAACGTAACACTATTTCGAATATTTTGGTTATTTTATCGTATCCTTTCAAACTCGATTAGATATCGATGTATTTGCGATTTATATTATCAATTGTATGAATACCTGTGAATGTATTGTGTATAACCTCACATAAGGTGGCAAGTATATGTTTCTCTACCACTTATACATGTTACAACTTTAAATACTAGAAGACACTTAATACTGATGCTTACGATGTCAGATACAGTTTCTTCGGATGGCTGATACAGAAGCTTGTGTTTCTTCCATCACACAATCAACATCATTGTTTAAATCAGTAGCTGAGTGATTGGTATATTCAATATAGTTCTCTAAGTAATGTAAGTGGAAAACTTTGTGCTTCTTAGTCATTAACCTTAAGAAATATTTAAAATCTTTAATCCGGAAAATATAGACAATATACAATAAGTCAGACTAATACTGAGAAAAAGTTGGCTGTTCCTGATTTTTCCCACGTACCAATTCCTGAATTTTAAATTTAGGTTTAGTAAATTTATTTTATATAATTTTCAGGATATATACAGGAATCGTAAGTTGTTTAATGCTCGTGTGTTCACTGTGGCCTCGAGGGATCTGTACACTATGGGTCTCCATGTTCTCTCATACACAATCAGGGATCTCAGTGATAGCCTAGTAAGTGAATTTCCATTTACAGTCATTTACCTCTAACCTTAATTATATAAACAGATGTGAATTATAAACATTTTGATTGTGCTAATACTTTATGTGTGGAACAAAGTGTTTAAGGTACAGTGTACACTTTCGGGCATCAACGGAAGATATTTAATAAGGCTTTGAAGTAATTACCAAACAAATCCATCAGTTTTATTACCTATTGCATCGTTGCATTTATTGGTTACGATATATCAGTGACATCAATATATTTATCCAATATTATATTAAATAATCTTAGTATTGATTATTTGTGTAGGGTTATCTGGAGGCTCTTGGTATGGCTGAGACGTCGCGGGTGAAGAGGGACGCCAGGATCGGACAGGCTTCAGCAGCAAGAGATGCCAAGATCGAGAAGTGTTTGGCTGGAGAGGAACTGCTGGCTGCCCAGTATATCAATCTCGCGTTACTGGCCAAGGCAGAGAGGAGGTTCGAGATACAAAAGGCCGCTTTCGATCAGGAGGTCAAAGCCAAGGTACGAACTTGGAAAATAAAGTATTACCTGCAAACATACTGTAGCAAGGTAATCAAGTTCTTTTTGAATTAATATCAACGATAGTATCCAACAGCTAAAAAAAATCTGGATCCCCACCCACAAAATAGAAGAGTTTAAGGGGGTTGCAAATAGAGCCAATCCCACTTAAGAGAGCAATGGGTCCAACCCATCCCCCTACTCATATGTAACGGGCCATTACCATCCATTACTCACCCTGCCCCAAGCGTCTAGCCTCAAACCTTACACAAAGAAAATCTTCTTTTATTGAATATAATATATATATATATATATATATATATATATATATATATTATATATATATATATATATATATATATATATATATATATATATATATATATATATATATATATATATATATATATATATATATATATATATATATATATATATATAGTGCCAATGTGGGGACCCAAAGCCTCGGAGAAGAAAATAAAAAGTATTCAGAGGAGACCTTGTGGTTTCTCACTGAACACTAATATTATCTTCTCCTACCACTCCCATTCTTTTGAAAGTACACATATATATTTGCTTTATTTGAACTTTGTTACAAAAAAGGAGTTACATATAGGTTACAAAGATGGTTATCATAGGTTGTCGAGTTCCTCCAGCTCCTCAGATGGCGGGCAGGAACCCTAAATACAGTGCGCATTTCCCCTCTGTATCGCCACGCTGAGGCACTGGAAAAGAAAGCTGGCAGCTCTAGGGTCCCTTGTTGTTTCAATGAGCCTAGAGCCCAGTTCCTTCAAAAAACTGGTAGCACTTTTACCCCAGGCGCCGAGTGTCTCAGAAGCAATGGGAACAAAATTGTAGTGGTGATCCAGTTCTCTATACTTACGGGATTTGGCTGCTTCCCTGTGGGTGGCAGCGCCACCTGGTTGTGCAACACTGAGGTCAATGTAGGTGTTAGCCAGGGTTGACACGCACGTGTAGTCCCATGCCAACTGCTTGCCATTCTTCCAGGGGTTCATTGTGATACCTGTGGGAACCGACCTGTGAGATTTATATTTATTTAATTTATATGAATTTATATTTACGTTAATTTATATACTTCGATAGCAATTTGTATAATGTTAAGTGGACTGTATTTCTGCAATAATCTCAATCTCACAAATCGATCCTCTACACATTAGGGGGGGTTTATATTAATTAAATATATATGCAGCCAATCAAACTACAGTATTAACTACATACATTGAAAAGGTTCCTTATCTTATAGTACAGCAGGTTAGTCCACCAGGTATAACTAGGGTGTAGACACAAAATTATCCTCTTTGAGGTAGCTTCCATCACCCAGTAACTGATGCACAAAGCCTTGCTTCCTCGTCTTGACCTGTTAAAAGGGCGCTAGCTGTAAAGCCAGATACCTATATATGACAAGCTATATCAGAGAAAATACTGTACATGGAACATTGAAGACCTGGCTTAATTACCTTTAGTATGAGGCGATTTCGTGATCTAACCGGGTCACCCTACACAATGACATTAATGGCCACTAATGATAGATATACGGGTTTCGGAAAGACACTTAACTTGAATTTGTTGACAGCGTGTGATAATGGTACACCTTTGGTTTCCATAACACTTCGTCCAAGTAAAATTAACAGGAGCCGAATTTGCTCCCTGCGCCTCTGGTCTCAATAATGTCTAACACTCCATACTATTGACGCTACTGGCCGACATTGTCCAGATATGATAGGAGCCGAATTTGCTCCACACGTCTCGGAGGTGACACAACAATGGCTGCCCCTCCTTCCTCACTCTGACGCCTAGCTTACATTGTTCAGATGTCAATAAGTGATAGAAGGGTCACATTTACTCTACTTTAATATTGATAATTAAGTTAATTTATATGAGATGTTTTTATGATGGTAAAGTCCAAAGACTAATGTATTTAAGAATAATTCCCAGCAGAATAGCTGGTGAATTTATAATGGTATGTGGTGATGATATCCCGTTTTCTTTAGACGGTAATTCCACTACAAGTTACGTTTTCTATGGGTTAACTTGTTTATACAACACAGCTATTATCTGTCTGTATGATATATTAAATGGTGTTGGATTTTCCGACAATACCATCCGGGCAACCAATAAGAGCATCAGAGTTACAGGGCGTTAGGTAACGGGGCTCTCTTTCAGCTGGGCATCCAGCTGTGGTGAGGCTCCTCTTGATGATGTCGTTAACTTCACTGTGCCTCGAGTGCCATCCCCCTGTACTTTGGCAGAGTAGGCCATGGTGGCCGTACCTGTCAGCCACCACCTCGCCGCAAATACACCTATATCTGGTGTGGATTGGGGCAGCAAGGCGGAGGGCCACAGCAATTCGGAGGGCGTGTGGTGTGAGACGCGTGCCAGTTGCCG